>NC_082401.1:4766687-4784187 GCF_031168955.1 Gadus macrocephalus
TTAGTCATTATTGCATACATTAATGAGAACAATTGTATTTTAAGTGCAAAACATGTATTTGTTTAATCTATAAAATGAATGCACTCGCTCACACAGACATACACACACACACACACGCGCACGCGCACACACACACACACACACACACACACACACACACACACACACACACACACACACACACACACACACACACACACACACACACACACACACACACACACACACAATCACACACAGACAGACACTCACACACACACACTCCCACGGTGGCCTGACTACGCGACATGTCTTCCAGCATTGGAGCTGGTGGTTAGAAGTTGTGCTGCGGACCGGGGCAGAGGGCGGCAGTGGAAACAGACCTCTGCTCAGAGCCCTAACATAACGGTTACTGAGCTGGAGATGGCCCTTGATGAACCCGGTGTAGCTGTGGTGACCCCAATCACTGCAGCAAACCATCCACTCAGCCATGTTCCTTCCATTGAATGGGTTCAAATGAATATGCATCATCCTGAACACAGACGTTTGAAGATGAGGAGGGTTTTAGAAGTAAAACTTTGATTTGGGCCCGACTGCAACCGACGACTTCATCAAGTTCATCGGGTGTCTCATCCAATAGCGTGTAGCGATAACATCTCAGCTCAAGCTTTTGATTATTAGATTAGATTCAGCCAAACTGTGGTGTGAGGGTTAGATTGAATATGGCCGTGTGAACGGATATCGTGGTGTGTATTTGTGTGTGTGTGTGTGTGTGTGTGTGTGATAGAGGGCAGTGTGTGTGTTTGTGTGTTGGAGGTTTGGTGGAGGAACACCTGAGGAGCCTTCTACTTGTCACGTGTGAACAGGTCTCCTCTGTGACCTAAGCCCACATCATTCCAGTGTGTGTAGAGTTGACATTAAGCTCTGTTGCATTTGTCATTCAAAACAAAATAGGCTTTGACACTGAATATGAAAACATGGACATGAACACAGTGCGAGATGCCACGTCCAGTTACTGCACAACATGGGACGACATTATTCTGGAGCTCCATCCCAACACACACACACACACACACACACACACACACACACACACACACACACACACACACACACACACACACACACACACACACACACACACACACACACACACACACACACACACACACACACACACACAAACTCACTTCTGTATGTAGACGGCTTCATCAGTTACGGTGTAACAGTAACTTCATTAGAACAGATCTTATCGGATCTGCTCTCCATGGAGACCGCTCTGGGTATGGTCGAGTCCAGAGGGCTGCGGTGGGGCTGGAAGCCCAGCCGCCTTGCAGCTAGCGCACACACACACACACACACACACACACATACACACGCACACACACACACACACACACACACACACACACACACACACACACACACACACACACACACACACACACACACACACACACACACACACAACACTTACAAACACACACACACACACACACGCACACACACACACACATACAGACTCACACACAGACACACTTACACACAAGTATGTAGGCTAGAACATAGACACACACACACACACACACACACACACACACACACACACACACACACACACACGTATGTAGGCTAGCATACACAAACACACACAATCACAAAGTGGCCTTCACACGCACTTACACACACATAAATAAATTAATATGTACACACACACACACACAAACAGAGATCCAAATGCCCACACACTTACATATATATGCACCTATAAACAAACACATGTGCATGCGTGCACACACACACATTTTATAAACGTTTTATTTAGGTCCCGTCCCGTTTGGCGAAACCACTAGCTCGGTGACATCAGAGTTGCGTTGAATTTTTCTTTTTGTAGCATTAAATAGAGCCCCTTGATAAATTGAATTGCTAACTGTAGATTAACAATTATTTCTGCTCAATTGAAAAGGTTGAATCTCCTCGTGACTGAATGTTTTTTACAGCGCGCAGGCTGTATGCGCGCAGGCTTGATGTGCTCCATTTTTTTCTGGGGAGAACCAGTGCCTTGAATATTTACTACAGCGTTTCTACAGCTCGATGCGGTTTCTCAATGAATCCGTCTTTACGGAGATATTCTTGAACCGCCTAAAACGAAACCGGATCGATTTCGCCCGTTTCGGCGTGTGGACGGGGCCTTAGTTCAGTTTTAAAGGTCCCATGGCATGCTACTTTATGGATGCTTTAATCTAGATATTAGTGGGCCCCAAACACAGTATTTTAAGTCGTTCCCGAAATTCAGCCGTGGTGCAGAATTACAGCCACTACGATCCAGTCGCACATTGAGCTTTCCCCAAATGCGCCGTTTCGGTGTCAAATGAGGAGGAGAGAGGTGGGTCAAGGGGGTGTGGCCTTGAGCAGCTTGCAGCCACGGTACCATGCGCTCTGATAACAGTGGTGGCGAGGCGCACACAGCCTTTAGCCGTGTTCTGTAAATATTCTAGAACACACGGGAGTCCTGGAGCTCTATATCTAAATAATATCATATTATACATAGATATATATATATCATAGAATATATATTATCACGGCCAAAAGCTGTGTGAGCCTCCAGACGATATTAGGAATCCCAAACGACCGCGTCAGGTTCTCCGACGTCTCTGATTCTACCACATCCACATCAATCTGAAGTAGACTGAACCACGACATTGAAAGGGATTGTTGCCCGCGGTTGTCTCCCGCCGGAGCCTCGCTGCCGAGGGACCATCTAATCGGCAGTGGTCAGCGCTTAGGCACCACCGCCTCCTGCAGCGCCGAGTTGGTGGTCCCTCGGCAGCTGGAAGCGGGGCTCAAGAGGGAGACATTCGCGGCCAACAATCCATGTCGTGGTCCATGTTCTTCAGGGAGTCAAAGCCAAAGTTCCTATCCCCCAATTCATTCTTAACCATGGCTGAGATAACCCCCACTACGAGTCTCGTTGTGGAAATACCAGAGACGAGAGTCCGACGTGTTATGCGCCATAACACCAACAGCAGAACGTTTATCCAAATAACAAGGAAGTGTACACTTGCGTTACAGTCCTGGAGCTCTATATCTAAATAATATCATATAGATGACAACATATGGGACCGTATTCCAAATCAGCGCGCTTGAGCCTCCGTTTTTACAAAGGCGAGCAGAACACCTAGTGCTCGATTTACACCGAACGTAAGTTTTAACCACTGGGGGACCATAGGCAGGCTAGGGGAACTCATATTTATGTTAGAAAACCTCATAAAGTGAGATTTTCATGCCATGGGACCTTTAAATAAATGTTCATGCCAAGCGATGGGAATTTGTATCTGTTTTTCAATCCTTAATTCATACATTCTCAGCATGGGTGCTCCCCGTTGGAATCAAACCAATAACTCAGCGTCTACTGCCGTGCCAGTTGGCCAGACGGGACCAATTAGATAGCTTGAAAGTGGTTGATTTAAAATAATGTTTAACCTTTAACTTCCCACCATCTAAAACATTGGATGCGTTTGAAAACAAACAGACATTGGTAACGAGTGGTTAAGAAGGGGTCATCATTTCTGAAATAAGTTTACATTTGAATAAACTCATTGACAATTGATTAAATGTCATGAATACATTTCGAATGTTTATGTATAATTTTTTCTGATACATTCACCTAAGTGCCGATATAGCATAGTTTTGTGAGAACATCACTATCTTGCGAGTTCACATTCTGCTTAACTCTGCAGATCAATATGGCTTCACGAGGCTTCAGCTAACAGCATAAAGATCAATCAAATCAGCCCCGTTCCGTTTGTTGGCATACAGCGCCATCTAGTTTAAATATATGTAAATTACATGCCGGGATTTTATGAGCTCAAACTATTAAAATAATACACCTCCAGACAGATATCCATCTACTTAAAAAACACAAAAAAAACACTTTGTCAAAATCGTCTTATTTATTTGGAAGAACTACGAAATAATATAAAATGCAGCAGGTGAGGTGGGGAGTAAAGCCTCTACTGGTTTGTGCTGCTTTTCCTCGGTTGCTCCCTCTCCAATTGGCCCGTTCATTGTTGGCCTTGGCCCTCATGAACCATCTCCCCTGTAAGACACAACCACAAACACATGCACTATAATCATCATCAGTAGAATCTGTCCTACCGCTGACTAGTCTACTGGCTCAAAACCTTATGGAGATAAAATCATGCTTACAATGCATAAAGATATAGTACCGTTGCAATGAACATATAATGTACTAGAAAGCATATATTGGAACACGTATTAAGACAAAATACCAGGATAAAATATGATAAACAAGTCAGTGTGATATCAAAGAAAAGACGTTGGATGTTATTGGGAAGATGATCTCTATTGAACCCTTGAGAAGAAAAGAGCATTTCCTCCTGTGTGTGTTCGTGCATACGTGCATTCGTGCGTGCGTGCATGCGTGCGTGCGTATGTGTGTGTGTGTGAGTGTGCACATTAACAGGGACTCTCTTAACCCCAGCACTGTACTCTATTACCTGGCTACGTACTTGGCCACATACTGGGAGTTAGCAACAAAGGCAAAACACAATCCCAATGGCATTCCACCCCACTGTGGATATCATGGGATGTGCTGTGAGCCAGTGACCATGTAACGTGTTGGGGGGAGGGGAGCCACACCTCCTGGAGACACTGATGTCATCGCTGCTGGGGGGGGGGGAGGGGCAGTCAGGTCCAGCTCTCTGTGGAACGCCTCCATCATGAGATTCTGCAGTGTGTTCAACAGCACGTCCTCACACACGTCGCTGAACTCAGCACACCTGGACAAACACACACACACACACACACACACACACACACACACACACACACACACACACACACACACACACACACACACACACACACACACACACACACACACACGTTCAAACAGGCATCTTAAAGCAAAGGAAACAAAAGTAAATGTAAAACTGAAGCAGTCTTGATAGATATTAGTAGTCCACACATCGCCAATCCCAGCAGATGTCCTTCCCCACCTAAAGCCGAGTCGTGCTGTAAGAGGAGTTGCTGTTTATTTGTGACTTTGAGCATTAGTGCTTGGCTTAGCATTATTTTAATTGACGCTTTCGTCATTTTAGGAGCCTTTCACAGACAGCTTCAAGGCCTTGGCTCATTCTCAAGTGGTGTTGAGTACTGATAAGAAAATCCAGATGGACATGATGATTCAAGGAGCAAAGATAGTCATCAAGTTAAATGATGTCTATACAGCAGAATGTTCCTCCAACAGGGGCTGATTATAGTGCTCCCTATAGGCAAAACCATACCAAATATAGGGGAGAGGTATATTTTTACCTTTAGGTCTCTCCAAGGAAAAATTATAACAGGTAATAATAATCCCTAGAACTTCAGTGTCATTGTGAATTTCTATCAGGCAACAGTATCAGTGACCAATTTACAATTACATTGTTTTTTTTGGATCAAATGAAATGTAAATTATTGGAGGAAAACTTGGAACACCTGAACCTACCCCCAATTTTAGTGAACCTACCACCATGAGGTTCAGGGGCCAGACTCCTCATAGAGGGACCTGCGTATGGAGGGGCCCGAGCAGACATGGGGCCCAAGCTGACCCCTGTATGGAGGGCCCGAACTGACCCGGGGCCCGAGCTGACCTGTGTATGGAGGGCCCGAGCTAACCTGGGGGCCGAGCTGACCTGCGTGTTGAGGGCCCGAGCTGACCTGCATATAATGCGGCGCACGTGGCCCCGGTCCGGGTCTCGCTGGGTCTGGAGGTCTGCATGTCTGGAGTCCAGCGAGGGCCGTGGGTGGTTCTCCGCAGCACCCACCGTGTGGGGCCGCTCCTTCAGAGCGACCCCCGCGCCGGCCGGGCGGAGGCCCCGGGGCAGGGAGGGGCCCGGGGGGGCGGAGTACGGTCGGGGTACGGGTGGAAGGGGGGCACCGGGGGAGGGGTAGCCGGGGGGGTCCGGAGCCCGGAGCTGGCTGAAGTACGGGACGCCCTCCGACGGGAGGCGGGCCAGGCGGCGCTGGAACTCCTGGTCGTCAATCAGGCTCCTGGGAACAAACAGATGTCCTCATCGCACACGCTACAGCAAATATATTATATATGAGATCAGAATGGTTCCTGGTTGAATAGATTACAAAGAAAAGGTGACTCAGTGAATCAGCTCTATATGGGATTGGCATTCATGCAATTGGTTCATCACATCTTCTTAGATTGTGTCAGAGCAGGTGAATGAACACGAAAAACTACAACGTAACTGCAGCGACATAGATCCAAAGAACTGAAGGACTCACCCTTTCAGTGAGAGGAGTGTGAGGGTGAGGATATCTCAACCTATCAGTGAGAGGAGTGTGAGGGTGAGGATGTCTCACCGTATCAGTGAGAGGAGTGTGAGGGTGAGGATATCTCAACCTATCAGTGAGAGGAGTGTGTGGATGAGGATGTCTCACCGTATCAGTGAGAGGAGTGTGAGGGTGAGGATGTCTCACCGTATCAGTGAGAGGAGTGTGAGGGTGAGGATGTCTCACCGTATCAGTGAGAGGAGTGTGTCGGTGAGGATGTCTCTCTCCTGGCCGGGGACCAAATGAGGGAGGGCAGCAGTAGGGGGCGCTGTGCTGGAGACCGCCCAATGGGAACCTTGGGTTTCGACTCTGGGACTCCTGGAGGAAACAGCATGGTCGATCACCATTTTGGATCCAGGTTGAGGCAAAGGAACCGAGCAAGGAAGATGATGGATGATGGATGAGGTCACCAAGATGTGGGGAGAGAAGGGATTTTAGACATCCTGCGAGGGGAGTCATGCATCTAATGTGTGTGTGTGTGTGTGTGTGTGTGTGTGTGTGTGTGTGTGTGTGTGTGTGTGTGTGTGTGTGTGTGGACCTGTAGACATGGTGCTGGCTGAGGTTGTCGGGGAACAGGGCCTGGTACTCCAGCAGGCCGTGGGAGCGCGCCGTCACCCCGAGGTGCAGCAGGGTGGGGGTCGGCATCCTTCCCCCCGCGGGCCCCTCCCTCTGGGAGTGCCGCTCGGCCCGCGGGCCCCTGGAGGAGTACAGGCCCCCGGCCATGGTGCTGCTGCTGATGGAGCGGAGAGGTGGGAGGGTCTGGGGCCATCGGGGGGGGAGGGGGCAGAATGATGAATATTTGAAAATTGTATATTTGAATATTTAATCTTTGAACGACATTCTCTGGTCTCCATAACGGCCTTTTACAAGTAGCTCATGCAAGCCTTCGTTTAACCCCTAGAGGGCAAACTGAGCCACATTTACAGCCTGCCTCTGTTTTTTAAAACGATGTGCATTTGAGTCCAGAGTTGGACCAGGATCAAGGGAGAGTAGAACAGGATCAGTCACCTGGTATCTCCTGAGCGGGAGCGGGACCTGGACCGGAGCGGAGCGGGGCCCCTAGAGGACACGGGACACTGAGATTAGGGAGTGGCAGAGGGCCCCAATGAAGGGAAACATCAGTGGGAGCATTACAACTAAAGAGTGGGGATGGATCGGGGGAGGGGGAATCTTTAAGTATTGCTTAAATTTTCGTTAATTAGGTATTGACAGGAGAACACATGTGTGGCATTCTTAGAAACCGTTCATCGGGGCTTTAATGAAACATCCATTCGGTCTATTTGTCAAAATCACTTTGTTGTGCAGATTCTGCCTCTGAGCATCTTGCCTCAATGCTCCTGCCACAAATGTAGACAATATAGCCCTTGTAATTAGACAGTTTGTGAAGTTGTAACAGCGATTGGCTGTTATGTGGTCCACAAAGTCCTAACTGACTTGCTCACATTGATTCCTACACAAGTGCAAGTGCTCTGTTGCCATGGTTACCAGTCTTGGCCGGCTGTCGACCAGAATCGCCACTAGGAATAGTTTTTGACCCACGATGATGACGGTGAAGTGTGTTTAAGTCAAGCCAAGAGACACCGTCATGATGGTTTGATCACACAGACCGCTATTGTCCTTTAAGCATTTGGGGCTGGACCAATCGAACACTATGACTCAATCTGAGGACCCCCTCCATGTCCATGTAGCCTCTAAAGCACCTGTGTAGCCTGGCCTCCTCCTGCTCCGAGGTCCCTCTCCGTGATGGTGAACTCCTGCTGCTGCCGCTCCCTCTCCTCCTCCACACGACGCACCGACTCCCGGTACTCTGCCAGCTCCGTCTCCATGGTGATCTTAGGGGATGGAGATGAGGATAAAAACACATTCAAATGATTCAGGTCTGATGATTGACATCACGAGTTATCAGCAACTTCAGAGACGTGAGTGTTAAAATCCCTAATTCAATGTGACTATTTGATAATCATAGCTAGTGTTTGTGCTTTTTATAATTGATATATGTCAGGGAAGGGAATATTGGTGTGTGTGTGTGTGTGTGTGTGTGTGTGTGTGTGTGTGTGTGTGTGTGTCTGCATGTGCATGTGTGTGAGTGTTTGTGTGTGTGTCTAACCTGACAGATGAGGTCCAGCTGGTAGAGGACAGTCCAGCCAGGTGTGTTCAAGGTGAGCACACACAGGATGCTCTCACCTGCACCCAGTCTGCCTTTACTGGGATGCATCTGCACAACCTGACACACAAACACACACGATTAACATTTGTTATATGATATTTATTTTAATTTAAATTGTTATTTACATTCATTTTCTTCACTCTAAAAATGGATCTGGACACATACAATACGACTTAATCCACATGGAATAGAGGGACCTACCCACTACACACCTATCAAAGATCTTATCAACGGTCAATTCATGTACATCTCGAGGTCAGTTAATGACCTGTGTGGCCTGAATCCCCCCCTTTCTGTTTGGTGCAGTTTGGACTCCCTCAAAGTTATGTTCCCAATGGATTTAATGGAACCTCATTAGCTGATGCCTAATGCAATCTTTGAAATTGGGAAGAAAATCACAGACTTGCCGAGGTGGGGGTAAGTCATTCATGTGCAAGTCACAAGCAAGTCTCAAGTCATAACCTTCAAGTCTCAAGCAAGTCCCAAGTCACTGTGGTAAGAATCAAGCAAGTCACAAGTCAAGTCATTGCTCAGGTCAAGCAAGTCACAAGTCAAGTCATACAAAAATCTGATCTAACCCAGTTAACCCAACATTAACAATAACAATGTCTTAACAATAACAATAACTCAAACTATTCAAAACATTCCAAAACCATTATGTGCATAGTTTGAAAATGTTTTTATGATCATTACCTCCAACCTATGAACAGAATCAAATAGAACCTCTAGGTAGCTGTATACGAGAACAGTTCAAGTCAATCACTCAATCTCCTTACATGTTGTAGAATATTATTTGCAACACATGGCAACAGACATGAAAAAAAAGAATATTTCAAGTAATAGTAATATCACATACACATACTGTAGGAAGGGGAAATAGTAATACACAAGCCTGAAAGCTGGTAGCAATCTTGCTGCCTCGCAACATACATCGACTTACAATGCATTGCATTTGCAAAAATAATAATTTGACAGTACTTTGTCACTGTCGTTCTGAACACACATTCAACAGGTGCACTTGATGCAGGGACTGCCATAACTCTTACCTCCACCTTGAACAAAAATACACTTACAACCACTGAGTTACAAGTAGCCTACTGACATGAAAATTTAGTTAGTTAATCATCTGTGGAACGGGCAGGGCTCGAAAAACTCCAGCCAATGATTTTCAGAACCACCGAGTGGCATTGGACAGTAAGTACGTCAATCAAACGGTCGTACTCCACTCCCCCTCCCCCGCTCCCCGCGCGTGACCTCTTCGTGCACGTGCACGTACTCAAAGCTCGTGACCCAGAGCAAGCTTCTGTTTGTTGTTATCCTGCGGTAGCTACTGGAGCTAGTTTACTAGCTAATCCACATTTGGACCTAGCACTAGAATACAACTCCTAAACTCCAACCTAGCTAGCCTGGCTCACTCTCGCGCATCTGTGTTCGCGCTCGTGTGTGATTGCGCGTCCATGTACTTGGAATGGGTTGACCATTTGAGTTGCGTATTTTCAAAATCTGCTGCCGTATCGCAAATCACATATCCAACCTTTAATCTAACTTTAAAAAAGTCATTTCGAGTCATCTGTCTCAAGTCTAAGTCAAGTCTCAAGTCATGAAGACCACAGTCAAGTCGAGTCTTTTATCAGTGTTAGTCAAGCAAGTCTCAAGTCCTCAAATTTGCGACTCGAGTCAAGTCATGTGACTTGAGTCCCCCATGTCTGCAGACTTGTGTCACCAATCAAATTGACATGAAAAGGTGAATGAATCACACACACACACACACACACACACACACACACACACACACACACACACACACACACACACACACACACACACACACACACACACACACACACACACACACACACACACACAGGTGCACCTGTTGGCCGTCCTGCTGAGGTAACTCCCAGCCGTACTGGACGGCCTCAGTGTGGGAGACGTTAGTCAGGGAGAGCAGCCTCGTAGACCGGGAGTGTACAGGTACGTTGCCCAGGGAAACACTCTCCTCAGACAGGAACACCACCTGCACACACAAACATCTCCTCACAGCCTTGGACAGCCTACATCTCCCATGCCGCTTGTAGACTGACAACAACAATTTGTTTTAGCATTGACCAGAGGCCCCTCAGTATCTGTGTTCATTCTAGGAAAGAGCTGCTCAGCAATACAAAGAGAATGTATCATCCTTTTTTGTGTGGAGCTGTGTCTTCTATTGGTTTGTTTACTATCCTCCTCTCCTCTGTGGACTAAATGACAATGTGCATAATTTCCTGCTCATTCATCTTCCTCTCCATGTCTCAGCGCTGTAGCTGAGGTCCCTCTCACCTGTTCAGGTAGGGCTATAGCTGAGGTCCCTCTCACCAGTTCAGGTAGGACTATAGCTGAGGTCCCTCTCACCTGTTCAGGTAGGGCTATAGCTGAGGACCCTCTTACCTGTTCAGGTAGGACTATAGCTGAGGACCATCTCACCTGTTCAGGTAGGACTATAGCTTAGGTCCCTCTCACCTGTTCAGGTAGGACTATAGCTGAGGACCATCTCACCTGTTCAGGTAGGACTATAGCTTAGGTCCCTCTCACCTGTTCAGGTAGGACTTTAGCTGAGGACCCTCTTACCTGTTCAGGTAGGACTATAGCTGAGGTCCCTCTCACCTGTTCAGGTAGGACTATAGCTGAGGACCCTCTCACCTGTTCAGGTAGGACTATAGCTGAGGACCCTCTCACCTGTTCAGGTAGGACTATAGCTGAGGACAATCTCACCTGTTCAGGTAGGACTATAGCTGAGGACCATCTCACCTGTTCAGGTAGGACTATAGCTGAGGACCATCTCACCTGTTCAGGTAGGACTATAGCTGAGGACCATCTCACCTGTTCAGGTAGGGCTGCTTTCTGCATACAGGGCACGGACGGCAGGCAGACATGATCCGAGGGGCCCAGCGCCCTGGGATCGAACCCCCGACCCTCAAAGCTCACCACGGTGGAGTCGCCCCCTCGTGTGTGTATCACGATGTCCACCTGGAGACACGATGCACAACGTCCCTTGAGCCTGAATTTCAGGAGAGGGGACCACAACAAATATGGCACACTAGGGCAGTCCAAGGCCCTGTTTACCTCAGGGAGAAGGTATGAATGAATTGAGCGCACAACACATTCTGCATTTACATAGCGCTTTTCTAGGTACCTGGTATGTGTGTTTATGTGAGTGTTTGGGGGGGTATGACACCTCATCCACTACCAGTGTGTAGCACCACTTGAGTATTGCACGGCTGCCAGTATACACCAGAAAGCTCAGCACACACTGGCCTTCAGAGGGAGAGGAGGAATGATGAAACTATCCAATTAGCGACCGGGGGATGATTAGGGGGCCATGTTGTTGTTATCCTGCGGTGTTGTGCCCGGACAGGTATTGTGCCCGGACACCGGGGTTAGAAGACCTACTCTGTGATGAGTGGCTTGGGAACTGGGAACTTAAGTGACCACAGGGAGTCAGGACTTTGGCTTAACGTCTCATCCCAGAGATGGTGATCGTTGAGAGGACAGTCTCTGTCCTGGGGCATTGGGTATATTGCAGGCCAAGGGGATGAGCCCCCCCTACTGGCCCTCAAACACCTCCACCAGCGCCAGCTGATCTCCAGGACCAACCCTGATTGGCCTCCAGAGAGGATTGATATGCGGAGAGCCCTGTATTGCTATGCAGATAGGCAGTACTGCTATTCAGGTTGGCAGTATTGCTATGCAGGTAGGCAGTACTTCTATGCAGGTAGCCAGTATTCCTATGTGGTTAGCCAGTACTGCTATGCACGTAGCCAGTATTGCTATGCAGGTAGGCAGTACTTCTATGCAGGTAGCCAGTATTGCTATGCAGCTAGCCAGTATTGCTGGCTATATGCAGGTGCTATCTACTGCAAAAATTCACCTGAAAACTCACCTGTTCAGAGTTCACCTAGACTCTGCATAGACATCCAGTCCCCCCCGCCCACTATTGTATGTTGTACGTCCTGGCACTTAATGTACGCACTTAATGTACGCACTTGATGTACGCACTTAATGTACGCACTTAATGTACGTTGTATTTATTCATAGTACTTAATTGTGTAGCATCTGCATTAGCTAGCTTTCACCACTGTATACGGGGAATGAGTTAACCTAGAGATCGTTAGTGCATGGCACTCGGTTCTATGAACATCTTTACTGTACCGACAGCGATATAGTGTTTCACTTCTTATGACAAATGTACTTATTGTAAGTCGATTTGGATAAAAGCGTCTGCTAAATTCCCTCAATGTATATGTAAATGTAAATGCTAGCTACCTGCCATGAAAAACCTATCGTTGACGATTACTCCGGGCAATTATTTTTTAACAAATAATAGTTTTATTAATAATTAATATTTTTTAACAAATAATTGTTTTGAACTAGCAACCAGAAGGTTGCTAGTTCAATCACCGGATCCTCGACAAGCTGGCTGTCACCCTGTATGGTTGACTGTGCCATCGGTGGGTGGATGTGTGAACGAATGTATACAAGTCGCTTTGGGAAAATACGTCTGCTAAATGCCTTAAATGTAAATTATGTAACATTTATATTGTAAACCTAAGGAGCTTACATTGTACACTTTAGCCTCCAGAGGTGAGAAGAGCCACTCTAGCTGGGCCGTCCTCCCAGGACGGACCTCTCCCCGGGGGGTGAGACAGCACAGCACCGGGTGGTGGAAGTTCTGCTCCTGAAGCTGCTGCAGAGGATACGCATCCACCTCATAGTGCACCACCACCGTACTGCTGTTATACAGGTCATACACCTGGGAGGGGGAGGGAGGGGAGAGAGAGGGGGGGGGGGGGTGGACCACCACCGCACTGCTGTTATACAGGTCATACACCTGGGAGGGGGAGGGAGGGAGAGAGGGGGGGGGGTGGACCACCACACTGCTGTTATACAGGTCATACACCTGGGAGGGGGAGGGAGGGAGAGAGGTGGGGGGTGGACCACCACCGCACTGCTGTTATACAGGTCATACACCTGGGAGGGGGAGGGAGGGGAGAGAGAGGGGGGGGGGATGGACCACCACCGCACTGCGGCTATACAGGTCATACACCTGGGAGGGGGAGGGAGGGGAGAGAGAGGGGGGGGGGGATGGACCACCACCGCACTGCGGCTATACAGGTCATACACCTGGGAGGGGGAGGGAGGGGAGAGAGAGGGGGGGTTGGGTGGACCACCACTGCACTGCTGTTATACAGGTCATACACCTGGGAGGGGGGGGAGGGAGGGGAGAGAGGTGGGGGGGTTGACCACCACCGCACTGCTGTTATACAGGTCATACACCTTGGAGGGGGAGGGAGGGGCGAGATAGGCATAGAGAGAGAGAGGGGGGAGGGATGGATACAGAGAGAACGAGATGGAGGGAGAGAGTGATAGATAGTGAGAGAGAGATGTGAAGGACGGAGAGAGAGACGGAGAGAGCGGGGATCTGAAAGCCAGTTAGAAGTAGTATGAGAGTGTTCCTGTGCTACTGAAGCTGCTACCGCTAGGACTTCCCCCTGAACAGGGCTATGTCATGGAGTACGGCATGAAGATGTGACCCAACCCACCTGTCTGGGAGGTATCAAGACCCCAACAGCCACGGGGGAGAAGACATGTTGAAGACGGCTGAAGTGAAGATACGGTCTGTGTCTCTCCACTGTCACACCCTGGAAGTTAAGCTGCGCCCAAATATGGCCATGGACCTGTTGATTACCCTTCAGCCTACAGTTTGCTGATAACAAATGATGCCAATGTATTTGTGATGGGGTAAAGCTCAGTGTGCAGGTTCGAGTGAGGCCTACCAGGATCTCTCGGCCATGTGAGAGTTTGAAGACCACGGGCAGCCGGTGGGCTCCGGCAAAGTCGTGTCTGAGACGACAATAGATACCATCGGTTCACGTTAGTTTATTGTGACATGGTAAGCATGACGTTATGAGGATGAGTAGGGTTTCATGATAATAGAGTTGCACTGTGAATGATGCTCTAAAAAGTCAGGCCAACACCTGTAGGTGAGTTGCACTCTGAAAGAAGCTCTAAAAGTCAGGCCAACACCTGTAGGTGAGCTGCAGCGCCCTCTGCTGGCCAGGAGGCAGTATTCCAGAGCGGGGAGAGACGCTGAAGAGGCGGTTATCCTGGACCTGCCACATGGGAGTAGAAAAACTGAACCAAGAGAGACAGAAGGAGAGGCAAATACAGAGACAGGGAGGGAGAGAACGTAGGGAGAGAGGGAGAGGGAGAGGCATATACAGAGAAAGGGAGGGGGAGGGACAGAACATGGGGGAGAGAGGGGGAGAGGCATATACAGAGACAGGGAGGGGGAGAACATAGGGAGACAGAGCGGGAAGGATAAGGTTTAGAGGGGGAGGGGTGTGAAGGCTGGCAAGAGTGGCATCAGGGAGCTGGTACCTTCATCTGGTGGAGCTCAGTGCTACTGAACTCTCCAGACTCTGCCCAGTGATTCACCTCCATCCTCTGGTTCTCTGGGAACAGCAAGGCCCTAGAATGGAGAGGAGAGGAGAGGAGAGGAGAGGAGAGGAGAGGAGAGGAGAGGAGAGGAGAGGGGAGGAGAGGAGAGGGGAGGGGAGGAGAGGAGAGGAGAGGGGAGGGGAGGAGAGGAGAGGAGGGGAGAGGAGAGGAGGAGAGGAGAGGAGAGAGGAGAGGAGAGAAGCAGAGAGGAGACGAGAGGAGAGAGGAGAGAAGAGGAGAGGGGGGAGGAGAGAGACAACAGTAACAATTATTTAATAAAACATTGCTTTGCATTGTAATATATCATATTCCCTTCTCTATGTACAGGTCGTACCACTCTGCAGGGATGGGACCTATGTTGTCCAGCAGCATTAGAACAGTAGAGGGCTCTGAAGCCACCGGAGCTGAGCAGAAGTTGAAATCCAATATGGCCGCCCTAAAGATGCTAGGGCAGCGATGCAGACTGAACAAGGGTAGAGAGATGATGAGAGCATGAATTTACACTTAGATCACGCCAGGCTGTGGTATGTGCTCATTATACCACTGTTAAGGGGCGTTGTCCGGCCCCGACGCGCAGCGGAGGGCCGGCGACCCCCTTCACAGTGGTATAATGAGCAAAAAACACAAAGAAACCAAGAAAGTCAAAATAGCCGTTTTATTAAAGAATACAAAAAAGTAGTCCCTCCTGGCTTCCGCTATACATCGACGGTCGCTATGCAACACACGCGTCCCTCCGAGAGAAGGCTCCGATAGAGCGGTTTGCCGGCAATTTATCCCATGGAGCAGTTCACTCGCCGTGTGCCTAAGCTTTCGTTAGTCTCTCCATCGCCTTGCTCACTCCCGGAGTAACAACATTTACACCCTCTCCATCATCCAACATATGTTTTACTTTGTAACAGTTTCTACTTCCAGGCGCGGAGTGATAGGCAAACTTTCACAAAATGATCGGGCGTCATAGCAGTTATGTATACGCTCATTATACAACAGTTGGGAACCAATCAGATCGCTGGATTTAGGTCCCCCGTTGTATAATAATATATAAAGTTGATCAGATTACACATTATTCCTTTTATTACTGAAATGTAGTTATATTGATGCATCATACAAATGTATATATAGCCTATAGTACACAGTACAATATGAATACATAGTAGAACATATTATTATCTAGTAAATCACATGATGAGGCAGATATGTCACCTGTGCTGTGTGGTCTTCCTATAGGTCAGCTCCTGAGGGGATGGGCATGACAGCAGGTGTAAGTTCAAGCTGTCCAATGAGAAGAGGCTCCAGAGCTGCCTTTTGCTGAGCCCGCCCACACTGCCTCCGCAGCGGGCGTCGGCCACCCGCAGGGTGGGGAGCACACCCTCCGCCCTGAGCTCACACAGCAGCACGGAGGCCCCCAGCTCACAGCCTGCATGTGGGGACACATCCATTTACACCTCTTGCTTCTGTGTGCGTGTGTTGGTGGGAGTGTGTGTCAATCTGTCTTTACAGCCTTGTTTACCCAGATGTTTTGAATCTCCTTTGAAAATGGAGATGCCGATGCAGTATGGGGTCAGAACAGTCTCATTAATAATGAATGCACAGAGTGTATTCATTATAGAGAGTTTGTGTGTGCATTGAAATGGATTTGTGAGAGGAGATTAATTTATATATAAATCACAAAATACATTTGTCAATCCTTCTCTGTGCATTCATTATTAATGAGACTGTTCTGACCCCATAATGCAGATGGGGTTTGTCTCTCTCTGAACAGGTCTGAACAGTTGTACAAGAGATGAACAAG
This sequence comes from Gadus macrocephalus, assembly GCF_031168955.1. Classification (NCBI taxonomy): domain Eukaryota; kingdom Metazoa; phylum Chordata; class Actinopteri; order Gadiformes; family Gadidae; genus Gadus; species Gadus macrocephalus. The sequence goes on from NC_082401.1 coordinate 4,783,448, forward strand.
AGATGCTTCATCTAATGTAGACCGACCGGATGTAGCATACACCACATTGAATCTATCTTGGATCTCTTCTGTTGGTTGGTCACGTGTTCATACGTCTTCAGTCAACCAAGTGAAGGCAGGAAGGCATTGCGTTGCAAATGTATTTGAAACATTTCCATGCTGTGGCTGCTTTTCTTACAATACTACGAATCCTAGACCTTGCATTTCTATCATTCAACATGATAAGTGGCATTCTCTAAAGCCATACAAACAGGTATGCACCACGATCGCATGGTGTCATACCAACATGAAACCTGTGTCAAACGCCCCTACTATGTAAACAGGCTGAGACAGTTGTCAGTGCATTATGCCCTTCAAATAAAAAGATGGTTTTCTGATTATGCATACAATTGAGATAAAAAATGTTTGCAGAATCCTACGTAGCCCCTCTGGGGTCACATGATAAAAAAAAACTTGTAAATCCATGCGCACAGATTTGTAAACCATGCCTCATCTTGAATATTACTTATATTGCCTTTGTAGGACCAGAAATAGTCGGTCTTAATCGGATATGCGTTGAACGTCACAATGCCTGATGGGGACTCCCGGCTGTGCAGAATAAACAAAATCAGAGGGAACGGATTTACACAACAAGGTTTATATTCCGCTGAATCTTGATAATAATTTGTCTGTTTTCATATGCATGTGCATCCACCTCCGCGTATGTGTACTTTTATGTGTGCATTTGTATATGTGTCTGT
>NC_082401.1:4786687-4929187 GCF_031168955.1 Gadus macrocephalus
TATGAACAGCGGGCCCCTGGGGTGTGCGGTGGACAGCGGGCCCCTGGGGTGTGCGGTGGACAGCGGGCCCCTGGGGGTAGCAGTGGGCCCCTGGGGTGTGCAGTGGACCCACCCCAGGGGCACGCGGCTGGTGTTCCTGATGCAGTGGCTGCGCTGCGAGCTGGACCCCACCGCCGTAGGCTGGAGGTGGAGGCAGCCCTCCGCTTCCATGGCAACGCTCGGCTCTTCCACCCAGCTGAACACTGTAATTTCCTGGAAGACACACACACACACACACACACACACACACACACACACACACACACACACACACACACACACACACACACACACACACACACACACACACACACACACACACACACACACACACACACATATATACACACAAGCAACCACCAGTCAAATTATATAATATACAATGATCACTATTTTAAGTGAGTTTTCTTTATTATGCATTCTACCTTTGATCTTTTATTACATTTTCAAGTGTTTGCATGTGTTGGGAAAGCGTGGACTCAACATTTCATCTCCATCAGCGACTGCTGCTCGGTGTTCAATGTGTAAGCATCATATGACTAGAACAGGGTTAGTATGAGGCCCCTGTGGGTGGGCTCATAATCGTTGGTACCTGCGTGTTCATGGCACCGTTAAGCTGCAGGTTGAGGCTGAAGCCGTGTCGGGGACAGTCCTTGGTGGGGGTGGTTCTGAGGTGGAGGATCTGGTGGTGCCTGGGCAGAACCAGGCCACAGCCCGGCACCACAGACACCGAGCCCGCTAAGGGGGAGGACTGGTCGGGGTGGAGGTTGAAGGAGAGGGGCAGGTCTCCTGAGTTCTGGAGAAGAACCGTCCGGTAGGAGAGGAGGCTCAGTGCTGGGAAGACCTGAGGAGAGGAAATAGTCGACGGCCCATTGGTCAATCCCAACGAATGATGAGAGGAGCGCTCTGGTCAGGGGAATACATTTTCAGAAGGTCTAGTAAAAATACAATATATATATATATATATATATATATATATATATATATGTATATATATATATTTACGCTCAAACAAAAATAAAAATTTGGATATAATCTATAAACCTAGGCGGTTATATAATGACTTTCTTAGAGAATGAAAAATGATAAGACAACCACCAAAGAAATGTAATAATTATGTGTTATAGGCGGATTATTTGTTTATCAACACGGCGGATGCGCAAGCGGAAAGATGGCAAGAAGAAAAAATTGACTGGTTGCCATGGTTATCTCCGTGTGGAGAATTTGCAGTTGCGGTGTTAATTAGCGATTTTGTCAGCTTACTGTTACATTAAACTGTAATCAGACAACGCGGTTATATGCTATAGACCCTAAGTATCTGTGGTATAAAGGCTGGGACGAATTTCGAATAATAAATATGGACACTTTGTGTTGAAAGTATAGACCGTCGCGATTCCCATTGAAGCGCGCTGATTATTCTTCAAAGCGAGAGCTGGTAAATTGTGCAAAATGAATTAAACTGTAATCAGACAACGCGGTTATATGCTAGACCCTAGAGTATCTGTGGTATAAAGGCTGGGACGAATTTCGAATTATAACTATGTACAATCCACAACGTTAGCTCTCTGGCTCATAGCTCAGCGGACTAGAATTCCTCCCGTGGCCAAGTCGTAGCTACGGTCCGTCCTATTTATGTGAAAAACTTTATATTTGGATTGTAAAACTCATGAAAATTTAAATGAATGATCTTGTTTTCTTTTCTTTGGCAAGTGACCATGGTATAAGCGGGATAATGCCCTTCGAGGTGTCAAAAACTTGTTTGATCGATCGTAATTAAAGGAGACTACTATTTTAGGGAGATAAACTCAAACAGAGTTTACATTTAATAAGCATGCAATACGAATAAGAAAAAGCATAATTATTAAAGTATTTGAATTGTTTTATTATGGTGGCAAGCATGAAGTAGATTGAGTCTTATTGACAAGTCGGCTAATATTAACTTATTTTGGCTAATGCTCTCTAGAAAGGCCAGTTGTGGCTTGTATTGACTAGTATTTGCTATTACGGTATTAATATAGGCTTTCTCTGTGGCTAGTATCTCACCACTGTGGGGGGCTGTAGAGTGCAGCGTGGCACAAAGTGCTCCCGGCCCAGCTGAAAGGAGTGACCTATGACCCGGACGGTCACACACCAGGACGGGAACAGGAGCCCCTCCTCCACCTGGCCCGGCTCTCGCAGCACCTGGTGGGGTAGTGAATATTGATAGGAGTTTAGCATCAAATATGTGTGACGTAGTTCAAAGGATCAGGAGAATCAAGTTTTCTTTCCTTTCACTAAACAATCTCTGAACCAATGTTTAAGTTTCCTATAGCTACACTTATAAAGCTGTGAGAAACTGGGTTTAATGTGATTTCTTAAAAGAATATTGTATAAGATAATATTCGATTCTTCCATTTGGGAATATATACTGTGTGGAACCCTTTTAACAAAAACAAAAAGTTTGAACGGGAACAGGGATGATGACTTAGTATTGGGGTAACACTTTGTATTAAGGTGCACATATTTGCCATTAACTAGGTGCTTATCAATATGCCTATTAGCAACATACTGGCACTTTATTAGTAATTATTAGGTACATATTAATACCTTATTCTGTTTAACCTTATTTTACCCTTACTACTCCATTAATTAATGGAGTTTAACAAAGTCTCTGTTAAATAATTTGGTTAGGGTTAGGGTTAAATGTTGTTGAATGTTCATCTTTTTTTGTTTGCTGATTTAATGCATTGTAAGCATCTCTGTGTTGTAACTGGCATTGATGCACAAGACTATACTTATGTAATGCTTAAAATGAAATAATTGACCTGGGGACCTGTTTTTTTCATTGTACTCAGTTTTGGTTCAGTGCAGTAACCTGAATGCCATTTTGATCCTTTTCTGTATAGCTTGACTGATTGCTATTCAAAATAAATAAACCTGCATCTGTGATAACTTGGCTATCTTCTAACTACTATGTATGCTGTAATGACTTATAATTAATAAATATGAAAAGGTTGCAACTTTAGAATAGGGAACATGTTTGGGTTAATAAGGGTCAAAGCGCTTGTGAGTTAAATATGAACAAGACCCCACTTTAGAATAGGAAACATATTTTGATTTAATGAGACTTAAATAATAGTTAATACAGGTAATATTACCATTTGTAGTTTTGCTTTGTATTCCATAAGAATAGACTATACTAATACAGAGTAATAAAAAGGGAATGACTATTCTTGTGCTATTGCCCCTTTACCATGCCCAATGATCAAATCCAATAACGGCTTTATTTACAGTAATTAAGTAAGGGTAAAATAAGGTTATACAGAATAATGTATTAATATGTCGTGTCTAATAATTACTAATAAAGGGCCAATATTTTACTAATAGGCATATTAATAAGCACCTAGTTAATGGCGAATATGTGTATCTTAATATAAAGTGTTACCAGTATTTACTTTGAATACAGATGGTCTGATACATTCTTACTTTATAAATGGCAAAACACTCCAGCTGAGCTCCATGCAGTGCATTGAGCTGTTTGGGGTCGTAGCTCACACCAAACGAAGTGGACTTTCGTGGACTCAGGTCACATGACACAGGAGATACAGCGAATGGGGAGTCAGGGTCAGTGGTCCAAACCAGACTACAGCACAGAATCAAAGACAAAACAAAATAATCACTCCATTCTTACAGTGCAGAAGGAAGATTGAACAAACTGTGTATTTCTATATAGGACACTTTTGTCCATAGCCACCTATTTTAAACAGATGTCTTTAGATGCACAGCGGAGATAAAGATTCAACCTAGGAATTTTCAGTTGGGAGTCCAAAATCCTAACCCTCTAGAGCAGGAGTCGGCAACTGGAGGCCCGCGGGCCATAACTGGCCAGCAAGACATAATATCTGGCCCGCCAGATTAGTTATATTATATATTTTTTAGAATATCGAATATCTATATCTGTTAGCTGAAATGTAAAGGGCCGGATATATTGAATTTGTATTTTTTTCACAACCGTTTATGAATTTAAATGTATCAAATCCTGCTACTACCCCTGGAAGGTTAGAGACACACTCGTCACGGTCACGCGTAAGCTGCAAGGGGCTGAGCGGGAGTTATTGGAAACTATATACAATAACCAATAACCAAGGCAACCCAACATAACGTATTTTTGTGTGATACTGAACGCAGAGAAAGGAAGGAGGCCTATATACAATAACCAAGGCAACCCAACATAACGTATTTTTGTGTGATACTGAACGCAGAGAAAGGAAGGAGCTTTTGAAAAAAGTCCACAAAAGATTTAAGATGCCAAGCTCTGAGACTTTGCTGTTTCTACGCAAGTAGAGTCTCTGATGAGGCTACTTCGCCTACAGCTCTACTAACGGTGTGTAGGCTAAGAATGGAGGTTTGTGTGTGTGCGCAGTCAATCAGCACCCGCCGTGGTTAGTGTGCGTGCGTGCGTGTGTGTGCAGTCATGCCTCGTTTCCACTGCAGGGTGCGGTACGGTTCGGTTCGCCTCAGTCCGGGAGGGAGGGGGCGGTATAGCCCAGCTCAGTTCAGAGGTTGCGTTTCTACCGCCGACAGTACCCTTTATGGTAGGCCGGATTTCGATCGCCGCGGCAGCTACATAAACATCGTAAACAACGTCTTCCTCCCCAAGAATGCAGAGGAACGTCTCCACCTCCTTGTACGCCCAAGAAAGCGTTCTAAGCGACTTGTTCATTGTAAAGAATAATACCTCGAGGCTACTGTTTGTTTGTTTTTATCCCCACGTCGCCCGGAAGTGACGGTTCTGTCGACCAATCAACGGAGGGGGTGTGTAGCTCGAATTTTCCGGTACCCTTTCAGGCGTCTCGTCTCGTTTTCAGAACCCCAACGGGGGAGTACTGAAAACGAGGGCAAAACGAGTACGGCTCAGTCCGGGTCACGCCCGTGGGCGGTGGAAATGCAATCCGTACCGCACCTTTGCGAACCGAACCATACCTCACCCTGCAGGGGAAACGCGGCATCAGTCAGCACTAGTGGTGCAACGGTTCACGGGTTTCCCGTGATCCGTACGGATCAACCCTCACGGTTCGGGACACCGGAAGAGGACATGTTTATGTTTGGTTGTAGTCTTTTCGCTCGGTTCTCCGTATCAAGAGTAGGGCTAGAACCGAGCGAAAAGACTACAACCAACGTCCCTTGCAATGAGCAATGAGTCTTCCAACCGAAATCAATGGATTTACAAAATGCCAAATAAAACACGACAGAAACTGTATTTCGCTACCATACTTGATGAAAAAAAAAAAAGAAGAGGATGTCTGCATTGCCTTGGGAGAGTGTAGACTCTCAACTCTCCCCAGGCAATGCAGACATCCTGAATTGTAAATCAAGGGTTAGGGATTATTTTCTATCCATGTTAAAAAGAAGGAATAATGCCTCAGATTGCAATTTTTTAAGCATTGACTATGCTTAAAGGAAGCAGGATAATTACCTAATTTTTCACTTTATTTTGTTTTTACACATTTGAAGATTTTATTTAAAGTCACATTTGTCTTGTTATCTTTATAATTGTTGTTGATCCGAAAATGATCCGACCCGTGACTCAAAAACCATGACACGATCCGAACCGTGAGTTTTGTGATCCGTTGCACCCCTAGTCAGCACCCACGTGGTGTGTGTGTGTGTGTGTGTGTGTGTGTGTGTGTGTGTGTGTGTGTTGTGTTGTGTGAAGTGTTTTAAGAATGGTTGGCTGCTTTTTTAGGTGCGCACTACTGCCCTCCCTCCAGCAAAATGCCTTTCTACACTGCCAAGCCGGTTCGGTCGAGGCTTGGCACGCCTGGCGATTTCACTGTCTTATCTCAAGTTTCCTGTGTAAAACAGAGGGGGGGCTTTCTTGGTTCACTGGAGAAGGCGGGGCTGCGCATGGACTCTCGACCTCTTTAGAATAATTGGCATATTCCCGAATGTTTTTAGTTATTTATGAATGAAGACACCCGCATGCAAGAATGATTTCATACCTGAGTGTAGGCTAGAAACGCGATTAACTATTTACAATTGCAAAAACACCAACGTATTCTTTATTTTGCAGACCACTTGTTTTTTTACTGACAAAAGCCTCGTAAGGACAGTTCTTCTGCGTCTCTCTCGTAGATCGCACCATTTTTCAACGTCTTTGTTTAATACGACTGCATCACCTTCTCTCACATGAACAGCAGCTCACGGATTTCACTTTCTCTCCAGTTAGAACTGCTCATGATGATATCGCTGCGTTGTCTATGGAGACAGTGCAGCAACACCTCTACCCAAGCCCCCTCCCCCCCTCGGAACCGCAAAGCCATCGCATTTATATCAGAATGTAACCCAATAAACCGCCAATGTGTGTAGGGTCCGGGAGGGCAAATTGGGGTGCTAGCTCAAGCAGCCAATTTACCTCAGGCAGTGTAAACGCGCGGACCGTGCAGCGAAAAAGGCGTGCATAAGACGGCATATACACTGCCAAATATGCAGACAGGAAAGGAGGAGCGGCTTTACGTGTGGCCTTTGCATATAATGACGCCTCGTTTCCACATACGTATGTTTTTCGTATCCGTGCTTCCGTAAATTTACGGAAGGAGTCGCTAGTGTTTTACGTACGGGCATGAATTTATTTACGGACAAAAGATGTTAGGAGGAAACCGATGGATTGCTTACTCCGGGTAGGAAATGAGTCCTTAGCCCAAGTGAAGGAGTTCAAGTAGGCTACCTCGGGGTCTTGTTCGCGAGTGAGGGTACTATGGAGCGTGAGATTGGCCGGAGAATCGGAGCAGCGGGGGCGGTATTGCGTTCGCTTTACCGCACCGTTGTAACGAAAAGAGAGCTGAGCCGCATGGCAAAGCTCTCGATCTACCGGTCGATCTTCGTTCCTATCCTCACCTATGGTCATGAGGGCTGGGTGATGCCTGAAAGGACGAGATCGCGGGTACAAGCGGCCGAGATGAGTTTTCTGCTCCTTTACTTAGAAAGGAGTCAGCTTAGGTGGTTCGGGCATCTGGTAAGGATGCCCACTGGGCGCCTTCCTTGGGAGGTGTTTCAGGCACGTCCAGTGGGGAGGAGACCTCGGGGAAGACCCAGGACTAGGTGGAGAGATTATATCTCAACACTGGCCTGGGAACGCCTCGGGATCCCCCCGTCAGAGTTGGTCAATGTGGCCCGGGAAAGGGAAGTCTGAGGCCCCCTGCTTGAGCTGCTCCCCCCGCGACCCGACCCCGGATAAGCGGACGAAAATGTAGACAAAAGATGTGGGAGCGTATGATAATGGCCGTTTTTAGGAGACCGGTACTTTGGAACATGAGGATCGACATATAGGCTACAGAGATAAAAACAAAACCAACCAGGCTTGGAAAGAGATCGTTGAGGAGTTTGGCCTGCCAGGTAGTACTTACAAGTTTTGTGAAAAACATAAAAACTTTCATACGGTATCTCCGTAAAACGACGGCGAAACGTATATTACGGACATACCGGACAGAAATTTTACGGAGGGGAGGAGTCTCGGAGGAAAAACGGACATTACGGAGAATCACATAGGAATTAATGGACTTTCGGTCGGAGACGGTTGGATCGCATACGAGAATGTACGTATGTGGAAACGAGGCGTGAGACCCTTTCTACGGACACATTTACCTGGCAGACTCCGGTGGAGAACCAGGCTGACAAATGCACACGTTTTTCACTTCATCTTCATATTTAGGGTTAAATTACAAGATCAGCAAATAAATCATTCAAATACCAACGGGATGTTCCCCGCTCGGCTACATAATGAAATAACTTATTTTTCTTCTTTTATGCAATAATCACAATAACGTTTGCTGTTTATAACGTGATCAGGCATGACGTTTAGGGCATACAACGTTTATATGTACGTCTTTTAAGAGTCATCTAGTGCTTGGTAGGCATATGACTAGCCAGCTGACGGGCCTGCACTTTCATTAAGTCCAGATGCACTTTCATTTATCAATTCCTTGAACTAGCCTTTGATAATGTTCTGGCCCGCCACCTACTGGCTGGAAAAAAAATTGTCCCGAGGCAAAACTTAGTTGCCGACCCCTGCTCTAGAGTCTAGACTAGCATATCCTGCACCCAGCCTACTCAGGAATGTTGTCTTGTACCCCTCTTGAATGGAAGGATGACTTGTTAAACAATAGGTACGCAAAAAGCCCTGGATGTGTTAGTAGGCACCTGACCATCCCCTTTGTACGGTTTGTGATGCAGACAGACTGCGAGGAAGAGCGCGAGGGAGCGGATGGAGCACAGTGGAAGACCAGCTCGGCGGGCTCCACGCTGATGTGGGAGGAAGATGATGAGGAAGAGAGGGGGGAAAGGCCTCCTGAAGAGGCTTGGTAATACTCCTCCGTGAGGGAGTTCTCAGAGAGGATGTCTGGGCTCTCCGCACTGCACTCGCTCGACTCCTGGAGAGAACAGAGAACCCCCAATGTCAGAATAGGAACCTCTCAACAAAGACACAAACACACAAACCCGGAACTCTTCCTCTAAACAAACAACAGCTAGTTTCGTTCATTAGCTGCACCTAGGGGATTGGCGATAACACATTGTGGACTCAAATATTGGGAGGCCTTTTTCTCTCTGAACCTGGAAGATCCACCACTCCAAAGAAAACATCACGAGAGCTGCACATTTGAATCCATAAATGAGGCTGAGTATGTGTGCCATTCCGCAGCTGTGATGGCAACAGCTAGCCTAGAAATCTAGACGCCCCTAGCGGCAGCAAATTTAATTTGCAGCCAGGGAGGTCTAGCCTTCTGTCGTTGTTTTTCGCTGCTGGAAACAGAAAAAGGGACAGGCCAATCAGATCGTGAGGGGTGGAATCGAGCCGAATGACGACAGAGCTGCGACGGTTGCGTGTTAGAGGTAAACAATAATGGCTGCTCTTTCGACTCGGCTTTGGCCGCGATTCTTCAAGACTTGAAGTTATCATTTTCTTTGAGAAATGAACAAAGAACTTCACTGAAGTCTTTCCTTGAAAGAAAGATGTATTCTGAGTTTTTCCGACCGGATACGGTAAAAGTTTGATTTTAGAGCGACGGAGATTTCCGGCGCTCTGACTACGTCACCTTCTTCGTTGCTCTGATTGGTTGTAGCGCTATCCTATTGCGTGCAGAGGGAACTTGAAAGACAACCGTTTATCCCGCCCACACTGCCACCGTACGAGACCAGATCCAATATCTTTCCGATATGGGTCTGGATTGCCAGGCTAGGCAACAGCAGTAGACAAACTTGTCAATCTTTCGCATGTGAGTCATTCCTCTCTCAAAGCACTGTTATTTATTTATTCATGTCCATTATTTCAAGCCTCAAGAAATTAAAAGATTAGCCACATTAAGCTCCTCATGTCCCACCCCCATCCCCACCCATCCCTGTGGTACCTCGTCTAGCAGACACAGCGCCCCCTGGTGGTCCAGGCGCAGGCTGCGGTTCTGCAGCATGGCACTGAGCTGGTCCGGAGGGTACAGCGTGAGCCCGCGGCGCCGATGGAGCCGGTACATGGTCAGGTGTTTGGGTCGGAGGACGGCTGGCTTCTGGAGCTCAGAGTGGCAGGTACCGATGACATCAAGAAACACGGGGCCCTAGAGCCAATACAAAAAAATAGGTCACAGGTCATCACTGGGTAGTGTCTAGATAGCTTGTGATTGCAATCATTGCAGAGTCAGGGTATTTGGTCTGTAATAGAGACTGTATAAAGAGGTCTGAATGTACACATTTTAAATCCTGTGTTAAGGCCGACCTACCCTATGCAGTATAAGACAAGCAACCCTCCGGTGGTGTATCATGGGGGATTGGGGCCTGTACGCCACCTTTAGTGTGATATGGCTGTTTGGCTGCAGAGTGCCCCCTGTTGGCTGGACGCTGAACACGCTGTGACCACAGCCGTCCAAATCCCATTGGTAGACGGCCTCACAGGGGGAGGAGTTCACCAGATCCACGTTTCTCATGGCCGCCTGTCCTTGGTCAAGATGGCCAAAGTCCAGCATGGAGCAGGATAAGGTCACGATGGGGCCTGAACGACAACATGAGTCCATTGGTTAAAGGAAAACCTTGTGAGCTTTCATCCTGAACTCTATTTTCTAATCCTTTTGGGTCAAAGGTATTTATGCAAATGACTTGTGTGAAGTTGGTCCAGTATTGAGCGAGAACATTGCAGCCGTGATCCACGAAAACAGGCTTCAGGGGAATCCTTTGCGGCAATAGCACCCCGTCAATATGTGTCCCCCAAAGTGATGTCTTTTACCAACGACTCAGATTATATTCTAACATTATGGAAAGGATCCTGCAGAGAAATACTTGTTTTCTCTTTACCTTTGGCTTTTTCTGGCCTGGTCGTTTTTTTGTATAACCGTGTCTCGCTCAAAGAGAAGTCTCACTCTGAAATCTCGTTGTTGCCTTATTGCAGGAGGAATTACTATTGTCATTAAAATCTTAATTCTCCTTCACCCAAATATTTTAGATAACAGTAAATAACTAGTCCAACACAACAAACTCTCCTCTCTCCAGCTCTCACTCACGTTTCAAAATCTCTTCCTGCAAAAACTGTGCTTGTCTCATTGAGCAAGCCCCAACTAAATGGATGGTCCTAGAATGGTTATGAATAATTAATTCATAAGAAAGGCTATGATTGACTGCCAACAACTTATATCTATAAATTGCCTTCATCCACATACCTATACAGGTCCCGGTGAGTTTGAGCTGGGTTTTGTTTAACGCCCCTGGACACACAAGAGTCAAGTAGTCGACTGCAACAGTGTCCACAACAACTGGGCTGTAGTGGACTGTAGCTCTGAGCGATGACCCAGGCGCAACCTCCCCAGAGCTGACATCACAGCTAAACTCGGACCCCAGCTGGGGTGTCCCCCCTTGCAGGCAAGAGAAGGCAAACGATGCAGTCACCTGGAGGAAAGGCGAGAGGAGAACTCAGAGACATGGAGTATAGAAACAGAAAATAACATTATGTTTTACTATTTACACACTGATCAGAAGCTTTCATCCAAACAAACTAGCGTACACAACAGGCCAATAGATACAGGTCATAAGCAGGTGTTAGGGGTGAGGGTCTGGACATTGGGGATCAAACCTTTGGCTGGGAGTCAATACCCTAACCACTATTAGACCATCCGGTTCTTGCTATTTTAAATTCCCTAGTCTTACAACTCTGACTTTAGATAATATCTTAAGCCCAGAGTAGATTTTCGAGGACCAGCTCAAATCAGGCTGAACAGGGCGTGTCACTTTTCATATTCAAGCAATAATGTGGCCGAAAGTGGGAAACTGTAACTGCGTCATTAGCAAACTCAAACTGAGCCAGCAGTCGTAAACTGTAATAAAGTGTAGAATATCTAAGTAGCAAATCAGGAAATAAAGTGTTACTCCTTGTTACTGCAGTCCTGGTTTCCGGCTCTGGGCGCCACCCTGAAGATTTTATTCCCTTACAGGGACTTGAACGTTTTGACGTTCTAAAAGGTTGAGGGATGAATTAGACCTGTGCTACAGAGGATACTGCAAGTGGTACATGGGATTTTATTCTAGACCCATTTACAAAGAAATAATGTCGATAATTGAAAATAAATATATTATAAATATTGTTTACTGAATGTAGTATTCTGGCATGTTATAATTCCAAAAATGCTCCACATTCTCCCACTAGGTCTGATTATGCAAAATACCAACCTTGCCATTACCGTTGTTATGCGGTAATAACACACTTATAGCCCTATCACCAGCTCACTATTGTCCTGCACATCTGGTGCGCCAGAGCATTAGCATTATTGTTGGCATTGACTAAACTAAACTAAATAATGACAAAACGAGATGATGGTTTTCACTATGGAGTGAGTGTGTCTGAAGACCAAACAAGACCAAGAGGACTCATGTCCAAATTTGGAAAAGTTGTCCATGCTTTAAGATTATTGTAACAGCCTCTTTGCAGGCCTTTCAAAACAAGCTCTTAGCAGCTACAGCTGTTTCAGAATGCAGCAGCTAGAGTTCTAACAAAGACCGAAAGACGTGAAAACATTACACCAATCCTCCAATCCCTGCATTGGCTCCCTGTATGGTAGTGTTGATTTTCAAAATACTGCTGCTCAGCCATAACTCACTTAACGGTTTAAGGCCAAAGTATTTCACTGAATTGTTCAGCTAAATGAACCTCTAGACCTTGGAAAGCTGCATTCAGCTACTATGCAGCACATAGCTGGAATAACTTCCTAAAGATCTGGGGTCTCATTTATAACCGTTGCGTACGCACAAAACGGGGCTGAAATTGGCGTACGTGACTTTCCACGCCAAGGTTGTGATCTATAAAAAACCAACTTGACGGGAAAATGTGCGCAGCCCTAAGCAAACTCTGACCCATGCGTACGCATGGTTTGGAGGAAAAGGAGAATTGGCGACACAGATGGTGTGGTGGTGAACTGAAGTCAGACCGAAGAATTGTAGAGTCAGAAGAACGATTATGTTTTATCATCGCCCTTCATGAATTTAATTTCAACCCGTATCATGCGTTAAATCCTAATCAGAATAATTTAAGTCAACTGCGTTATTTCTCAGTTATAACTCCAGAAACATCTTCTTAGAATAGAAATAAAAAAATAATCTCTATATTTAATCCCGTCACTCCATACTGTCCACGGACGGCGCGACTGCATGGAATAAAGCATCTGTCCAACATGTGTCAATAACATAATATTTTTATGTGACACTGTAAACACATAATCAAATGTCAATTAAATCCCAAGTGTGGAAAACCAAGCCACACTCCTCATCACAATCGTTGTCCGTTACTCTTGATGCTTTTCATGACAAATCAGGCATTAAAAAGGGGTTATGTTCAAGAACATTTTACGTGGGTGATTACAAACCGATTATCCAAGGTGTTCTCGGTCTTATTACCGTAACCCCATAAATGCAGAGGTGAGCGCCGTGGTAATGCTGCACCATAGGCACTTCTGGCGGACCATGCAAATGGCAGGATTCGGAGGGAGAGGGTATTTAGGGACCATAACGATTTATTGGTAGGCTACATAAAAATATGTAACTCTATGTCTTTCTTAATTCTGGGACTGTGCGCTCCGTGCTACTGACAGAGTTCACTGCTGCAGCAACATGTTGCCACTCACTCTGCTTTTTGTTGTTTGCGATCCCAATCCCGTGACCGCCGAACAAAACTACCTTTTGGGCCTCCATCTCACCCACAAGTGTCTCCACTTCAACCTCGGTGAAATTTCGCTTTCTTGCTTTTCTCAGTACTTCTGCCATTGTTTCCGACCAGACATAATACTTGCATCTGAGTCTGTTTTATATGCAGATCGAATTCATCACGCAAAACTTGGCTTCTGGGCGTACGCACATTTTTAGTAACGATCCCACGCAGTTTTATAAATGAGACCCCTGATACTTGCTCCACCCCTGACTACATTTTAATCAAGGTATTATTATTTTATTAAAATGTATTTATCTATTTTCTTTGATAAATGACATGTTTGTATGTGCAGCACATGGAGTCTAGCCTGGGTATGCCAATGTTGCCTTGCGCGCGATTTCATTTCGCGCTGCTAGGCACCCTGGATTCCATGGATCCAATTTTCGCCTGAGATAGGGAACCAATCACAGAACGGGGAGGGACGGCAAGACGATGACGATGTCTATGCGACACATCGAAGCTTGTAGTTTACGGATCCAAAATGGCAGCAGACGCGTTACCTTTCGATGCAGCCATAGATAGTGTTCTAAGTAGTTTAAAACGCAAGTTTATTTTGAAAAAATTGCAACTTTCGGCGTTAAACTCTTTCATTACCAAGAAGGATGTCTTTGCCCTGCTACCAACAGGCTTTGATTGAGTATGAGCTACGCACAGACTCATATGATAGACATTCGTAGCGCCCAATAAATAGGCTGCGGGCAATCGTAAACCCCGCCTCAAATACGAGAAAATGAATGTGTGTGGTTCCCAGACCTCATCTCAATGTAGAATGAGATGAGGTCTGGCGTTAGCCAGGCTACATGGAGTCTGTCTTGTGTATGAAATTTGCTGCATAAATAAAGTTGACTTGACTGAATAAACACACTTATGCAGGCCTCAGACCTATTCTTTAGTCTGCTTTCCACTGGCCTTGTAGCCTAGAAATCTAGACGCCCCTAGCAACAGCAAATTGAATTTGCAGCCAGGGAGGTCTAGCCTTCTGTCGTCGTTTTTCGCTGCTGGAAACAGAAAATGTGAAAGGGCAATCAGATCGTGAGGGGCGGAATCGAGCCGAATGACGACAGAGCTGGGACTGTTCCGTGTTAGAGGTAAACAATAATGGCTGCTGCTGCTGGCGAACAGCTGTCTTTGTACTCGGCTATGGCCGTGACTCTTCAAGACTTGAAGTTATCATTTTCTTTGAGAAATGAACGAAGAACTGCACTGAAGTCTTTCCTGGAAAAGAAAGATGTATTCAGAGTTTTGCCGACCGGACACGGTAAAAGTTTGATTTTAGAGCGACAGAATTTTCCGTCGCTCTGACTACGTCACCTTCTTCATTGCTCTGATTGGTTTTAGCGCTATCCTATTGCGTGCAGAGGGAACTTTAAATACAACCGTTTATCCCGCCCACAATGACACCGTACGAGACCAGACCCAATATCTTTCCGATATGGGTCTGGCTTGCCAGGCTACTGGCCTTGAACTTTTTGCAGTACTACTTGTATAAAGAGGGCGCTGTCACTCTTTGCTGAGCCACTGCGTGTATTTATCTATTGTTTACCATTTGAATATGAGGTGGTTCACGAAAGATCTTTGGTAGTAGGCCCTACACCTAAAGTCAAAGGTTAGGAACGCATGAATAAGACAGTGTGAGGAACGTCAGCCAGGAGCTATAGCTGTATTTTAGTTTAAATGAATGAGGTATAAGGTAAGTGTGTATCTAGACACCATTCAGGCTGGAACACAATGAGACTGAATGGATTAAATAACTTCACGTTCACATGTTTCTGTTATAATGCATGGCACCATCGATGTGCAATGCAATGTAATGTACCGGGATCTAGTACTCACAGGTGACATGTTGCAGATGGTAAAGGGTTTCTTGCGGTGGCAGCCTATTGCTACTGAGCCAAAGAGCAACTCTGGAGCGGCTTCAGGATCCTCCTCTCCCTCTGTGCACCTCAGCTGGAGAGAGGGGTACTTGGCTGAAAGTGAGGGCATTATGTGTCAAATCCCAAATCGTTAAAGTTCATTCATTCATTACATGTTCATGTTCTTCCCCAATCTATTTTCTTCCTGATGGTTTTTCTCAAATTCACATGAAAGGGTTATTCATTGGTGATCCATACGTATAGGCTCTTGCTGAAAGCCGTTAGACCGCTAGTATCTCCTTAGGTTCAGGGGACCACCCTGATGTCAGAGTCCACGTTCTGTTTCAGGCCCCGTCCACACGAAGCCGAAACGGGCGAAACCGTTCCGGTTTCGATCTATCCGGTTTCAGAGTATCTCCGTAAAGACGGAGTCAAGCGAAACCGGGTAGATCTGTAGAAACGCTGTAGTACACATGCCAGGCCCATAAGGGGCGCTGCTTCTGCTACAGAAATCCAGAAGAAAAATAAATAATAAGAAGAGGCGAGTATGCGCATAAAGGCTGTCCCCCGAACCACTTACAACACAAACAGTCAGTCAACAGTCTCAATAAATAATGGCTTAGCAACCCAACAAGGGACATGATTTGCTGCAGAACGATTACAAGGCTGTAGTCCGCCATCATCTTTGTTGTGAGTTCTGAGAGGCGGGCTTAACAGTCATTGGCTAGAGGGTCGAGGCGATGACGTCATGGTTTACGGTTTCAGTCGGTTTCAGGCATCCACACAAATCCAAAACGAAACCGGGTAGATTTGAAACCACCTCCAAGGGTGGTTTCAAAAGTTTACGGTTTCGGTCAGCAGATTCGCCGGCTTCGTGTGGACGGAAGGCCGAACCGTACAAGACCTTTGCGGTTTCACCATGAAATCGGCTTCGTGTGGACGGGGCCTAATGGTGCGTTTTAATATCCATCCGTCTCGGAGGTCCGAGGACGTTGCCTAGCGACATGCACAAACACGCCCCTTTTCCTCGGACGGCGATCTCGCCATCTCGGTTGAACTCAGTGGTGACCGAGCGAAATTCCAAGACAGAATTCAAGATGGCTGCGCCCATTGTGACTTGAAGTATGAACTGTTTTCATTGTGCTTGGACCACTTTGGTGGTTTAAATGGTAATTTCAATCACTCGTATTACTGCAATACCTTACTGCGTCCGTATCTCTACCTATGTACACAAATATATTGCATTTGTGTACAGCACTTTGGTCAACTACAGTTGTTTTAAATGTGCTATATAAATAAACTTGACTTGACTATGGCCTATAGCCTACTTATATTGGATCGCCTGGTCCTCTGCCAATGCTACCGCGACAACAGCTTTCCGGGTGGCGTCCATGTTTTCCTCCAACGACCGAGCGAAATAATAAAACGCTTGAAGTGTGGGCGTGGCGTCAGATCCGAGATCCGAGTCGGTTCGCAGAGAATACTCGAACGCAGCATTAGTCTGCGGATCAGTCTAGTCTCGAGAATGTGGAAAGCCTCTCCCACAAAGGTTAAGATGAAAGGTCCAATCAGTGCAAGGTCCAATAGGTCCATTTATCCAAAATGGACCGAATAACGATGTTAAAAGATCATTAGAAATCGGCAATTAAGGCAGAGCAGGAGGAGAAGGGAGTTCTCAGATGCCATCTTCTCAGAGGACAAGATGTCTTTGACATTCAGACATAACCCAACCCAACTCCAAGTGCTTCTGCAGCTGTGAAATTCTACATGGACCTGCATTGGGCCAGACCACTCACCTTGTCCTCGAAGGAGCACAGTGCATCGGCCTAGCAGCTCTTCTCCTGTGTCGCCAAACCTGCAGAAAGCCTCCCGCTGGTGCACCAGCGCCTCGTGTGGCTGGAAGACCACAGTGATGAGACCTTCCTGGCTGGGCTCCAGCAGGCCTTGGTCTGGGCTCACATGGAACGGTGGTGGACACTCCCACTGGAACCATGTATGGAGTTTACTGGGAGGGAGCACACAGCAGGGGGTTGAGAGTGCCACAGCAGTGGAGGGGGTTGAGAGTGCCACAGCAGTGGAGGGGGTTAGAGAGAGAGAGAGAGAGAGAGAGAGAGAGAGAGAGAGAGAGAGAGAGAGAGAGAGAGAGAGAGAGAGAGAGAGAGAGAGAGAGAGAGAGAGAGACTTAAAAGGTGGGAGAGAGGGGATTCATAAAAAGAAGAGACAGTAATAGATTGAGAAAGAGAGACATGAAAGAGTGAGAGAGGAAAAGATTGAAAGGGACATTTTGAAGAGACAGAGATAGTGAAAGAGTGAGAGGGGGAAAGACAGCCTTTCTTTTGTTTGTTTATTATGCTGTATATCCAGACGTAAAGTGACACAACAAGACTCAAAAACAAAAGCAAAAACTGAAATTCCCAAACTACGTAAAGATTCTGCAGCCGTTCAAACATACATGCAAACTCAGACACATGTTACTTATCCAGGCGTACCTTTGGTTCTTTAACACCAGCGTGGTTTGTGTGGAGTGCTTCAGGGCACAGATTGGCAGCAGGACAGAGTCTGGAGCCACCAGGGCGTGGCGGGGGAGTGTGGCCCGAAGAGACACCACAAAGCTGCCGTCCCTCCCTTCAAAAGCTACGCTGTCCTCGTACTCACACTGAACAGGAGGAACAGAGGCTTATGATACGGCCACACTGAACGTGTTACGTGCGTTAGAGGCGTTGAAAATCGGCATATTTGCATAGGGAACCATTGGTTTAGGCGCGTAGATGCGTTACAAGCGCTAAAGCAGCGCGTTAGGCACGTTGGACGCGTTTTAAGCACCTAAATAACATCCCCAACGCACCAACGCGCCCAACTCACCAACGCGCAGAGTTCAAAAAGTTTTACTTTTGACGTGCCAACGCGTGAAGTTTAGATTCTCTGCCCGAGCCCGAG
Source organism: Gadus macrocephalus (assembly GCF_031168955.1). Lineage (NCBI taxonomy): Eukaryota > Metazoa > Chordata > Actinopteri > Gadiformes > Gadidae > Gadus > Gadus macrocephalus. The sequence continues at coordinate 4,804,727 of NC_082401.1, forward strand.
CCGTCCCGCGGGCCGGGTCGGGGCCGATATTTCCCACCACTATCCTCGGGCCGGATTGAGAACCGATTTAAACCCTTTTTTTAAATCATTGTAGTTTAGCTATGGTATTTATGGTATGCATGCCTTAAGTTACCCTCTCGTGTGGGCTGAAGGTGAGCGGGAGAGGGTAGGAGGTGCCTGGGCTGATGAGGATCTGCTGGGTCAGCACACTCCTGAAGTACTTGGACACTGGAGCCCTGGGAGGACACACACAACGGGTTAACTTTTTTTATGGCTTAAGAGAGAAGTATACTTTGAATTCAGCATTCGATTTGTGTGTGTGTTTGCGTGTGTGTGTGTGTTTGTGTCTGTGTGCCCGCCTGTGTGTGTGTGTGTGTGTGTGTGTGTGTATATGTGCATGTGTAAGCGTGTTTTTTATGTGTGTGTGTGTGTGTCTTTGTGCCAGCCTGGGTGTGCGGGTGTGTGTGTGTTTGTGTGTGCGTGCGTGTGAGTGTGTATTTGTGTGTGTGTGTGTGTGTGTGTGTCCGCCTGGGTGTGTGTGGGAAGTGTGTGTGTGTGTATGTGCGTGTGTGAGTGTATGTGTGTCCGTGTGTTTGAGTTTGTCTATGCATGTGTATGCACGCATGTAAGGGTATCCTCATTGTTTCACAACCTGAGCCGTAGTTTCTGCAGCTTGCTGTGGACATTCTTTAATACTAAGGTCTTGGTGAAGTTCTTCCCCAACTCCCAGTCTTCCCACAGCAGCTCTGGGGAGGTCTCCACACCCAGAAAGCAGCACCTTTGGCTGGGTGGCCGTGGATGGGGCTCCCTTGGTCGTTGGGGCTCCCCTGATGGCTGCGAGCTGTGGCACTGTTAACACGTGAAGCAAGCAGCTCAAGGAAGGATACACAAGGTCAAAGCATTGAGAAGACACCTAGTATATTGCACCACAATGTCACTAGGAAGAGGACACTCCAGAACTTCCACAAAGCCTGGTACCATTGACCTTTGGTCAGGGTTAAATACCTAGTTTCTATTACTTAAAGATGTTCACAGGACGAAAGAGGAAAAGAAGGAAAGGTTGATCGAGTAGATTCAGCAGTTTAGTTGCATTATACATTAAAGTAATATGAATAGTATTTAGATGATTATAATAATAATAATTATTATTATTATATGATAGGTTATAATATACCACCACCGCATATTTTCACTTTTATTGGGATGAAGTGTTCAATATTCTTTAAACAGACCAACCATGAGAAAACAGAGATGGTTGTGAAAGATGTAGAAAAGACCAGCCCATACATACACCTCTGTATTAAAGCAGGCTGCACTGGAACACAAAGCCATTCCCACACACATGGGCTCTTTCATGGATACATTTTGCACATACTCATCAAATGATGCTTATGCTGTAAAAACTATAGTATGTGTGTGTGTGTGTGTGTGTGTGTGTGTGTGTGTGTGTGTGTGTGTGTGTGTGTGTGTGTGTGTGTGTGTGTGTGTGTGTGTGTGTGTGTGTGTGTGTGTGTGTGTGTGTGTGTGTGTGTGCCTGCGTGTGTGCCTGCGTGTGTGGGGTGGCTATTTTACTTACTCTAACATCATCCATGTTGCTTTTGGGGGTCCACCCTGATGATGACTCCAGGTGGAGGGGATTCTGAGGGGGTCAGAACGACTGAAGAGAAGAGGAAGTGGTTCCCGGGGTGCAAAGGTCAGATCAGTCAAACGGTGCAAGATATTCTGGTGTGACCCCCGACCGAAAGGTTACGGTTTTTGAACCCCGATGTCTGCAGTCTGCATCCCTTTCATCTGGCTTCTCATCCACAACATTTACCTCAAAACGGATTGTTCTTGGAAACTGCTGTTTCGATTAACTTTTTAACTAAAAAATGTATACAGAATAAATGACAGATTAGTTCTAAAATAAAAGACGTTTGAAGTGTAGGCCTGTGTACCACATGGACTGAGTTCAGTCTTCAGCATTCAGCTCAGTGTTTAACCTCCATGTAAAACAGGCTGCTACAGGCAGTGTTGCCAGATTGGGCCGGAAATCTGGCCCATTCTGGCAACACTGGCTACAGGTTCAGTCATGTACGGCGAAAAAGACCTCCAAACTCCATTAAAACTAGTCAAAATGCAAAGTTATGATCCTCAAACGGTGAACTCGCTTCCCGTCAAATAATTCAAGTTTGAAAAATGAAAATGTCATTAAATAAAACCCCACCATGGTGAGCTGAAGAGACGCTTCTTTTTCCTTGACTTGACGTCTCCAACGGCAGCGGAGAGAGACGCCTGATCGTTGCCATGGCAACGAAAGCAGCTCTGGGTGCCCATATTTGGCAGGTTCCGCTTCCGCATAGGTGCCCACTGCCCACCCACCGCTCCCACGCAGGAAAATGCATGAAAAATACCTGTTGATGTTTTCATATTTTTTGCCCAAATGTATATATGATGTACATAGTATGCTCTGATATAATAACCTATCTGAATAAGAATAATTACAACAACACAAAAGATTGGTTTGGGCGCTTTTAATCCCAAATCCGTTAGGTAATATGCATAGGACATCTAAACAGCAAAGATTTACCAAATAATTACTATATTATCCTATTATTATTGCGTAAAAATAATGTTTTTTACAATCCAAAACCAGTTCAATAGCTATTAAAGTGCGTATTGGAAGTTAGATACTGCAGTGAAGAATCATATAGGAAAAAAATTCAAATACACGATTATTTAGTTTTTATTAATAAATCTACACTACAAGTGGCATCTTGAGCCGTTTTTGTGATACAATTTTACTTCCGCATCTCAAACGCTCGTTTTCGAGCGTGACGTAGGAATTGGTAGACGGACGTTCTAATCATCATAGACTACATAGGCAACATAACAACAATGGATAACAGTTTCGGACCACTTCCGTACAATTTTGAGCCAGCTAGCCGTGAGGGAGAACAGCAACCACCTAAAAGGGGGAGACACCATGGCAATAGGAGGGAGATAGAGTTGTGGTGTCAGGAGAATTATGGTGAACCAGGAGCGGCTGAACATCAACACGGCCACGGAGGAAGAGCTCATGACCCTGCCCGGGGTCAACCGCCCCGTGGCGCGGAGCATCGTGGAGTACCGGGACTGCATCGGGGGCTTCAAGAAGGTGGAGGACCTAGCGCTGGTGAGTGGGATAGGCGCCAGTGCCACCAAACTGGAGATTATTAAAGTGGAGAGCTGCGTGTCGAGTAGGACCAGTCCGTCGCAGCACTCCCCGTCCTCCCTGCGGAGAGACCCGGAGCATATGTCCTCCTGCAGCGGCATGAACATCAACACCGCCACCCCGCCGCAGCTCATGAGCATCCGCGGCATCACGGAGAAAATCGCCCGGAACATTGTCGCCTATCGGACCCAACACGGTCCGTTCAAGAGCATCGAGGACCTGGTTCGGTTCGATCACATAAACTGCTCCCTACTGGACAAGATCCGTTTCCAGGTGTTTGTGGAGCGCTCAAGAACTCCGTCCACCAATACCAACGGCGGGCTGACCTACACCGCTCGGTCCCATCCGAGCCCAACCTCGTTCAGCCTCCGGAGCGACGACCTCGACCTCCCGCCGGGAGGACCCACGCAGATGGTGTCCCTGCGGCCCCTCGTGGCACCGGCCCGCGGGACGGCCGGGCCGCGGTGCGCCTGGCCACCTGGGACCTTCAGCGCTGCTCCAGTGAAAAGGCCAACAACCCTGGCGTCAAAGAGGTCGTGTGTATGCCCCTACTGGAGAACGAGTGAGTACAACTAACGTGAGGGTTTGCAGGCTCGAAAGCCTGCTCCATCCTTTCTCCGATCCGTGAAACTGTGAAATCGGAGATGGTCGGACAGGCAGTGGCGGTTCTAGAGATTTTGCCCTGGGGTGGCAGAGGGGGGGCAATAGGTCCAGAGGGGGGGCGGAGGTGCGGGGAGCAATTTATGGGGAAAAAAATAGTTCTAACTCACATAGTCATATAACAATTGTTTGTAACACCAAGGAAAACTGATTACACTACCTCATCAGTGTTTTCTATAATTGCATAAGAATTCCTTCAGAATGTGAATGATCAACATCCATTCAGATGCCATATCTATGGTCATTAAGGTAAATGGTAAAATTACGCGTGCCAAACATAAAATCATGTCTGCACTGTGTAGGAGCCATTTCTTTATTTTCCCTTGAGTTCATTTACCTGCCATGTCTATTAATCCCTTTTGTATATTGGTGGTTTTGAATATTCAGCTTTGGGCTCCCAGTCAGCCACTTCCTCAGGTGCTCTCCCAGTAGAAGAATAGATAAATACAAGTGTTTATGTCTGCTAGTCCTGCAGGACATTTGCCCTTGAGACAAATAAGTAGCCTCATACTGTTAGTACTTCTACATGCAACCATTTTGAAAGGTCTGCATATATTTTTTACAAGTTCATCTTTTTCTAGGTAATGAAGTCAGTCTTGAAGAAAGGATACATTTTAACCATAACACTTTATTTTTGGCAGAAGACTGGAATTGACAACAGTAGCAGAATCTCTCTCACACACACACACACACACACACACACACACACACACACACACACACACACACACACACACACACACACACACACACACACACACACACACACACACACACACACACACACCATTTAAGGTTCACATATTTGGGGCCTGTTCGATTCTGTTCTATTCTATTGAAAAAAAAAATACAGAAAAGTCATGTGTAAACACTCGTACTACTGAATAGTACCATCAGTCATACAACAGGAATACTGAAAACTTCATCCATATCAAGGTTAATCCATGAACTACAATGTATGTCTAAATATGAACACACTGTCTCTCCCCCCTCCCTTCTCTGTCAGGCACACACACATGGCCCTCTCATTCTATTCAAAATTAATTTCAGAAAAAACATCTTAGGGTCATTCTCTTCAGTTCAGTTCTATTCTGTTCAGACAAAAATACTTAATTAAGAACATCAAAAAGTCTGAACATTGATTATAATCCACCAGTCCTAATAAGTATCACACAGGAGGCTTCATCCATCAAGTGCTTAAGACAACTTCAGTCGGCTGTTTTTGTGTTTTGCAGCAAACCGCTCTACAAAGACATTTAGGTCAAGTGCTTTAGCTCTCTCTTTTTCGATACTCAGCACTGCTAAATTTGATAATCATTCAGCACTGATTGTTGACCGCAGGTGGTCTTTAACCAGTTTCAGGACCGAAAAGCTGCATTCACAGCCGGCAGTGGTGACCGGGAGAACAGCTGCTATTATACACAACCGGTACAGCTCGCACATAACTTCTTTAAATGGCTCCAAACATTTAATGAAACCACTGACTGAGGATGGACTGTTTTCTGTTCCTTTATATTTTTCCAGAAGTCATTTTGCATGCTTAATTTCATTGGCCAAGTCTTTGGTGTTTGCACTGTACTCTCCACCTAACAGATTAATTAGGTCCTCCCTCAAAAATGAATCACTGTTAGGATTTAGACCCTGAATCCCCCTCATTATATTGATGTTAGCCTTGGAGAAGCGCTTCTCCATCTCAGTAATTAATTGATCAATGATTGGAAGATATATTTGTCGTCTAAAGGCATCTTTGCCATCAACCTCCCCTCTCTGTCCCAGTGTTGAGGTCACGACACTGTCATTTAGTGTTTTTGCCTGTTTTTTTACCCTTTTCAACCTAACAGCCACTGGGATTCTGCAACTTTCACATGTTTGCTTAACTGTCTCCCACATTTCATCAAACCGCCTGTGGTTGCTGCGATGTTCATCCAAAGTCTGCCCAAGACATTCCACCATATCTACAGCCTTCAATAAATCAGTGTTTGGTGACTGAAGGAGATCACTGACATATTTTGTCTCACCCAACACTGTTCTAAAGACTGTCAGTAGTCCAATGAAGTTTAGGTCAATCTGATGAAACAGACCCCTTGCCTTAACAGCTCTCTCAGAGTCTGACTCATTAGCCACATCATCCAAAACTGTCAATACAGCTGTCAAACGATCCATTATGTTTCGGCATGCCGTATAGCGGCACGCCCACCTGGTGTCGCTGAGGCTGGGCAGCTCCCTAGGTGGACCTTGAAACATTTCTGTTTGTTTTTGCAGCCACTTCTCATGGACATACGAGCCAGACATAAACACATACAAATGTTGAAGCAAGGAGAAAAACTCTCCAGCTTCTGGAACTTTTTTGACACAATCCACCAACACCAGATTTAGGCAATGTGCATTGCAATGCACATAGAATGCATGTTTTGCCTCCTTCTTAATCCTCGTCTGGACTCCCGAGCAAGTCCCACTCATCACTGATGCGCCATCGTATCCCTGACCGACAAGGTTTTCCCTGTATTCAAGACCAAATTTCGTCAAACAAGCAATGATCATGCTAGCCAAGCTCCCTGCATCCAAGTGTTTTGCTTCCGAAAACCCCAGAAAACTCTCACGTACCGCACCATCATAATAATACCTCAGGACAATGGACATTTGCTCCTTTTTACTTATATCTTTTGTCTCATCTGCCATAACTGAGAAATACTTACTGGCTTTAACTTCATCCATAATTTCACCCAGTACCATTTCTGCTAAGTTGTCCAGGATCTCATTTTGAATCGCTTTGGATGTGTAAGTTGCGTTTCTAGGTCCCTCTTTTAACCTTTTTTTAATAAAGGGATCATGCTTACTCACCAGATTTAAAATTTCACGAAAATTTCCCTGGTTTTTTGATGTCTCTGATTCCCTATGACCACGTTGGGCAATGTTTTGTGTGGCTGTGAGGAGCAGCACTTCACCTAGAGTTTTTAAGTAATGCTTATTTTCTTCAATTTGATCTTTATTTGTTTTGCTGATCATACCCAGGACTGATGTTTTGTTTTTTGCCATTTTTTGGTATTCCCCCCATGCCATCATCGCATTTGCATGTGCCTCTGACTTACTGTGCAAACTAAACTCCCCATCTTTGTTAGTGGCCTTTTTCCAATTGGAGTAACCCCCCTTTGATGAAAAAACAGTGCCCTGCCCTTTTGAACAGCCAAAATGCCTGCAAGCAAAACAATACGCTGCATTTTGTGCTTGTGAATATTCTAACCATGTGTGTTCAGCATACCAATCCTTGCGGAAAGATCGCAGTGCACAGCCTTGCATGGTCTTGGGAAAGGCTTTCAGGTGTGGCTGTGTTGGTCCTTCCAACTTTATCTTTGATATATCTATAAGTAGAGAGAGAAACTCAACACACTAGTGCAGTGAGGGAAACACTGACACATACAGTACCTGAGAGGCTAATGCATATTTAATTAATGGACAAGTTCAATATGCAACTTCAATGTGCAAAAGACAATTGTAAAGCCTATATTGCTATTGCCCATGTCATCAAAAGACAAAACATACAAATATGGCTCATGAGCTTCATGATCTCTCAAACCCCCCCAAACCACTAGTTCTAACTCAAAGGTTGAGCAACACTGCTCTGACATACCATGAGCTCCAGGTGGAAGCTCACGCTCCTCCTCTCCTTCATGCCCCTGATGCCGCTCACACTCCTCTCCCTTCTGCTGCTGCTCCTCCTCTCCCTCCAGATGATGCTCACACTCCTCCTCTCCTTCATGCTCCTGATGCTGCTCACGCTCCTCCTCTCCCTCCTGCTGCTGCTCCTCCTCACCCTCCAGATGCTGCTCACTCTCCTCCTCTCCCTCATGCTGCAGATGCTGCTCACGCACCTCCTCTCCCTCCTGCTCCTGATGCTGCTCACGCACCTCCTCTCCCTGCTGCTCCTGCTGCTCCTCCTCTCTCTCCTGCACTTCATGCTCACAATCCTCTCCCTCAGGTGTCTCCTCTGTCTGCTCTAATATCTTTGCTTTTTTGGGTGGGTGAAAAAAAACCAAAATACTCTGCTGTCTCCTACCTAGATTAGACATTAACATGAAAGTTAGTAGATTAAAGTCACGTAGCTATGGTCTGTAAATTCAATGTTACATTCACACACATCTCTACAAGTTACTCGTCTGGTCTGTCACATTCCCCCTTTCCCCCAATCACCACCAGTCAGTCGTAACGGTGAAATAACAGCTGTACAACACATGCACGGACGAGTGTGTGCTGTTTCCAGTCGCTAGTAAGCAATGTTTACTATGGTACTGACGTTGGTACTGATGAACAGCAACCTATGCAAACTAACACAACATTTTAAAATGAATCTACTAGAACTACCCCAAAGCAAAGACAAATAGCTGCTATCGCTAGTTTTGGAACTAGTTGTTAGTTAGCTATGTCTGGAACACGAATAGCGCTAGCGCACCATGCTAGCAGTGGATTATGCTAAAACCAAAAGAAATAATTGGATTCCAAAATTGTGACTCAGTACAGGGCTGTATTGGCTTAGTTTACATGAAAAGGGTTTTTAATGATTTTGACCAACCTCTCCCTCCTTTGTTCATTATTTTCACGCCGCTGAAATTGCAACAGGTGAGATTACTCGTGTGGTGCTGGTTGAGACGGTGGTCGCAGTCACGGTGCGTGACTGGCAGAAAGGGCGAAACCATTTAGAAATTCCAGTGGGGGTGAGGTCGGAGGACGTTTTAAAAAGTAGTCTTCTTGGGTGGGTCAGAGAGAAGATAGTAAGCGCATTTATGTGAATAAACCACTATGTTTGAAAACTAGAATTGATACTTTAATTGGAAATAAAATGGGGTGGCAACTGGGGAGGCAAAATATATACCTGGGGTGGCAAATGCCACCCCGTGCCACCCCTTAAAACCGCCACTGCGGACAGGAGGTCGGAGTTGGAACAACCCCCACAGATACAAAACCTCATCTCGTCGATTAGAAAACCCCAAAAACCACAGGGGGGGGGAATACAAGACCTCTCACCGCGGTAACTACTCACAACTACGCATAGAGCTGAGGCAGCAACAGCGACCGCGTCTACCAATTCCTACGTAATATGACGCGTTTGACGTATCATATAAAAAAACAACGTTTTTTGAAGCCTTGCTCAAAATAGTCACTTTAAAACTGGATTTTTTGCCGATATACTTTTTTAAACTGATAAAATCCTGCATTTTAATTTCAAAGAGCAATTTTCAGAGAATGTTATGTATAAATATTTTTAAAAACATTAACTTCCAATACGCACTTTAAGCCGATGTCATACAGTAGTCAACAACAACACGGAAAACCGTCCCAGGCTCTTGCAATAGCCCACCATTGGTTTAAAGGTGAGGGAGGAAAATAAATGAAGTCTTCTGAAGATCCATGATTATGCTTTATGTTTCACGTTTGTTTGCTGATGAGGTTTTCCACGCGTATATTTCTAATTCAATCCCAGAGACGACCTGCCTCCGGCTAAGCCCCGCCTGTAAAATACTTCAACATTACTTATTTACACCAAAGTGGTGCAAATAAAGCAGTTATTTTGGATAAAGCAGTATCTTTGGTCTGAACTGTACAAAAGTTGGACAGCCTTAGTTTCTTCAGCGTTGTCATTTAGTTTCTAACCATAATTACAAATGTTTTGCCCTCTCTTACCTAAAGGCTAAAATATTTGAATTGACCTCCAATTCAAATACCACGATGGAGAACTAGGCAGTCTTGGGACTTCTTGGCGGCGGGGGCATAGGCCAAGTCGTCAAATGCAAACGCATTTATTCTGGACACATTAACGCCATTAAGAGATTCAACCCAATGGATGACATGCAGTACATCGTTCAGAGGGAACTCACGCCGCTGTCAGTAAGGATCTCTATCCCCAGGGGCCTCAACTACAGATCGTAGAGGGGGCCTCACCTAGTGTTAGGGGCCTCAATTACATCCCCAAAGAGGTGGGTTAGACTTTAGAAAGCAACCCTAAAATATATTTCACATAAAACATATAGTGTGGTGGGATTTCTAATAACGACTTATCTAATTCACTTCAACTAGCTATAGGCAAGAGGAATCGGAGAGTCCAGGTCAAGATGGAGAGTTTATTAGCACCCGCAAACGAGAGACAACAAAGCCGAATGGTATTCGCAAATACACACTGCTGAATGACACCCGTACAGCTCCTTATATCCCCAATCCTTACACAATACAAAGTTGGACTTTCATCAAATCCCATCTGATGTGCCACATGGCACATCAGATGGGAATAGACTGGACCCACTCACTGGTGCCACATGGCACATAACATCTAGGCTAAAGGTGATCAGCTCTTTTCCACTATTAAAGTATATATGATATGTAGGCCTAATAATAATCATAGTTTAACATAAAATGTAAGGTTAATTTCTACCACATATCCCCCCTTTGAGGCTTGCCCAAGCCTAAATAAAAGAAAACAATAATACCATCTCTATTACTTAAATTATCCCATGTCCCCTTTATCTATTAATTAGTCTATGAGATTATGTGCCGGCGATTGGATCAGAATAGTACAACATCCTGCTACCTAAAAAAAACACAGCTAATCTAAAGCAGGGGTTTCAACCTGCATCCAGGGATTGCAACCTGGTGATGAAAAAGATTGCCAAATGTGGTGTCCAATATTTTTGACTCCCCCAAAGTATTCATAAAAAGATCAAAAAACCTTTCTAAACATAACACCACAATGTTCCCACATTTAGAATACAACCAAATCAAATGTGTACCTAAAATACCCTCATAAAAATCATAAAAATCATAACAATATGTTTTCAGCATGCATTGAAAATCATCATTTTCCAGAATATGTGGCATAATAATAAACAAAAAATTTATAATTTTAAAAATATGCGTCATGATAATGTACCCAAACATGGACATTTCAGCATTTGAAATCTTGAGATGGTCTGCAGGTTTGCACGGATCTGTATGGCTCAGGTGATCTTCATGTATTGGTGCGCAGGATACAGGTGGGGGGTTTTGGACAAGGTCATAGATGTTGCTCCTGTTGGCTGAAATCAAGCCTTGTAGATCACGAGGCCGGCTCACATATTCTTCCACAATAGCAGTTCATGTTTGATTTATTTTGTAATGGATTCATTGATCTTATACATTATTTTCTCTCTCGGTGTATGTGTCTGCTGGCCATCTTCGAGCTGCTGGAACGCAGCATCATGGATGAGCTGGACCAGGAGGCCCATGCCTTAGAAGGCTTGATTAGACAGGAAGTATACTTTCCAGATCCTGAGGGCCCTGGAGTTTTTTCAGTCACCATTAATATGGATTTCTAATCAACTTGAAGCAAGAGGCCCAAAATGCAATCAACTTTTTGGAACCTCGACTTCTAAACGTTCTGCTCGTGTTTCAACCAGATGATCGACCGAGACATCAAGCCCGACAACGTGCTGGTGTCGCGTTTGGGAGTGGTGACCTTGGCAGACTTTGGCTGTGCTCGATTGTGGGGCAGTGCTTCCCTGCCGTGGCCTAACTGTGAAGGCACGCTGTGGTATGGCTCAAGAGGTCCTCGTCAGGGACCCAGCACGTGAGCATCTTCAACCGGAGGGTGCTGACTACAGCTGGATGGCCCTCTCTGGTATGAGCTGTGTTTAGCACTGCTACTACATCATGGTTTGTTCTGCTTCTTCTATTAGTCCTGTTGATGTGTGGGCCCTTGGATGCACCATCACATTCATGGCCTCTGGGAAGCCCCTCCTCATTGGCAGCACAGTTAGGGGTCAGATTGAGGAGGTGATCATGAAAGTGGGGAAGTACTCCTCCACACTTTATCATTGTCATCATGTACTGTTACAGCCCTCTTTAGTTTCACTCAAACATTACCAACACAGGCAGTTGGCCTACATTTGCAATGTTTGTTATGTGGGGAGTGGCTCCGAATGCAGCACCCAATTCATCCTCCAGAGTGGCCTTGCATGTCGGGTGGTCTTCTTCGCTTCAGCCATCCATTTCGTCTGCCTGGGATCTCCTGCTCCTTCCCGGTCAAGTGTCCAGTATCCAGGCCGTCCTTCCCGGTCCAGCCCCCGGTACTTTCATTTTCTGTGGTGTTTGTTCTCCCCTTGTCCACCGGATGTCCCGAGACGTTTCCCTAACCTTACATCTCCAGCCTGCAATCCCCTCATTCTCCTTTAATCTTCAGGATCAAAATGAACACCTACCATCAGCCAATGGTGGATCGACTTGACACATTTACAGGTAATCACCAGTACCCATGCATCTACATCCGGCTGGAGTTTGGAGGGAGCTGGGAGTCGTCCACGTGCCAGCTCCTCGATATCAATCAAAGGCTCATAATTATCTTTATACCATTTACTAATAAAATGTAAGTTTTCTCTTTTCAAAACGCCACCTCAAGCGTATTATTTTTTGCAGGGGAAGGAGGGGTGGGCAGCTGAAAGGAGTTGTAGTGAAACAAATGTTTCGGCCCGGCATCCGAGAGGGCTAAGTGCACAGCTCCGTTAACTTCTCGTGTCCAAGGTTTTTCCTCTTACTTAACATTAATGACGTTGATGGTTTTTAGGCACTGTGGTGACTTTTTATCACTTAAAGTCGCTGAGGGATTTGTAGACTGGTTCAGCTGTTGGATGCGTGCACTCAATAACTCTCAGGTTCCTCTGCTTGCGATCATTGCGATTCACCATTTAGTGATCTATTTATTCAAAAGATCCAAAGACAAAGAACGGGCGCATTACGGTACCATGGTCAAAAACTGTTCCATCCAGCCTCACAATCTTGAAGTATTTTATGCTGTTGTTGTTTTTATTGCTTTGTATTTGTCTTTGCTCTGTTTTGATGTTGTGCAAGTGTTTTAAATCTTTTATTAATTATATATGTAAGGTGTCCTTAATGGCGCATTTCCACTGCAGGGTGCGGAACGGATCGGATCGCAAAGGTGCGGGTCGGATCGCGTTTCCACCGCCAAAAGTGGGCGTGACCCGGACTTTGCCGTACCCGTTCCGACCCCATTCTAGGGACTCCTCCGTTGCGGTACCCAAAACGAGACCAGACGCCTGAAAGGGTACCCTGGAATTCTAGCTACACCCCCCCTCCGTTGATTGGTCGACAGAATCGTCACTTCCGGGTGACGCGGGGATAAAAACAAACAAACAGTAGCCTCGAGGTATTATTCTTTACAATTAACATGTCGCGTAAAAAGCTTGCTTGGGCGAACAAGGAGGTGGAGACGTTCGTCTGCATTCTTGCGGAGGAAGACGTTGTTTACGATGTTTACGTAGCTGCCGCGGCGATTGACATCCGGCCTACCACCAAGGGTACTGTCGGCAGTGGAAACGCGACCTCGGAACTGAGCTGGGCTATACTGCCCCCTCCCTACCGCCCCTTTGCGATCCGATCCGTTCCGCACCCTGCAGTGGAAACGCGGCATAATGGCGCATTTCCACTGCAGGGTGTGGAACGGATCGGATCGCAAAGGTGCGGGTCGGATCGCGTTTCCACCGCCAAAAGTGGGCGTGACCCGGACTTTGCCGTACCCGTTCCGACCCCATTCTAGGGACTCCTCCATTGCGGTACCCAAAACGAGACCAGACGCCTGAAAGGGTACCCTGGAATTCTAGCTACACCCCCCCTCCGTTGATTGGTCGACAGAATCGTCACTTCCGGGTGACGCGGGGATAAAAACAAACAAACAGTAGCCTCGAGGTATTATTCTTTACAATTAACATGTCGCGTAAAAAGCTTGCTTGGGCGAACAAGGAGGTGGAGACGTTCGTCTGCATTCTTGCGGAGGAAGACGTTGTTTACGATGTTTACGTAGCTGCCGCGGCGATTGACATCCGGCCTACCACCAAGGGTACTGTCGGCAGTGGAAACGCGACCTCGGAACTGAGCTGGGCTATACTGCCCCCTCCCTACCGCCCCTTTGCGATCCGATCCGTTCCGCACCCTGCAGTGGAAACGCGGCATTAGTGGCCGGAAAGGTGCCCATAAATAAAATGCATTTTACTTAACATTAATGTTCTGAAGAAGAATTACTAAATATTTCTTACAAATAGAAATCCTTCAATAGACCATTTTAATAACACAATTCAGAAAAACAGTAACAACAAAATAGTATAAGTTAACAGAACTTAAGTGTGTGTGTGTGTGTGTGTGTGTGTGTGTGTGTGTGTGTGTGTGTGTGTGTGTGTGTGTGTGTGTGTGTGTGTGTGTGTGTGTGTGTGTGTGTGTGTGTGTGTGTGTGTTAAAACCTAACCTTTCTGGCCTTCCTTGCTGCAAAATCATCAATAATGTCATCGTATGAAATCTGCTCCCCTGTTGAGTGATTGATACTGATGACGGCAAGGCCAGTGAGCCGTTCCTGAGACATGGCTGACCTAAGGTATGTCTTGATCAGCTTGAGTTTCGAAAAGCTCCTCTCTGCTTGAGCAACAGTGACTGGCAAAGTAAGAGCAATCCTCAGAGCAGTCCAAAAGTTGGGGCAGATCTCTGATAGATCGTTATCAAACATGAAAGTGATTAGCTCAAGGAGGCTCATGCTATTTGATGGCAGGACAGGGAAGTTCTTGATTTCCTGCAAAAGGTCTTTACTGTCCAGATCAGAGTGCCCTTCAAAGTGAAGTGTGGTGCCAAGTGCCTCGCATTGCTCTGCCAGCTCCTCATCTGCAAGACTTGGGAAATTGGTCAAAACCCCAAATTTGTTTCCCACATTTTCCAATGTGGAAAACCTCCCCTTGATGGCTGACGTGGCTGCATCAACGACAAGATTGAAGAATCCAACCTCCAACTTCCTCAGTGCATCAGTGATAGGCTCATCATGAGATTCATATGAGAAGTGGCGCTTTGTGGACCTCAGCCTTTTTTGCTTCAAAACACCCTCCACATTCATCTCTTCACAAAGGTCTTTTGCCGCCATCTGTGCAGTCACAAAGCCACTTTCCCTGTAGCTCAGGAGACCTCGTTCAGTCTTCTTCAAAAGACTCATACCAAACAACCGTGCAGATGCTGAAGCGGTATGACCCCACCTCCTCAGACAAAGACTGGGCCTCATGCTTTATAGCAGGGTCTTTGGTGTTGTCTCTCACCTCGATTAAAGCCTCTCTCACGGCAGCTCCCTGGTACCGAATGGGCTCGACGCTCTTGATCTTGCTTTCTGACCACATCTTTAAGGTGAGGCTCACATGTTTTTTTAGAATCGCCCATCTTTGGGTGGAGGCTGAGAATAAGGTGTAAAGCTTTTGCAGGACACCAAAGTAGCTCATAGCATCCACAGATCCCTTTGCAGCATCACACATAACTAAGTTCAATGTATGCGCCCCACATGGCACAAACAGAGCTCGGGGATTCTTGGCTTGAACACCCTTATTTTTGCCTTTCATGTTTGCCCCGTTGTCGTATGACTGTCCTCTGCAGTCTTCAAAAGGAATTCCCAACTCCTCAAGTCTCGTCAGGATCATGGATGCCAAGTGCTGGCCTGTGGACTCCTCTGCCTCCAAAAATCCCATAAAATGTTTTGTGATATGGGGCTTCTCCATCAGTGACACCACTCTAATTACCACTGACAACTGTTCTGTGTGGCTTATATCTGGGGTGCAGTCCAGAATTATCGAAAAAAAACTTTGCCTGCTTGATATCATCCACTATGGCAGATATGATTTTGCTGCTCAACAAATCAATTACCTCATTCTGCACATGATGGCCAAGGTAGCTGTTGTGACTTGATGTTCCTCTTTCGACACGGTTAAGGTGATCTTTCATAGTTGTATCAAACCTGGCCATAAGTTCGACCTCTTTGAGAAAATTCCCATTTGATGGTATGAACAGTGTTTCTGTGTGTCCCCTTAGAGCCAAACATCGAACTGCCAGTGACTGCACAATAGCAACAAGACGTGTCAGCACTGCTCTCCATCTCACCCTCTCAGCCTCCAGAAGTGCCATCTCCTTCTTATCAATAGTTTCCCCACTTTTTAACCTCACTGCCAGTTCCTTCCATGCTTTCATTCACTTGAGGTGTTCTGGACTGTTTTCATGTGATGTAAGGTAAGTGCTCGCATGTTTCCAATTTGCCATACCTGAACTTGTAAAATGAATCATCCTCCCGGAAAACAATTTGCAGCAGAAGCAAAAGTGGCTGTTGTTCTCCATGGAATACATCAGCCAACTTCTTGGCATCTTTTCACCACTAACTAATGTCTTCTTAAAATATTGGTGATGGCAACTTCTCCCATCACTCTCATTTCTACGGAAAACAAGGTCAGGTGGCACACTTCTTGGTCCTCTGCGAACAAGCTCAGTCCGAATCCTGTCAGTCAGAGGTGAGGGCCAGCTAGTGGGGTCGGTTGACAGAGGCTCATTCTCAGCAGTAGGGCTCAGTGGGGGTTCAGCTCCAGGCATTTCTATCAGACAGTGATGAAGAGAAAATTCTCTCACGGACACGTCGGACAGCGAAACATTTGATTTAATCTTAAGGCATGATCATGGGAAAAGTACTGGCATCAAAGTTTACCAAGAACACATTCGATGAAACAATAGGTGAACAACATTCTTATAGGGAACTTTTCCATTGTGGGTAGGGAGTGGGAGTGACCTAAGGCCAAGTCAATTTGTAATACAATGGGTGGATATTGGACATGTTTGTAAGACATGGCTGTAAATAGTTTACACAACAAAGAAGTCAGTCGATTGGCCTGGTCACAAAACCAGACTTACTGGCTCCAGTGGGAACTTGAATACGAATTAACTTAACCTCTCTCAGTTAAGAGGGGAGGGATTTGTTTTTAAGATACAGGGAGAATGAATACAGTTCCTTCTAATGTAATAATTATATAAACAAGGTTAATATAATTTGTATGTGATTGTATATTTATAGTTATGATTGATATTTCCACGACAGTTCCTCCCTTTTTGATCATAAGATCAACACTTATTACAGGTAGTATATTATGGCACAGGATTACAAATGATGGTGAAACAAGTTAAAACACAGAATAATAGGAACAAAATTCAAAGAAATTAGTAAAAATCAATCATTAATAAAGTAATCAATATGTACATTTGTAAAATTGCAAATTCAAAGAAATTAGTAAAAGTAAATGATCAATATGTACATTAGTAAAATTTATGTCGAGCATGTTAGGTCACTCATTTTTCCTTTGGTAACTCTTCATTGGAGTAAGGGGCCCATTCTTGGTGGTGTTGAAGTGGGTTTGAGCTGTAGCAAGTAGGCTTGCAAACTGGTTGTGTGATGATGTGGTTAGCTGGGGTTCTGCTATGGTCGGGAGTCGGTCGTTGTTGCTGGTGGTTGCGTTGCATTGGTCTGCTGGGCTCATCAGGAGTATTATGCAGATCACGGTAGAGGTGGTCCATCCGAGGCGTTGGTGCTTTCCTCTTCTGGAGGTGCTGGGCGGCATCGGCTTGCATGGATCCATTCTGGTTTTCCTTGGAGTTTGATTGCAGTCCTCGTGGTCAGTAACACCTGGATTGGTCCTTGCCATCTGGGGAGGAGAACATTTGGGTTAAGTGACTTTAACATGATCATATCACTAGGATAAAAACCATGGGTAGGGCTGTCAGATGGTATTGGAATAGAGAAAAAAGCTTAGCACAGATCAATTACTGTGTAATGTGTGGAATCTGAAGGGATTGATCTTCTTTCGTGTATCATCTTCATATGTCCAACTTCGTGTCGTGTAGCCACTCCCTCGTCTCAGGTCCCACTTGGAAGAGGCCCTCCTCTGAGGGTGGTCTATGCCGGGGACAGGTGGTGATGATGTGGTCGGCAGTCTGTTAGGCCCCACTTCTTCATGGACGCTTTGAAGCAGCCAACCCCTGTGCGAAGGCGGTTCAGGAGGGTCCATTGCCGGCGAGGTAGATCTTCTCCCTTAACTCCACCTCCAGGATCCTGGATGTAATGGTGTAGGCGTGTCTGTCCTGCTGACTCCCACTCCTGCTTCCATGCCGCTGCCAGCCAGGCTTTGGTTGTCAAATCCTCCGGGATGGAAATAAGCATCTCTTGTGCGGCCTGATTGTATGGGTGGGGGGACTTGAGTCTGCTTGGAGGTGTTGCCATGGTGGTGGTTTCATGGAGGAGGTGCCAGCTGTGTTCCTGGGCTTTCCTTGCCAGGGCGAGGGTAGCGGCCTCTCGCTGTAGGCCGGCTGGCGCTATTCCTGCTAGGACTGGCAGGTAGAACACGGGGGTGGGTTTCAGGCAGCCACTTATGATCCGGAGGGCATTGTTGATGGCCGTATCGACCTTCTTGGCATGTGGGCTTCTACTCCAGGTTGGGGCACAGTACTCAGCTGCAGAGAATACGAGGGCTTGTGTGGAGATACGTAGAACCTTGGCCGAGGCCCCCCAGGTTGTACCAGCTAGGCGCCGGATGAGTGAGACCCTTGCTGTTACTTTAGCCCTCACTTCATCCAAATGCTGTTTGTAGGACAGTGTCCTGTCCAAGCGTACGCCCAGGTACTTTGGGGCCTGCTGGAACTCCAGGGGTTTGTTGTCCACTGAGATCTCCAGCTCCCTTCTTACTTCCCTGTTGCAGAGGTGGAATGCTGCTGATACAGTCTTTCCCTTACTGAGCTGCAGTCGCCAGCTTCGAAGGTAGGCAGCCAGGACGTCCATGTCCTGATTGAGACCCTCTTCAACCGCCTTCCATGTGGGCCGGTGTAGCATGATGGCTAGATCATCCGCGTATCCATACCTTCTAGATGTCGTCACCGGTAGGTCAAAGATGTAGATGTTGAAGAGCATCGGTGAGAGGACAGACCCTTGTGGGACCCCGTTTCTCAGCCTCCTGAGCCTGCTGCGCTGGCCGTCACTGGTCTGGAGAATGAAGCTGCGGTTTGACAGCGTCTCCATGATGAAGTTGACCATATGACGGTCCGGGATTGTTCTCAGCAGCTTCAGGTGGAGTCCGCGGTGCCAGACGGTGTCGTAAGCAGCAGTCAGATCCAGTAGTACCACCCCAGCTTTGGTTTTGGCCTGGAAGCTGTCCTCGAGATCTTGTGTGAGAAGGGTTACCTGGTCCACTGTAGACCTGCCCCGGCGGAAGCCAGCCTGTTCCCTCGGTAGCTGTGAGTCAACTACTGGCTCAATTCGGCTGTGTATCATCCTCTCCAGGATTTTAAAAGGGACGCACAGCAACGAGATTGGTCTGTAGGACTTGGGGTCATCCGCAGGTTTGTTGGGTTTCAAGAGGGCTATGACAGCGGCCCGTCGCCATGCCCTTGGGAGCTTGGACCTCCGGAGGCACGCAGAGAAGAAAGCACACAGCCAGGCGGATGTTATTTCGCTCTGGTGGATCACAAACTCTGGGTGGATGTTGTCGGAGCCTGGTGCCTTGCCTTGTTTGAGTTTGGCCATAGCGTCCTTGAGCTCAGCTGGTGTGAAATCTCCTGACAGGTTGGCATTGACACTGGCCGCCCTAGAGAGACTGGATACCTCGTGGGATGTTGAGCGGGCAAACTCTTTGTCTGCGTCTGGGAAGCGGCCATTTTTCAGGAGTTGGGCTGCGATGGCGTTTGCTGTCACAGGGCACTTGGGAGGCGGTGTACTTCTTCCTGAGAGCTGGTTTATGGTCTGCCACGCTTTACGGCTGGAGTGGGTAAAGTCAATCGACTCAACGACCTCTGTCCATCTAGCCCTGCGAGTGGCGTCCAGCTTCTCAAGCAGTGCTGTTGCTGTCGCATCCACTTCAGCTCTTGAGCTAGCCTGCTGGTGGGCTCGCAGGAGGTGGTTGCACTCCTCGTTCCAACCCGGGATGTAGTTTGCATTGTAGCCTCGTGGTATGGTTTTCTTCGCTGCCCCTGTCAGCACTTCACAGTAGGCTGCATATGCAGCATCCACATTAGGAGTGTCTGGGTCCGGGAGGGTGACAGATCTTCTCTCTGTGTCAACAGAAAAAGCATGCCAGTTGGCCTTCCGGAAATTCCATCTTTTGACAGGCTTCCCTGCGACCGGCTGCACCAGTGGTGGTATTCTGATGACAGACGGTCGGTGGTGTGATCGGGGGAACCTGTCAATGACCCTTCTCTCTGGCATCGGGTCCTTACTGTGGAACACAGCAAAGGCGAGGTCTGGGTTGGTGAAGGTGTTCCATCTGGAGGAGTAGAAGCTTGGTGGCTCTTTGGGGTCAAACAGAAGATGGGCGTTGGCATTGGAGGCCCACTCGCTCAGCGTCTCCCCATCCGGTGTTGTGTGGGAGTATCCCCAGTCGGTGTGCTGGCAGTTGAAATCCCCGGCGTAGATGGCGGGTGCCGGGGTAATTGGGAGGGCCGATGTGGACAGTACAGATGGTGGGGGCTTGTACACGTTCACAACCGTTGTTGTCTGTATCCTCGTGGACATCCACTCGAGACTAGCGCCTGGAGGGGATTGGCCTGTGGCTGTCCAGCTGAGGTCAGACCTGACAAAGGTGGCCATCCCGTGCTGCCTGCTGAGGATGGAGCCGGCGAGGTGGAACCCGGGCAACCTGAGAAAGTCTGCTTTTCCACAGTGCGTCTCCTGAAGGAGGACGGCCGCGACTTCATGGGAGTCGGCGAGGTGGCGTATGATGTCCAGTTTGGCGGTGGTGAGGCCCTCGACATTTAGCTGGAGCACTGCCAGGCCCTGTCGCTCGATGGTCGGGATGGCTGCCCGCCCTGACGTGAGCTTGCGTCCCCCCGGCCTCTTGCGCCCTGATCTGACAGCGTGACGATTGGGTGGCGACATTAGTTTCATGAGCTGGTCTTGCACCATATCTCATTACTTGCAGGGGAGGCCGCGTGGAGGCTGTCGTCTTCTTCCCTGGGATTGATGACAGTATTGTATGTGTGTCTGGTACTATGGGTGTGATAGGAACAACGCAATTGTGGACTGCTCTCAAATCTTGTACAAATCTCTATTCATCTGGTCTCCCTGGCTTCGGGAGGGGCAATATGGGTGTGTTACAAGGACTAGTAGTTGTTTCCTTTAGAATACCTTGAGATAAAAGAGAAGTTATTACCGGCTGAATTCTATCTAATGCTTCGGGGGACAAACGATATTGTCGAGTACAAGTCAAAGTAGCATCTGACTTTAATGTATCTTTAAGAGATGGTGAAGAGGTTACAAATCCTGCATGATTTTTATGCATGGCCCATAGTTTAGATGGTACCTGGGATAAACTCTGGGGTGAACTGTAACAGGAGAGGTGGGAGAGATTAAAAACTTCTGTTCCAATGGGACATGTGATACAATAGTAGGAACCGGCTTTGATATTGTTTCACTCATCGCAATGCCAGCAATACCAACCGTTTTCAATGTTTGGTTACTTTCTTGTAAAATACCAGTTTGGTTAATAGCTGATACTGTAGCACCAGAATCGACAAGAAATTCAAAATGGTTTTGTCCTACCTGCACGGAGCATTTTGGATTTTCGGTGGGGGTGGAAGACAGTTGAAGAAGCGTTGCCTGGATCCTTGTTTCCTTTTCCAAGGGGTCCTAGTAATGATTATACTCACCTGGGCGTTGGAGCGGGTTCTTCATGGTGTGGGGGGCGCTGACTGGTTCCATGGGCGGGGCCGACGGTTTGGCCTCGTCTCTGTGTTTCTTTCTGCAATATCTCTCCTGATGACCAATCTTTTCGCAGTAATAGCATCTGGGGGGTTCTTTAACGAGTTGACGTTGGCTCCATACACAAAGTGTAGCGAGGGCGGTTTTGTCTTTTATGTTGTTTTGGGCTGTTTTAATAGCGTCTACTTCTGCGGCTGTTAACTCTATTTCAGTCATTAATTTATCAACATGTTCTGCATTACTAGTTGCTGTTATGTTCAACAGAGCTGTTCTATACACTTCTGTCCAATCTGGGTTGATTTGCATCGTTATTTTGAAAATGTTAGACGCGATTTCTGGAGTTACTTCTTGTTTAACTGGTTTCGGTATTGGGTGTCGTTTTTCCGTGCGAATCCATGCATCTAAACAATTCTGTGTGTAATTAAAATCCCATTTCGGATCTGGTCCAGACGTTATTGTTTATTTTAATTCTTGTAGTTTGCAAGAATCAAAAGAACCACCTATTGGCCAACAGCCATCTGTCCATTCGTACACATCATAAGTAAATGGAAAGACCGAGTATATGCCTTCTTCTCTCAAGACTATATCTGCGGGGGATCTTGGTGGCACTATAGGATCGTTGTTTTTTTTACCATAGCAGGTTCTTACCAGGTCCGCTCTTTTTTTAATTTGCTTAGATACCGTTATTGTCACCTTAGCGTCCCGTTTTGATGAATGGGCGTCCATTTTACTCTTCCTTACGATTGAGTCAGACGTTCTCTGGAAAAGAAAACACAAACAAATTAATACAAATAAAGGAATACACACACAGCTGATACAACAGATAGGGATATACGAAACAAAATACAATCACTTTTGTTATAGTTTTACGTCATGAATTCTTTAATGCTAAAAGTAGGCTATGTTAATGTTATTTAATACTTTTAAAACATGTGGAACTCAACGCAAATGGAGACCACAGATCTGTTTGATAAAGAAACAAAGAAATGTTACCTAACTGAATGATAATAATATATTTTGTACAAATTTGTAAATCAGAGTAAAGTCAATGTCTCAAAGGAGCCCGATTTATTTATTTCTATGTTAGTTTCAGGGTACTCACTCGTGGTTTGTCAATCAAACCTGTTTGAAGAATAAACTTTTGTGGAGTTGAATTGTCCTCTGGCTCTGGATCAGTGTCCTGAACTGCTACGTTTTTCGGGCATTCGTTCCTTGGACATTGCTATTTATCTGAAAGAAAATCTATACGATCTCTCAGATCATATTAATACAACTCAGCAGTAAATCTATTACAATCGCATTTAAATACATTTAGAATTTCGGGACGGCGTAAAACTGTTTCTCCAGCGCTGTGGAGAGAAGAAGGGTCTACAAGAGGTTGTAGACAACATGAAAGCAAAGCATGGAAAGAAAGGATAGAAATACGTCGCGAAAAATACATAACATAACAATTGGGATGAGACACTACGATATTCTTTATATATTTTTCTTTTCACAAACGAGGGGGGCCTATTCCCTCAGTTGTTTCAGTGCCATACTTACCTGCTGGCACTGTTTGCGTCCGTAAAGGCCGGACGTTATTTTTCTATTATATTTAGTTTTACCACTCGTCCACTTTTCTGAAAAAAAATAAGTTTAGTAACATGACAAGAAAAGTTGAACAGTGGTTAAATCAAATTTTCCGCCGTCGTTGGTGTCTTTAGGTTGGGAGGCTCCTCTATTTTATGTACATTTCATTCAGGTTCAAACAACATGAGGCCATTCAATTCATCCTAGGTACTTGGTTTTCCCGTGGGTGCAATCATCAGCCCTATTTGAAATAGATCTCTGTCCATTCATCATACCTTTGAACCGTTTCTGTCAGTGCAGAAACGGTGCAAAGGTCCGGGTCAAAATTAAATTACTTCTTCCCGTGGGTGCAATTATCAGCCCTATTTGAAATAGATCTCTATCTATTCATCATACCAGTGAAAGGTCTGTCAGTACAGAAACGTTCAAAGGTCCGGGTCAGAATTGCATAACTTCCGAGGGACGTACATTACCCATTCATCTGAGGTCCAAGCAAATACATTCACTGGTTGGCCGTATGTGGGGTCCCAAACTGTTTTATTACTGGGCTACTTACTGAATGGGTTCTACTTTGGATGCACAGTTATTTGTAACACACCAACGTAACTCTTGTAATGTACGTAGTTCTTTGGAGAAAGTTCTCTCACGGACACGTCGGACAGCGAAATATTTGATTTAATCTTAAGGCATGATCATGGGAAAAGTACTGGCAGCAAAGTTTACCAAGAACACATTCGATGAAACAATAGGTGAACAACATTCTTATAGGGAACGTTTCCATTGTGGGTAGGGAGTGGGAGTGACCTAAGGCCAAGTCAATTTGTAATACAATGGGTGGATATTGGACATGTCTGCAGGTTTGTAAGACATGGCTGTAAATAGTTTACACAACAAAGAAGTCAGTCGATTGGCCTGGTCACAAAACCAGACTTACTGGCTCCAGTGGGAACTTGAATACGAATTAACTTGCGCGTTTCCACTGCAGGGTGCGGAACGGATCGGATCGCAAAGGTGCGGATCGGGTCGCGTTTCCACCGCCAAAAGTGGGCGTGACCCGGACTTTGCCGTACCCGTTCCGGCCTCGTTCTCGGGACTCCTCCGTTGGGGTACCGAAAACGAGACGAGACGCCTGAAAGGGTCCCGGGAAATTCTAGCTACACACCCCCTCCGTTGATTGGTCGACAGAATCATCACTTCCGGGTGACGCGGGGATAAAAACAAACAAACAAACAGTAGCCTCGAGGTATTATTCTTTACAATTAACATGTCGCGTAAAACGCTTGCTTGGGCGAACAAGGAGGTGGAGACGTTCGTCTGCATTCTTGGGGAGGAAGACGTTGTTTACGATGTTTACGTAGCTGCCGCGGCGATCGACATCCGGCCTACCACAAAGGGTACTGTCGGCAGTGGAAACGCGACCTCGGAACTGAGCTGGGCTATACCGCCCCCTCCCTACCGCACCTTTGCGATCCGATCCGTTCCGCACCCTGCAGTGGAAACGCGACATTAACCTCTCTCAGTTAAGAGGGGAGGGATTTGTTTTTAAGATACAGGGAGAATGAATACAGTTCCTTCTAATGTAATAATTATATAAACAAGGTTAATATAATTTGTATGTGACTGTATATTTATAGTTATGATTGATATTTCCACGACAGACAGCATATCGGCGTATTACTCAAAGCACATAGTAGTGGACCATAACACAAAGTCAGAAATTAGCAGAAATATAAATAATAGATTAAATTGCATTGTCCAGTTGGCATACCCCCTTCACACGCACGCACGCACGCACGCACGCACGCACGCACGCACGCACGCACGCACGCACGCACGCACGCACGCACGCACGCACGCACGCACGCACGCACGCACGCACGCACGCACGCACGCACGCACGCACGCACGCACGCACGCACGCACGCACGCACGCACGCACGCACGCACGCACGCACGCACGCACGCACGCACGCACGCACGCACGCACGCACGCACGCACGCACGCACGCACGCACGCACGCACGCACGCACGCACGCACGCACGCACATGCAAAAACCCACCTGAAGGCTCATGCTGGGGAGAAGTAGAGGCAAATAGGTGTCCAGGACGTACAGTATATGGTTGCTCATCCTGAAGGGTCGAGACCATTCTAGAAGAGGCCTGTGTGGCTGATGAGGTAGATGGCAGCTCCTCATCCTGAAGGACAGAGTCCCGTCGAGTGGGAGAGGTGGGTGACTCCTCTTGACCAGTGACAGAGGTCAAAATATTTTAGAAGTGCCCCTGAAATTGAAATTGGGTTAAAAAGACCGTAGGCTACATTTTTTATATTATACAAAACATCCATGAATTGCCAATTTAAATAAACATGTCCTTGCTACATGTCTGTCATTAGCATAAGCTATATGAATCTGTCTTTCAGGTAGGAACTATTAGCTCCTTGCTTACTGCCTCAAATTCTATGCCTGGCATACTTTTAGTCATGACTTGTTAACTATACTTTGTCATCAAATGGAGTTGTAGCAAATGGCAAATGTTTGTCTTTGAAACTACCTACACAAAAAAAACATTTTTTCTTTTTTTACAGGGCCCAACATTAACCCCAATGATTGAAATAAATAATAACGGAACTTAACAGTTTTGTTGCAAAGCACAATCTTATTAGATCTCGTGATTTTGAAAGCCCAAATCATTGCTGTCTAAACATAGCAACTAGCAAGCCGTAATAATATAGAGAGAACATAGTTGCATTATACCTTTATCTTTTGCTCGTTTCTCTTCTTCTTTTCTTTTTTTCCTGAATTGGGCACCTGATGGCTTTGACCTTTTCCTTTCCATTTCTGTTTATTTGGCACTCGACAATCGACGGATTTGAACATTGAATTTGAAATTGTCTAGACCAAACCAATTCACCTTGGTGGCCACATAATCGTTTTGTATTAGTATTAATTATTTTCATTAGCCATTTCACACAATTCCGAAAAACAAAAACGTGCAGAAATTGTCAAAAATTAAAGACCAATGACGTGTATATATTTTTTGCCTCTAATGAAGTCTATGGTATCACCCCGCACGTAGTCCGGTAACTTGTCAATGTAATAGGCGGGATATGTATCAACCCTAGCGTCGTCGGTAGCGACGACATCCACGTCTTGGGCGGACTATTTCTCTGCTGATCAACACTACGAATGCTGGTAACAAATATATTGTTTCGTTTTGGCAAGTAGCTGTGTAATAAGCGGGATAATGTATAGAACGTCGCCGGTCATTATTGAAAAATAAGCCCCTTCATGGCGGAGCAAGAAACCTCCGCTGCGCGTCGGTGTCCTGTTCGCCCTGTCGGGGCTTATTTTCTCGATAATGACCGGCGTTCTATACATTATCCCTTACATATTGTAGCGTCACAGGGTTTGGGAGGAAGGGGCGGGCCTTCTGAGAGGGGGGTCCCGGGGGTTTCCTTCCGGGTGGGTGTGTCCGGTTGTTGAGTGTTCTGGTTGAGCTGCGCCTGTCTGTCCGATTGTGGAATCTAATAAAGGGCTATCAACTTACTTCGCTCACTACCTCGCCTGTGGTCATTACATTGGTGTCAGAAGTGAACAAACGACGGGAGTGGGTGGAGAGTTGTGCGTCCAAGCGGAGGGCTACTTTGGATTTACGTCGCGGTCGGGCTACAGCGTTAGTTTCAGTGTGTCGGTTAGTTCGCGTCGGTCATGTCTTTTCCGAAAGTGAAAGAGGAGGAGGTGGAGCAGGAGACTGGTGCGTTCGGATGGACAGAGGACGCGTATGAGGAGTTTCGCAGAGCTTCCCAAGAGGCCAGAGAGGGGTTGAGAGAAGCTGCAAGGAAGCTGGCGGCCGACGCAGGGCTGTCTTCTCTTCCTGCGTGCCCGGAGCGGGAGCCCGCGGCTCGGGAGGTAAACAGACATGGCGGCGCCCATGTTCCAGTTGCCGCCCCCCATGTCCCAGTTGCTGCCGTTTCGGTTAAGACGCCTAAGTACTCCGGTAGGTCTGACTGGGAGGCGTTTCATGCTCAATTTGAACTGCTGGCTGACGCTGGGGGATGGACAGTAGAGGCTAAAGCATTGCAGCTGGCTTTGTGCCTCACAGACGACGCGTTGTCGTGCCTGCTGCTGCTTTCACCGGGGGAGAGATGGGATCACGGAGCTTTAGTGGGGGCCTTGCAGAGGCGGTTTGGACAATGTGTGAAGCCGGAGCTCCTTCGTAATAAGCTTGGTAACCGCTGCAGGAAGCCGGGGGAGTCGCTGAGGGTGTTGGCTAATGACATTGAGAGCCTGACACGTAGGGCATATGCACACATGCCCCCCAGTGTGCAGAGCGAGTTGGCACGGGACCAGTTCATCAGAGCTCCTCTGGAGCTGCGGGTTCAAGTGCAATTACAGCACCCAATTTCTCTTCAGTCGGCTTTGGAGATGGCTGTGGGGAGGGAAATCTTGTGGGGCGCGGTCACTGAGGGGGGCCCAAGAGGGAGTTATCCGGCAGGGGGAGCAGCCCGGGGCCCGGTGGCTGAGGAAAAGCCGGCGTGGGCGACAGAAATTACGGAACTGATAAGGGCCGTATCTCTGCAGCCGTATTCGACAGCGTCCCGACCAAAGAGCCTGTTGGGGGTGTGGCCAACCTGGACATTTGGTCAGAGATTGCCCCACTTCACGCGCGGGTCCGGGAAACGCCAAAGGGCCCGCACAGGGGGGGACGTGCGGACCTTAAACAGTTCTTCCCCCGCTCCCCCCACCCCAGCTGTTCCAGAAACGGAGGGGCCACGTCAGCACAGGCGGGGGAGCCAAGACCCACTTCCCCCAGAAGCAGACGTCATCGAAGCTTCAAGGACGGCGGTGGTGGTGGGTCGACTCGGTGACGGGGATTCATACTATGTTCCTGTGGCCGTGGAGGGGGTGCCGTGTTCGGCCCTGGTGGATACCGGTTCATCAGTGACGGTACTCAGACCAGACGTGTGCCCGGAGTGGATTCGGTTGGAGCCCACTGACGTGCAGCTGCGCACGGCCACAGGGGGGCTGGCCCCGATGAAAGGTACGGGGCTACTTACATTGACCTTGGGGGGAAAGGACGTACGTCACCCAGTGTGGGTAGCAGCGGTGCAGGACCCATGTATTCTGGGCTGTGACTTTTTGAAGGCCACAGGTTGCCGACTCGATCTGGACGGGGGCACGGTGAGCTTCCGAGGGGGGCCTGTGATCGCTTTGTTGCCCACTGGCTCAGGTTCGGGGCCGCCCGTGGGGTCCATCTCGCCGGCAGTGTGTGCAGTAGAGCCCGAAGTCAGCAATCCCCTGCCCGTGGCGTCTGTAACCTTTCCCAGGACTTATGTGCCCCAAGCAGCCCAGGCCCAGTCACGACGACTGGAGGGGGGGGCGTCGCTGCCGACCGTGAGGGAGATATGGCTAAAGAACCGGGAGGGGCTGGACGACCAGCAGCAGGAGCGGTTGTGGCAGTTGCTACTGAAGTTCCAGGACAGTTTTGCTATGGGGGAGGATGACGTGGGCCGGACTCCCTTGGTGCTACACGAGATCGACACTGGGGAGGCCAGGCCTATCAAGTGTCGGCCGCGTCGTCTCCCTTTGGCACGTCAGGAGGCGTGTGACCAAGCGGTGGAGGACATGCTGCAGGCAGGCGTAATTGAGCCTTGTGACAGTCCTTGGGCGTCCGCTGTCGTCATGCTCCCCAAAAAGAACGGCACCTGGCGGCTCTGCCCGGACTACAGGCCGGTGAACGGGGTGACTAAAAAAGATTCGTACCCGCTGCCGCGCATCGACGAGTCCCTGGACTTAGTCTCGGGATCGTCCTGGTTCTCTGCCTTGGACCTCCGCAGTGGGTACTACCAGGTGCCCCTCTCCCCAGAAGCAAGACCCAAGACAGCGTTCTGCACGGGCCGGGGTTTGTGGCAGTTCCAAGTCCTTAGTTTTGGACTGTGTAACGCTCCAGCCACCTTCGCCCGCCTGATGGACCGGGTTTTGTCAGGCATCCCCCGCCAACAGTGCCTGGTATACCTGGACGATATCTTGGCGCATGGCAGCTCCTTTGACTCCGCCCTCGAGTCCCTGCGCCGGGTGCTGGAACGGATCCGTGCAGCGGGCCTGAAGCTGCATCCAGATAAGTGTCACTTCATGCGCAGAGAGGTACAGTTCTTGGGGCACACAGTGGGGGGGAGGGCATCAGCACAATGGAAGCGAAAGTGCAGGCGGTTGCAGACTGGCCCACCCCGGCTAATCAGAGGCAGCTCAAGAGCTTCCTGGGCCTGGCTTCCTATTACCGGAAGTTTGTGAGGGTTTTTTCATGCTTGGCTGCTCCTCTTTACAGGCTGCTACAAAAGGACAGTGTTTTCCTGTGGACTGAGCAGTGCCAGGGGGCGTTCACCAGCCTTCAGCGTGCCCTGAGCGAGTCCCCCGTGCTAGCCCCAGCTGACCCCTCGCTGCCGTTCATGCTGGACGTCGGGTGCTAGTGGCGTCGGGGTGGGAGGGGTGCTCTCCCAAGTGGGGCCTGATGGAGAAAGAGTGGTGGCGTACTTTAGCCGGGCCTTTAACAAGGCGGAGCGGCGTTACTGCATTACCCGCAGAGAGCTCTTGGCCGTAGTGCTCTCCATCCGTCACTTCAGGTACTATCTCTGCGGCCTGCCTTTTACAGTGAGGACCGACCACTCTGCTCTCCAGTGGCTCATGACCTTCAAAGAGCCGGAAGGCCAGGTGGTTGGAGGAACTCCAGGCCTACGTCTTCCGAGTGGAACACCGGGCTGGAGCCCGACACACCAACGCCGACGCACTCTCTCGGCGGCCCTGCGCTGCCGAGGGGTGTCGCTGCTGCGAGAGGAAGGAGGCCCGCGAGAGGGAGCTGCGGGCAGAGGAGGAGGGATGCGCCGCGGTGCAGCAGTTGGAGGTCATCTGCCGAGGGTTGGAGACCATAGATGGAGGCGATTGGAGAAAGCAGCAGGAGCAGGATACCGACCTTCAGCTGGTGTTGCAGTGGGTGGAGGCGCAGCGAAAACCACCGTGGGAGGAGGTGGCCGGCCTCTCCAGAGATGTCAAGGGACTGTGGACCAAGTTCGGAGCTCTGTGCCTCTGCCGGGGCGTGCTGCAGCAGGCCTGGAAGGAGCCGGCCACGGGCGAAGAGAGGTGGCAGGTTGTGGTTCCCAAGGGCCTGCAGGGGGCAGTGCACAAGGCCATGCATGGAGCCGCAGGGTCGGGGCACTTTGGGGTTGCAAAGACACTCCGACGCCTACGCCAGGGTTTTTACTGGGGCCGGTCCCGGAGGGATGTCGAGGACTTTTGCCGTCGGTGTGACCCCTGCACCGCACGGAAGGGCCCCACCGGGTGCTCACATGCTCCCCTTCAGCAGTTTCTGGTGGGCGCGCCTATGGAGAGGGTGGCGGTGGATGTGGTGGGGCCGCTGCCCCGCTCGGACCGTGGCAACCGCTTCGTTCTCACTGCCATCGACTACTTCTCCAAGTGGCCCGAAGCCTATGCCATCCCCGATCAGGAAGCTGAGACCGTGGCCGACGCCCTGTTGGAGGGCATGTTCAGCCGTTTTGGGGTGCCAGAGACATTGCATAGCGACCAGGGGAGAAATTTTGAGTCCCGGGTGTTCTCCGCTATGTGTGAGCGCCTGGGCATCCATAAGACCCGCACCACTCCCCAGAGGCCGCAGAGTGATGGACTGGTGGAGCGCTTCCACCGCACCATGGGCCAACAGCTGGCCATCCTCACCTCCCAGCACCAGAGAGACTGGGATAACCACCTTCCCCTGGTTCTCATGGCTTGCCGCACCGCCGTGCAAGAGTCTACTTCATGCACGCCATCCCTTCTCATGCTGGGAAGGGAGCTTCGTACCCTGGCGGAGTTAGCGTTCGGACGTCCACCGGATGCCCCAGACTGTTCCCCTGGCCCTGAGTATGCCAGGAGACTCCAAGATCGCCTGGAGTCGGCCCACCTATTTGCCCAGGAGCAACAGCAGAGGGCAGGGGTGAGGCAGAAAAGAAATTACGACATAAAAAGCAAAGGCCGGCATTTCCAGGCGGGAGAGCTAGTTTGGGTGTTCAATCCCCAAAGGAAGAAGGGGAGATGCCCTAAACTGGACAGTCCTTGGGTGGGCCCCTGTCGAGTTCTGGAGAGGCTGGGGGAGGTGGTGTACCGGTTGCACCTACCACCTAAAGGAAGAAGGGTGGCACTGCACAGAGACAGACTGGCTCCGTACCAAGGGGGTGCCTCCCCACTGGTCCAGGGGGGTCCCGTTACCCCTCGCTGCCGCCCTGCCGCCTCAAAGCCCACCCCCCCGGCGGCGACACCGGCGGGGCCTCGGTCGGACGCCTTTACCCCAGCTGGCGGGGATAACCGGCCCTCCCCTGTATCCGATACCCTTTGCCCCCCGCCCCCCCTTCCCCTCCCAGGTGATGAAGACCCCGTTCCCTTTATACCGGAGGACCGGGGAGGGGGTTCTCGACGGCCCAGGGGGCCACCAGGGCACTTAAAAGACTTTGTTTGCTATCTGTAGGATGAGTTTAGTAATTTTGTTCAGCGTTGTGCCTGTTGTTATGTGGGGTTGAAGCACGTCATGTTAAAGAGAAGTTACGTTAGTCTGAGGGCTGTTTTTTTCTGTGATTCCTCGGGCGAGGAACTTTGTGAAGGGGGGGTAATGTAGCGTCACAGGGTTTGGGAGGAAGGGGCGGGCCTTCTGAGAGGGGGGTCCCGGGGGTTTCCTTCCGGGTGTGTGTGTCCGGTTGTTGAGTGTTCCGGTTGAGCTGCGCCTGTCTGTCCGATTGTGGAATCTAATAAAGGGCTATCAACTTACTTCGCTCACTACCTCGCCTGTGGTCATTACAATATTATGAAGGAAATGTGCGGTTTTTTTGTTGTTATTGTCGAGTATTGCTCTACAGTGGATCCCTCCCCCTTGTCGTTTACATTTTGGAGACCCACCCATACCAGAAGTGAACTCCTGTTGTGCCGAATTTCGACCCCCCCGCATATTACGACCCCCCTTCGCGTGAACGCGCATTCTCTTATTGTCAACGCCCCATACTTTCATTTAGTTCGAGGCGCTCTTCCTTATGACAATATTAGTCTAAATTAGTGTTTATATTCTATCACAACATCACAAGTTGAGCAACTTATCACAGAAAGCGATGGCATATTTTAAATTGTACGTTTGAAGACGAACACATCGCAATGGAACCTCCGACGACCCATGTACGCTACAACATTCACGATAATGAACTACGAGAGCACTTAAATACGTAATAGTTAAAAGTAATACATTTATGCATTATGTTATTTACTCATATTTAATTTTGATTAATTTTTTAACTGTGACTGATCCAAAACTAAGGAAATCCTTTACTATGTACAGACTCAGTGACCACAGCCTCGCCTTCGAGAGAGTGAAGGATATTGGATATATATTGAATCTATCCAATATATATTTTCGATATATTGAATATATACTGTATATATTCAATATCCAGCCAATTTAGCCTGCCATATTCATCACCCCACTCCTATTTCTTGTTTGCAAAGTCTGAGAAACGTATTGACGGTTGAGTGTTGAGTGTTACTGAAAAGACAACATTTTCTTCATTATGAAGTCTTCGGCTTTGAACTTCAGGTGACCTTTCTCCTATTATCACGAGAGTTTAGGTGAGTGACAGCTCACAGGCCTGTGGTGGCCTGTGAAGGATATTGGATATATTCAATATATATTCAATATATATTCAATATATCCAATATATATTTTGGATATATTGAATATACATTGAATATATATATATATACTGGATATATTCAATATCCAGCGAATTTAGCCTGCCATATTCATCACCCCCCTCCTATTTCTTTTTTGCAAAGTCAGAGACACTTCACATTTTTTGGGGTTACATCGTTAGGCCACTGGATGTGACTGTAGAAATTTCAGACGTGTAGTCATAACAGGGGACATTTGGCAGGTGTGGGGGGGGGGGGGGGGGGGTTGTATTCTGACAGCCAATTCATGTCGGCAGAATTACTCACTCATTCAAAATGCTCCCAGTGTTGATGCCTACCATGTCAATATAATGAACAGTACATATTATGAATATGTGTATGGATGTACATATGTATATGTATGCATGAAGTAATTGCAATTAACAACTTCTGACTTTGAGGAATATTCTAGAATAGACTTCCTTTCAGAAATCCTATGTAACATCAACAGATATCAAAGTTGAACACACATTACATTAATGAGCCCTACAACTGTTCCCTACAGAAAAAACCCACACCCTTGTAAAATAGCCACAATGTCTTGTGGCCAAAAATACCAGAAGACAAGAAGTAAAGTTTGGTGCAAGTACAATAGTATTGTATACATTTAAAAAAATTTGTGATAATAACCTGACTGTAATGAATACGAAGGATGCCAAGAATAGGTTTCAAGCGCAGAGCATGATAGAATGTTTATTAACACAATTCCCAAGAAGGAGTCTGGAGATGGGTCAAGGGACAGGCAGGAGGTCATACACAGGAAATTTGATGGGTAGGCGAAGTCCAGGCAGGGAGCAGGCTAGGAGTCTGAGACTACACTGTAAAAACTGGGACTGGGGTTAATTAATATTCAATAGATAAAAGATAGCAACCTTTATGTAATAAAAAAGACTTGTGCAGTTTAGAATCACATTGAGTTGTATTCAATACATTTGATGTTTTTATTAATGTTTTATGTTTTTTACTATTTTTTGATGGAGTAAAATCAGCTGTAATTCCCTTAGTACTATTTAATTGTAATTTATGAGGAAGATCAAAGTTCCATAAAATCTATAAATTTGACCCATTCAGAGATCTTTGGTTTTAATAATTTTACACAGTAAAAAAAAGGGAATAGGGTTAATTCAAATTTAATAAATAAACAGTAGCAACCTTTACATAATAAAAAAGACTTACAAATACAACAGATACAAATTTAGCTGAATTCAATCAATTGAATGTTTTTTATTAGATAATTGTATTTTACTATTTATGTCCGAAAAAAATCAGCTGTGATCCCATTAGTAGTATTTAATTATATTTTATCAGCACTGCTCTTTGGTTCTTATGACCTGACACTTCCGCCGAGCGGGCATTTTGCGCAACATGGACGCCTGTCAGCACCATGCAGTCAGCACATTTCTGGGACTGCCACTTCCCAAAAGGTGAATAACTTTTCATTATATTCGTTAACAGATACTGTTAAACTAAGATGCAGTAGCATGTGAACATTGTTTCGCGTTTGTTTCCAAAAATGTCAACCTTACTCTGCTGTAAAGTCAAAATTAAGCTTTGTTGCTGTGATTTGAAGTCAATACAGAGGCCGTTTTGCCTCGACCAAAAGAATGGCCAAGTGGTCTGCTCAATGCGACAATTATGTTTTTTAAGTATTTTCCTGTTATATGCTATGTGATTCTCTTTTAAGACGCGTCAAATGATCTACTTTTACTAATTTTCCTTCCTCGCCCTTAATTATCGCTCGATTAACGCAAATATTTTATTTACAAAAAAAAAAATAATAATATTTGGCTCAAAACCAAGAAGCAGTAGCCTGACTGCTATGTTCAAATGACATTTGTTCAAAGCAGTCGTTTAATTGCACTATAGGCTCTTTTTTTGTATCGTCCTGTTTTGATCAGTATATGCCAATGTTGTTATCAATAAAAAATCATTTGCACAAGACAAGCCGATGCACTTCACCATGTTGATAAGAGAATTAAAATGAGAAGAATTATGGGACAAAAAAATCAAGGGATATTTAGCATAGAAAAATAATTTGCGATTAATCGTGAGTTAACTATGACATTAATGCGATTAATCACGATTAAATATTTTAATCGCTTGACAGCTCTAGTAAATACACTTTGGCAATTTTAAATAACTACTGCAGCCATAGGAGGTTTTACCACAACAACTCCAGCTCCACTGTCTCCTCCCTTTATGGGAGGAGACAGTTTGCATAATATGTTGGCATCAAACTTGCATCTGTGTCAATGATAGCATCGCCACGTCATGGCCACAGGCCGATAACACCCAAGGGGTAGGCGCACCAGCCCCCCCCCCCCCCCTGTACTGATAGTAGTCCTGAGTATTACTGAGACAAAAAAGGTTTCAGCCGTAGACACAGTATAAAGGAAGTTTCACATAATCTGCTGAACTCAAGGTTGCCTACGTCAAAACATGGCAACTTTTGCATTCCTACTGTAACCACTAAGAGATTAAACAAAGGGAAACTTAGACACACTGCTAACCTCACAAATCTCATAACTATTGCCTCCAAACCAAAAACAACCTTAAAGCCTAACAACAACATTATCAGGATGGGTATACTTAATGTTAGGTCTCTTAATAACAAATCATTTTTAATTAATGATTTTATTACCACTTCTAAACTGGATTTTAGCTTTCTAACTGAAACGTGGCTGGAACAAAATAACAGTGCAACCGTTCTGATAGAGACAGCTCCTCCCAACTATAACCTTTTTGATGCATGTACATCTGGAAAAAGAGGTGGAGGGGTTGCTGCTGTATTTAAAGATGTATTTCAGGGGAAACGGATGTTATTTGGTGATTTTCCATCATTCGAATACCTTAGTGCTGTATTGAAATGCTCCCCCAGAGTTCTCCTATTAATTATTTACAGGCCACCCACATGCTGTGCAAATTTTTTCAATGACTTCACAGAATTATTGGCTAGCATCTCCACAGAATTTGACTGTCTAGTTATAACTGGTGACTTCAATTTTCATACTGAAAAACCTTTTACCATTTTGGACACATTTGAACTTTCTCAACATGTGAAAGAGGCCACTCATTGTAAGGGGCACACTCTAGACCTGCTTATCACAAAGGGCCTCAATGTTTCTGATCTCTCTGTGACTGATCCTTCCTTGTCTGACCACTTTTTTGTTTTCTTTAACATATCTTTTATTCCCGACATACAGACAAAATCAAATACTGTTAAAAAATGGTATATCAATGAAGATTCTTATATACTTTTTAAAAAGGCCATCTCCTTGCTACCACCTCTCAACCCATGTTCTGCTGATGATCTTGTAGAAAACTTTAGTTAGAAAATTTTGAAAGTCATAGATGTCATTGCACCTTATAAGGTTAAAACGATTTCTGGAAAGCAAAAGGCACCCTGGAGAGAAGCTGCTTCTGTAACAGCACAGAAAAATAATGCAGGAAGGTACGCATCTGGCGTAAAACAAAACTTCATATTCTACATGATATCTATAAAGAGAGCCTCCGTGCCTACAATTTAGACTTAAAAATAAAATTTTCTCCAATATAATTAAAACCAATACTAATAATGCAAAAAACCTATTTGCAAATGTTGACAGACAAATTCCACCTGATCTTCATTCCACGCAGAAATGCAATGAGTTTGCAGCTTTTTGTCTTGATAAAATTGAAGGCATCAGACGCGCCATCAATATCTCCACTTCAAACAAAAATGTTGGACTACCACCCTGTTCAGGCAAAAGTAACGTGGCGAGGATGGCATGCTTTAATGTTATGTAGACCATACAATACTTTTGGACAGGTTAGAAAACTGGGTGGGGCTTTCAGGCACAATCTTAAATTGGGTCAGGTCCTACCTACAAAATAGGAACTACTTGGTTTCCATTGGCGACTTTGTATCAGAATCAACCAACGCGACATGTGGAGTCCCACAAGGTTCGATCTTAGGACCCTCTTTGTTCAACATCTACATGCTCCCACTAGGGAAAATCATGCAAAATAACAATATTGACCATCATTGCTATGCTGATGACACGCAAATCTATGTATCGCTATCACCAAATGACTTTCGGCCCATAGATCTGCTGTGCCAGTGCATTGAGCAATTGAAAGACTGGATGTGCCGAAATTTCCTTCAACTAAATGAGGACAAAACAGAGATAATTGTATTTGGTTCTGAAACGGAAAGGCTTAAAGTAACCCAACACCTTCACTCTCTGTCCCTGAAAACCTCAATCAAAGCCAGAATCGAGGGTTTATCATCGATTCAGATTAACATTTCGACAGTCACTTCAAATCAGTTACAAAATCTGCATATTATCACCTTAAAAATGTAGCAAGAATTAGAGGGCTCATGTCCACCGAATACTTACACTAGTAAACTTGATTACTGCAATGGTCTCCTTACAGGTCTCCCAAAACAAACTCTAAGGAAGCTTCAGCTTGTTCAGAATGCTGCTGCTAGAGTTCCATCAAATACCAAAACATTTGAACACATTACACCAATTCTTAAATCGTAACATGGGCTTCCTGTAGGTCAGAGAATTGATTTTAAAATCATGTTGCTAAGCTATAAATCCCTACATGGTTTAGACACAAAATATTTAACTGATATGCTTCCACTACATAAACCTTCTCGACCAGTG
Source organism: Gadus macrocephalus (assembly GCF_031168955.1). Classification (NCBI taxonomy): domain Eukaryota; kingdom Metazoa; phylum Chordata; class Actinopteri; order Gadiformes; family Gadidae; genus Gadus; species Gadus macrocephalus. The sequence goes on from NC_082401.1 coordinate 4,842,108, forward strand.
ATTTTCAACCAGTGTGCCGCAAGAGATCGTCAGATCGCCAATTTTCTAATATCACCTTATTAACCATTGTCGGGTGTCTGTGCTGTAATAAAGTGTCGCAGATAATGTACCGTAATTTTCGGACTAACCTTTTTTCCCATTTTCCGATTCTGCAGCTTATATAACGGTGCGGCTAATCTATGGATTTTTACAGCTAACGGCCACTCGGAAAATTTGTATTCAACGCTTAAATCAGTATTCGGTGCTTTGTTGTTTTTTTTCCACGCACGTGACGTTACCAGAGCTAGGGAGGCAAACTATAAGCGTCAGTGACACCAAGCAGAGAAGCGAGAGAGGTGGAGGAAGAATAGATATCTTGTTTCCCTTTACTTTATAACACAACAGTAGCGGGATCTCGGGAGGAAAAGTAATACTTGACGAAATGCTAACCTTAGCTTAGTTGTTTGTTTACGTTCGCTGTACAGCATACATAGTAAACTTTGTGAAGGTGTGACCTTTGAAATCTCGCTTATTTGCGTCTTTGTGTGAGGAAATGGGAGCGGAACACAAAGTCTTATTGCTCCACACGGTTGTCCGGTGGCTGTCGCGCGGCAAAGTGCTGGCCCGTGTGTATGAGCTGCGAGAGGAACTTAAAGTGTTTCTGACAGACGAGAGGTCCGATTTCTCAAAGCTGCTTGGAAGTGATGAGTGGTGTGCAAAGCTGGCATACCTGGCTGATATATTTCATCATCTGAATGAACTGAACACACGGATGCAAGGCCGAAATGAAAACCTTCTTACAGGCACTGATAAAATGAACGGATTCCGTTTAAAGGTCCAGCTCTGGCAACAACATTTGCAGCGTGGCAACCTTGAGATGTTCCCACTCACCAGACATGGGGGACTCGAGTCACATGACTTGACTCGAGTCAGACTCGAGTCGCAAATTTGAGGACTTGAGACTTGCTTGACTAACACTGATAAAAGACTCGACTTGACTTTGACTTGGCCTTCATGACTTGAGACTTGACTTAGACTTGAGACAGATGACTCGAAATGACTTTTTTAAAGTTAGATTAAATGTTGGATATGGGATTTGCGATACGCCAGCCGATTTTAAAAATACACAACTCAAATGGTCCTACCCCCTCTCCTTCAACGCTGACTCTTTCTCCACCCATTCCAAGTACCTGGACGCGCAATCACGCAAGAGCGCAAACACAGATGCGCGAGAGTGAGCCAGGCTAGCTAGGTTGGAGTTTAGGGTTGTCTTCTAGTGCTTGGTCCAAATGTGGATTAGCTAGTTAGATAGCTCCAGTAGCTACCGCAGGATAACAACAAACAGAAGCTTGCTCTGGGTCACGAGCTTTGAGTACGTGCACGTGCACGAAGGGGTCACTCGCGGGGAGCGGGGGAGGGGGAGTGCAGTACGACCGTTTGATTGACGTACTTACTGTCCAATGCCACTCCGTGGTTCTGAAAATCATTGGCTGGAGTTTTTCGAGCCCTGCCCGTTCCACAGATGATTAACTTGTTTAATTTTCATGTCAGTAGGCTACTTCTAACTCAGTGGCTGTAAGTGGGTTATAATAATGATTTCAAGTAATTTTCAAGTAAAATTACACCGTCAGAGCCAGAGCGTCAGACTGGGCTGTTCTCAGCATACCGCAAAGAAATTAAGAGGGTTCAAGTTCCAGTCCCCAAATTCAGTTGAACCACTACCTGGACATTTGTGATGGACAGAGCTGCCTTCAGTTTTGGGCCTATTCACATAATGGTTTTGGAATGTTTTGAATAGTTTGAGTTATTGTTAATGTTAAGACATTGTTATTGTTAATGTTGAAATAAAACTCAACTTATGAACCACTCACTCTACCGATTTTTTAATGTGGAAACTGGGTTAGATGATCAGATTTTTGTATGACTTGACTTGTGACTTGCTTGACCTGAGCAATGACTTGACTTGTGACTTGCTTGATTCTCACCACAGTGACTTGGGACTTGCTTGAGTCTTGAAGGTTATGACTTGAGACTTGCTTGTGACTTGCACATGAGTGACTTACCCCCACCTCTGCCACTCACCGAGAAACTGCATGATGGCAACACTTCTGCAATGTGCGAGATGATCGGAAAACATTTGAAAACTCTAGAGGAGAAGTTGTTATTTTATTTCTCTTCAGCCTTCACAGAATGCCTTGACTGGGTTAGGGACCCATACAGCTCAGCATCGGAGGAGGCATAGGAGGAGGGCATCTAACACCCCACATCCACTTTCCTCACCTTTGACCCTGGAAGGACAAGTGGTTGAACAGGTGGTGAAGTTCAAATACCTTGGCACAGAGATCGACCAACGTCTGTCCTTTAGCCAGCATGCAGATGGGGTTTACAAGAAGGGACAACAACGTATGTATCTCCTGAGGAAACTAGACACCTTCAATGTCAGTAAAGACATTTTGTCAACTGCCTACCAATCTCTGGTGGAATCCATCATCACTTGCAACATTACATCCTGGTACGGCTTCCTCACAAACGCAAGCAAAAGCAGACTTAATAGATTAACTAAGCAAGCAAGCAAGCTAATAGGAATACACCAGAAAGCGCTGGAGGATCTGTATATCCAGGCAGTGGGAAGGAAGACCAACTCCATCCTCTTAGATCCCTCCCACCCACTCCATCCTTGTTTTGATCTACTTCCTTCTGGCAGAAGATTCAGAATGCCTTTGGCCAGGAAAGCTATCTACAAAAAATCATTCATCCCCATAGCTATACACACACAGAACACTCATTCCTCAAAGAACTCACACAAATAACACACACACACACACACACACACACACACACACACACACACACACACACACACACACACACACACACACACACACACACACACACACACACACACACACACACACCTCCAAGCCTTCAGTCAAAAGACAATTTTCTAGTATGGCAACATACTAGACAATAAAGCTTTTTGAATCTTGAATCTTGAATCTTTGAATCCATTGCGGGAAAGGACATGACTTTAAATGAGCAAGAGGAACTCATTGAACTGAAACAAGATCGTGGTTTAAAGCTAAACTTTGCTAATCTTCCTTTGGACAGTTTTTGGTTATCTGTTGCCAAGGAGTTCCCCATTCTGGCCACCAACGCTATTTTGACATTGCTCCCGTTTTCAACCACATATCTGTGTGAGCTGAGCTTCTCAAGCAAAAACTAAAAACAGAGAGAGACTGAGAGCTGTTGAGGAAGAGCTTTGTGTGTGTCTTTCTACCATTCCTGCCAGGATATCCATTTTGTGTTCATCGAAACAGGCCCAGGTTTCACACTAAGTGAGTATAAATACATTTAGAAACTATATTATTAACTATATGTGTTGGAGCTATGCAGTTCTTAGATTTAATTGTAAAACATTTATTTAGTTTGTTTGCTTAATATAAATTAATATGACTTTTATGTTTATTTTCTCGTTTGTATTATAAATTAGTTAATTTGAGTTTGTTTATGCTTTTGTTTTGAAGTTATTACTCTATATATAGAAGTGGCGGGCATAGGTAAGACAGGCACTGGGAAGGGTCATGTTTTTTTACCAGCTGTACGAGAGAGACAAAGGAGTGAGGCTGCTGGTTCACACTGGTGCACATTTGTTTTGTTTGCTTGGAATATCGGAAAATAAACCTGCATAAATCTAAATTCACGACTGGACAGTTGACTCTTTCCCCTGCACTGCATAAGATTCGTCCCCCCTGGTGCCTCAGTGGCTATTTTGATTACGTTGCTTTGTTTGATTTCTTAATTTTCAAGTAATTGTTTTATTGAGGACAAATCGCCACTACAATATGTATTATATGTACTGTGTTAGAGTGTAATTTTGTGTCATTTTGGTTGGTGGTGTGCCCCAGGATTTTGTAAATGTAAAAAGTGTGCCGCGGCTCAAAAAAGGTTGAAAATCACTGTTCTAGACCACTAAGATCTTCTGAGACCAATCTGTTAAGAGTAAACACGAAACATGGTAAGGATTTAGTTACTATGCAACAAATAGCTGGAATAAACTCCCTGAGGATTTAAGACTTGCCCCAACTCTGAGCACCTTTAAAACAAGGCTGAAGACTTTTATGTTTGCTTTAGCTTTCTGCTAAATCTTAAATACATTGCACTTTCTAAAAAGCTTTTTAAACTTTGCCTTTATTTTCTATTTTATTACTAAAATGCCTTTTTAACTTTCTATGTTACTCATTTCTTTGCATATCTTTTCTTTTACTTATCTATTATTTTATTTTATTGTATGACAATGTTTATATGTGAAGCACTTTGAGTCTGCCTTGTGTATGAAAAGTGCTATATAAATTAAGTTGCCTTGCCTATTGTGGAATGAATGGGAGTCGACGGGGTTTCACCCTCAAATTCCACGTTTCTCAGGGTGTAATTTTTTTTTTTTTTTTTTTTTCAAAAGTTGCATTAAAGGGGTGGCTAAGATAATACACTCCGCTGAATAATGATTTTTTTTTAAGTTCACTCATCTGCTCTAGAAATCTGTTCAAAAAGATGATGACGTCACTGCCAGAGGTCATGCTTTATTGCAAGTTCTGAGTCACTTTGGCACTTCCGCATGTATAATATATATAATATAGTATATATATATTATATATATTCATATGATATATAACAATTAACTTCGACGGAAAGTCCTCCTTAGGATAATTTTTCGGATTCTGCCTGAGCTTCCGATGCCATCAAGCGAGGTCTCTGGTCGTCATCAGTCACAAATCCGTCCCTGACCAATCAGCATTCATTAGCAGAATACTAGCGTGTACGGCCAGCAATGGCCCAAACTGAAAGAAATCGAAAGGACATAAGTACTCATTCATTCTAATTTTGAACCATAATCTATATTGAACTTGCGGAAGCTACAATAAAATCTGCGATATTTCAAAGATATCGCAGATATATTGAACTTGCGGAATCTACAAAAAAATCTGCGATATTTCAAAGGCAATCAGGTAAAAGAGATACATTTAGTCGTCTAGCCCCATAGACCCCCATTCAATCTGCACTCATGCGATCACCCTCAGTGGAATTCTAATGGAACTGCAAGCAAGTTTGATACAATGGGGCTCAATAGAGAGTGCTAAGGGCAAGGCTCTACATAGACGGGCTCTGGTACGGTGTAGTACATAATCAGTGACACTTTTCTTTTGGCTCATGCGGGTATGATTGTTTTATCTGTTCTATAATATCAATGCTGGTCATATTTACGTTTGTGGGAATGCAGCAAATTGCATTAAGTATCTTATTATTTATTTTCATATTATTTTGTTAAATATGTATTTCTATATAATGACGGTCTGCACTAACCTAACTGTGGAGGGGAATGCTGATCCGTGTATGGGGTACTAGATGCTCAGTGACACTTTTCTTTTGGCTCATGCAGATGTAAATAAATGTGAATAGCCAGCCTCCATTGTGGTCCAGTCCTTCTTCTGCACAGCGCATACCAATTAATTCTATCTTAATGACAAATCAAAGTGGTACCACTTTACTTGAGGTCAAAGAATGTATTCACTACACTGTCATAATGGTGTCATGACAGACAGTCTATCCTTCATGATATCTTAATGATAAATCAAAATGGTACCACTTTACTTGAGGTCAAAGAATGTATTCGTTAAGCTGTCACAATGGTGTCATGACAGCCAGTCTATCCTTCATGATATCTTAATGATAAATCTAAATGGTACCACTTTACTTGAGGTCAAAGAATGTATTCATTACACTGTCATAATGGTGTCATGACTGCAAGTCTATCCTTCATGATATCTTAATGACAAATCAAAATGGTACCACTTTACTTGAGGTCAAAGAATGTATTCATTACACTGTCATAAAGGCCTCATGACTGCAAGAGATGGTGGTGACCTTTTCTAAGAGGCAGAGAGAGCTGGCCGCAGCATCCATCATCTCAATCCACGGGAGGCCGGTGGAGCTGGTGGAGGAATATAAATACCTGGGCACCATCTTCGACAGCCAGTTGAAATTCTCCTCCAACACTGAAGAGATCCTTAGGAAGTGTCATCAGCGGAAGTATCTCTTAAGGAAACTAAATTCCTTTTGAGTCAGCAAAAACATACTGCTTACTTTCTATTACTCCTTCATTGAAAGCATCTGTACATTTTCTATAACTTGCTGGTTCCACTCCATCACCCTCCAAAACAGAAACCGCCTGGAGAGTACGGCCAGAGTTTGCTCTAAAATAATTGGACTTTCCTTCCACGACCAGCAAACACTCCGGTTAGCCAAAATAATTATGCAGGACCCCTCACACGCTCTACATACCGCCTTTGAGTGGCTCCCCTCAGGGCGCCGACTACGCTGCCTCGGCTGTAGGACACAGAGGAGAAAAGCAACCTTTGTTCCCAAGGCTGTTCACCTCCTCAACTCCTCCTAAACCCCCCACCCGGGCTTGTGCCCTCCCCACATGGACTGGTGAAGCCGTGTTTGTTTTTGTTTGTTTGTTTTTGTTTGTTTTTGTTTGGACATGGCCCTGTCCTTTGTAATGCTGCTGCTATGTGCCCTCAATTGCCCCCTGGGGACAAATAACGTTTTTTTGAATTTGAATTTGAATTTGAAGTCTATCCTTCATGATATCTTAATGACAAATCAAAATGGTACCACTTTGTTTGAAATCTGATCATTTATTCATGACACTATCATAATGGTGTCTTGACAGCCAGTCTATCCATCATGATATCTTCATGACAGATCAAAATGGTACCACTCTACTTGAGGTCAAATCATTTATTCATTACATTGTCATAATGGTGTCATGACAACCAGTTTGGTTAAATATCCTGTCACACATCTATCTGACCAAGTGCTAGAATTGGTCTTTAACCTTGCACATCTTATTATAATAATCATTATGTCAACATTTTATGAATATAAAAAAAAGGTGCATTTCAAGTTGTCATGACAGAGACATCCTCTGGTAATTTCTTCCTGGTTAATTTTTCATTATAAAGACATCCCAAACAACTGTAATGTCAACTTGTCATGGCCAAGATAACTTCTGGTAATATCACTTTGATTAATGTCAACTTGTCATGAGCTAGACAACTTCTGGTAATGTCACTTTGATTAATGTCAACTTGTCATATTCAAGATAACACAAACAATGCCAACTTGTCATAACAACAACTGAATGACACGTAATGACTAAAGTCATAAACGTTTATGACATGTTCATAACGTTTATGACAAGTTCATGACAGAGTCATGTCAGAGTTATGACAGTGTCATGTCACTCTTATGTAGCGACCTTCAAGTAAAGTGTTACCAATTGGGGGTATATACCAGCCTCATTAAGAAGTTCTCTGTCATGAATTTCACTGCTTAATAATGGTTAGATTCTTGTTTAATAACCCTTGTATGTGGAGTCTTCCCCTTCCTTTTTGGCACCTCCACCTGCTTGCCACGCTGCAACTGTTGTTCGATCTTTTTCGTTATGGGTTATCAAATAAACCCTGATCATTGTTAAACGAGAATCATCCCTCCGTCCCCCCTCATTGTCTGTTTACCCTAGGCCATGACACTTTGTTTCCTATATAATACTCAGGAATAGAATGAAATGAAATAATGAAAGTCATTAAAACAAGAGTCCAAAATGGGTTTTATACTTATTTTCACAAATGGATAACAGTAAGAAAAGAGGACACTTCCTCATTAAACTGACTGATGAAGATGACACACAGTTCGTTTACATGACACTTAAGAAAATTGAATTATTGGCTATGACTATGACTATGAAAAATCCAATCATTGACAATGATTGGATTTTTAAGAGGCATGTATACACCTTAGTGGGACTGAAATCAAATCGAATCAGGTTACTCATAGTCAGATTAGGACCCCTAGATTATTCGATTGATAGTCGCATTAATGGTGTGTTCCAGATTCCTCGGACACCAGCCTTCCGAGTTGGAAATCGGGAAAACTCCAAGCTTTCTTTGCGGCATTTCTCGGGACACGTTGCCTTTCATCTTTCGGAATACTGAGAGTAGACCGAGAGCAGTGATGACGCTCCTCTGAAGAGATTTATTTTCTTTGTATTTCTACACGTTGGTCATTTTAATGTCGTTTTTAAATGCTTTTACACACTTGATTACATTGCTACTTTATTCCGGTCACCAATTCATGCATTGCACGGTATTGCTGTGCGTTCAATACAATGTAAAGTTGTGTTGTTTGTTTTTGTGCTGGTTTGCTAAGAGTGCATGTATACGGTCAATTCGATTGGAATTGGATTTTGTGTTCTGCGCATGCTCGAGATCTTTTCCCGGGGCCGTGAACCGGAAGTATAAGGAGACAATAGTCGTGTTGTTGTCGCCGTCGGGAAAACGAGAAATGGCGATTTATTTAAAAAGGTGGCGAAGAAGATGGAGGAAGCCGGTGTCGTGCCAATGTAGTTACCCCCTATAAGAAGTGTATCATCATCAACATGCATTCAGTACACTCTACACTTCTGTTATGAGAGTAGCGTGTGAGTGTGCGTGAGAATGGTAGTGTGTGTGAGTGACCTCAGCAAGTAAGTGGACGAGCAAGGAGAGTGAGCGGTAGCGTGTGTCAGTTTAGTGAATGAACGAGTCCGGTTGTGTCTGTGCAAAGTGTACTAAGGTTGGTGGTGTGATAGAAAATAACCGAATTCTATCACTTCAACTAACTAAGAGAGCATGAGGAATTGAGGAGTCCGAAGCAAGTATGACAGAAGACTTTATTGTTGAACAAGCAACAACAAGGCAGAGTAGTTTGCAAAGCACTGCCGATCATAAGATCCCTGTTTTTTTATTCTCCCACACCAAGCTATTCCCCATATAGTATGCCCGCCAACAGAATGCATGCTAGTTCTCCTTTTTTGGTAAGGCCGGTCAGCCATGCATTCATTTGAGAAATATTTTCAACATCTGCAGCTAGTCTAAACTTTAAGTCGACGTCAGTACGCCTTGACCCCAGACTCTCCGGCGGTGTGTCGAGTCTCTCATATGGAGGGGAGAGGTGATTAAGCTGCTTTCCACTATTAATGTATCTATATGATATATAAGCCTGATAATACTGTTGCGTTTTTTCTTGAAGAAAGTAGTCCAATCCTTGGTCGCTTTTAACTCACTTTATTTGTTAAAGTAGGCATGTTTCGGTATGGTAACTATGAAGCATAAGAGAGGGAATTGTATCTAACGCGTGTGAGAGAAATACCGTGAGCTACTTCGAGCCATGGGCAAAAGCCCATGTCTCTCCGCGGGTGTACCTATGATCTCTGCCCTCTAATCTCTCTGTCGAGCTTGATAGGGTCAAGTGGGCGTGGCCTATGTGAAGTGGGCGTGGCCGGTATGACGTGATGGCTCCGCCATCCTCACCTGTCTAAAGGTGCTGCCATCTGTGGCTGGAGTAGTTGTTGCAGCTTATGTGTTCGATCCTGCTTCCTAGTGGCTATGTGAGGGTAATGCAGCTTGTGTGTTTGATCCTACTTCCTAGTGGCTATGTGGGGGCAGCTTATGTGCTTAAAATACATTACAATACTCATAGTTTGCCATAAAAGTAATGGTTAATTTCTTCCATAGTAGAACTACGAATAAAGTAGGCCTACCGAGCCTGTCTAGAGTCGGTGGCCGCTTCATTCCAACCATATTCGGACCTATAAGCAGACCCAGGGCCGGTCGAAGTGAAGGATGTTACCCCCGAGAGAACAATTTAATTAAAAGTACATGTTTTTCTAAATGTTGGTCATCAACAAAGTTGTAAGGTAGTAACTTCGGGCACATCTGTCAAAATAAAAGTGTGTTTCTTCCGACGTGTTTACAATCTTTATTCACTCAATGCGCCGCGGCCGAACTGAAGGGGATATTCTCTGATATTATCGATCTTAAAGACTGCGTCTGGTTCTCAGACACTCTGGTACTTCAGCAAAAAGTAATGACCCGTAGTGGGGGTTATCTCGGCGATGGTGGAGAAGGAATTGGGGGAAAGGAACTTTGGCTTTGGCATCCGGACAGGTCAGAACAATGACATGGACCCGAAGTCAACTGACAGCTGTCTAGTACTGAAAATATCTTTCGCGAATGCCACCTTGTTGTTGCTAGTGACGTAAAGAGGTCAGCCTTTGGCTCTATCAGTTGAGATGGGTCCAGCGCCACCTATCGTACTGGGGCATGAAATGCTTCAGCAGATGAATCGATTTTCTCACCGCCATGTATACTCGCTCGGACAATTGCCGTTGTCCGATTGAGGAGCATAGTCAAACTAAGGCTTTAATCGGATTAAGCTGTGCATGTAAACGTACTGACAGTAAGTCAAGTCTCTCGGTTTGAACTGTTCAGGGGCCAATTCAACGTTTAGTTAACAAACATTAACGTAATTCACAAATTGAATTAACAAACTGAGAAAGAACACACAGTAGGCCCCAAATCACGATGATACATGTATCGTCATGAATCCTTGTGTAGAGTCATCAATCATCAAGTATCCTCATGTATCGTCATGAATCCTCAAGACACCTTCAACAGCTTCCCCAAACCACCCAGGTCAAAGTAGTTCATGACGATGACAACATCCATAAAAATAGCAATGATAATATAATTATTTTTTCCTCTCGTGTGATATTTTATACGATTTTATTCGTGTGAAAAACGAGCAAAAAGGGGTAGCATTTCTTTTTGGACCCAGATTAGCATAGTGTGTGTAGGCGTGTGTGTGTATGTGTGTGCGTGCTTGTCTGTAGGCTTCTGGCGTCCCTGCTGGTGCTGCAGTTGATGCGGCTGGAGAGTCTGGCTGAAGGTCGGCTTCTGAGGAGCCTGTTCAGCCGCGACACGCCCCCGGAGACCAGGGCTGAATCCGAATACTTAGTACATACTATTTCTGTTCAGTGTCTACTACTTGACGGTACTACACTTGACAGCGTAGTACGGTCTACAGCTATGCGTAAAACGCCTCCGAACGCTTCCGAACATCGCCGAAACTCCACCGGATGTTTGGAGATGACGTATCTCCCCTCAGATGCCGGCAAAATTACCTTGATAAGTTACCTGTTTTCCGTCTTGTCATCGTTGCTATTAAATTAAAAATGTCTCTTTTTACTTAATTACTTACTTTACTATTTTTAATGTCTCTTTTTTTCGCAGCGTTCTACGACGTCTTTCTGGTGGTGTCGGGTCAGCCATCTCTTCTTCGTTCGTTACCAGACTCCGGTTGCATTGTGGGATAGCGTAGTGAACTCCGTGGTTTACTTTGGCGGTAGTACGCATTCGGAAACGTCTTCCGTACTACACAATGCGTACTGAGCATTCGGACGCGCTATATTTTTGGCGTACTACAAAATGCATACTATATAGTAGTCAAGTATGAGTATTCGGATTCAGGCCAGGCCTCTGTCCTCACCGAGTACCGAGACACTACAGGGCCCTCCACTCCTGTCCACCCCGACACTACAGGGCCCTCCACTCCTCTCCACCCCGACACTACAGGGCCCTCCACTCCTCTCCACCCAACATTAAGAAAAGAGGAATTGAATCTAAAGTTGATTGTACTGAAAAGAGAACAAACCATCATGAAGCCCCAGCAGCTCTCGGGTTGAACCAGGGTCCAGGGGCTTTCCAAAGTTTAGTTAACAAACTTAAACTTAATTAACATTTTTATTCATTCAGAAAAAACACGCAGTAGGCCTACTAAATTATGATGATATGCATCATCATGTATCATCATATGATAATCATGAAACCAACATGAGTTTTTATTATTTTATTTATAAATGGATAAACAGAAAAGAAGACTGAGAAAATGTGAGAATGCAGAAGTATGTGTGAATAATCGCAACCCTACCCGAAACCACTTCCTCCTAAACCAACTTAGGAAGAGGATACATTGACCTCGCCAACAGCGCCATCACACCACACCACAGACTCTTGCTCTCTGTCTCCGGCTGAACCAGGGGCCAATTTAAGATAGTCGGACAATGATGGACATCTACGTCAACGTTGACCCTCTTAAACCATCAGCAGCTTCACCAAACCAGCCAGGTAAAAGTAGTACAGTTCATGACGACGACAGCATCCATAAAATTAACAATGACAATAGCCTATAATTTTTCCCCTCGTGTGATATTTTATACATGTTTATTTGTGTGAAACGCGAGCAGAAAGGGGTAGCATTTCTTTCTGGACCCAGTTTAGCAGGAGTGTGTGTAGGCATGTGTGCGTGTGTATGTTTGTGAGTGCATATGTGTGTGTGTGCACGTGTGTAGCCGTGCGGGCACGTGCAGACATCCTGAGGCTGCTGGCGTCCCTGCTGGTGCTCCAGCTGATGCGGCTGGAGGGTGTGGCTGAGGGGCGGCTGTTGAGGAGCCTGTTCAGCCTGGACACGCCCCTGGAGACCAGGTCTCTGCCCTCCCCTCCAGTCCACCCCAACACTACAGGGCCCTCCACTCCAGTCCACCCCAACACTACAGGGCCCTCCACACCGGTCCACCCCAACACTACAGGGCCCTCCCCTCCAGTCCACCCCAACACTACAGGGCCCTCCACTACTGTCCACCCCAACACTACAGGGCCCTCCCCTCCAGTCCACCCCAACACTACAGGGCCCTCCCATCCAGTCCACCCCAACACTACAGGGCCCTCCCCTCCAGTCCACCCCAACACTACAGGGCCCTCCCCTCCAGTCCACCCCAACACTACAGGGCCCTCCACTACTGTCCACCTCAACACTACAGGGCCCTCCACACCGGTCCACCCCAACACTACAGGGCCCTCCCCTCTGGTCCACCCCAACACTACAGGGCCCTCCACTACTGTCCACCTCAACACTACAGGGCCCTCCACTACTGTCCACCTCAACACTACAGGGCCCTCCACTCCGGTCAACCCCAACACTACAGGGCCCTCCAATACTGAAGGGCTACTACTAATTTATTCCAAGTTTTATTAATTCAGAAAGAACAAACAGTAGGCCTACTAAATTATGATGATATGATACATGATATGCATCATCATGCATCATCATAAGATAATCATCACACCAACATGAGTTTTTATTCTTACTCTGAGTAAATGTGAGAATGCAGAAGTTTGTATGAATAATCCCACCCCAACCCCAAACCACTTCCTCCTAAACCAACTTTGAAAGAAGATGCATTGATCTCGCCGCCACACCACTCCACAGACAGCTCTCTGTTTCCAGCTGAACCAGGGGCCAGGGACCCATTGACGATAGTTGGACAATGGAGGACATCTACATCAACGTTGACCCTCTTAAACCATCAGCAGCTTCACCAAACCAGCCAGGTAAAAGTAAATAATAATAATACATTTAATTTAGAGGCGCCTTTCAAGACACCCAAGGTCACCTTACAGAGCATATAGTCATCATAAATCGTTTAAAAAAAAAAAGACATTGTGGAAAAAATAAATAAATAAACATAATAAATAAAAAATTAATAAAACAAAAACAAGACAAAACAAAACAATCAAAACAGTGATCAGTTAGACGTTGTGTGCGAGTTTGAACAGGTGAGTTTTGAGTTGTGACTTGAAGGTAGTAATGGTGTCTGACTGTTTTATGTGTGGGGGGAGGGAGTTCCAGAGCCTGGGTGCTGAACAGCTGAATGACCGGGCACCCATTGTAGTGAGTCGTAGTAGTACAGTTCATGACGATGACAACATCCACAGCATTAACAGACGATTGAATGAGATGTTTCCTCTATTGTGATATGTTTTATGTGTTTATTAGCGTGAAACATGAGCGGAAAGGTGTGACGTCTTCCACTCTCTGTTTGTTTTGGGCCCCAGGGCACCTGGGACCCAGAGCCAAGGGAACACGGAGGAGCCGCTGGGGACCTGCGGTACTTGGTCTGGGGCTTCTGTGTGCTGGTCTTCTGGCTGGACTCCTGGTCCTTGCTGTACGATGTGAGTTTGAATAAATACATGAATAAACACCAAGGTCTGAATCATCATCATCATGATGAATTCTGAAGTAGTTATAGTGCAGTTAGCAGAATACACGCATGATGACAATTTTGTGCAGACCACGATAATGACGTTGTAGCCTGCACGTTCAAGAGAGAGAGAAAGCAAACAATAAAAATACGTAAAATCTAAAATAAAATAAATGTTACGAACTACCCAAGTGTTGACTGATTTGTGCCAAGGTGTTTACCTAAAATGTGTTTTCAAAGTGATCCCTAAATGCCTGTCCACTCAGTTCCACACGGCCAAATTCCTTGTAATGTTGATCGCCATCATCATCATCATCATCATCGTCTGGCTGTGGAATGATCTTCTTGGGTAGCTGAAGATCCAGGCCACTTTGCAACAACATCCAGTAGGCTATGTTAAAATTTGCATCAAAAACAACCTGCGTGTTGATGGAATGCACTTTCTTCCTATTGACGAACACGTCCTCGTCTTTTGATGGCGCAATTATTTTTATTTTTTATAAGTTATATATATTTTTTTATAATTTATAATTTTTATAACATTTTATTTCGGGACTAATCGGATTATTCCTGTTAGTCGGGGATGTTATTGCATTGCGATTAACTCCACAACAAGTTTAATACCCTAACATTTCGTCTCGCAGGCATTTACGATTCTTTGTGAATAGGTCTTACTGAGTTAAAGTCCTCTTGAGGACTTTTAAGCTCTCCTAGACTTAGGTGCTACTTTTAGGCCTAAAATACTTTGGACACAAGCCGTGCACTAGGCCCTCTCGAATGCCTGGCCGAAAAAACACACTCCTTTCAGCTGCCCCTTCAGCATGGCTATTCAACCTCCTTAACAAGTGGGCCAAAAAGGAAAACCGCTGGTGGTTCATGGGCCACACATACAAAACTTATAATGTCAATTAATCGCTACAAATAAATCGTACTTAAAGTAGTGTTAACTTCATATATATAGTACTGCTAAATGGATTAAACTTGTAAGACGCATTCCTTTCTTTTTCACTTCTAAATGCATCATTATAACAATTTTTGACCTTACATATTTTGGACACATATTTTTAATATCAATTTTTGTTCTTACATATTTCTGACACATTTGTAATAACAATTTTTGTTCTTACAT
Organism: Gadus macrocephalus; assembly: GCF_031168955.1. NCBI lineage: Eukaryota > Metazoa > Chordata > Actinopteri > Gadiformes > Gadidae > Gadus > Gadus macrocephalus. The sequence continues at coordinate 4,857,194 of NC_082401.1, forward strand.
ATTTTTTGACACATTGGAATAACTTTTTTTGTTCTTGCATTTTTTGACACATTTATAATAACAATTGTTGTTCTTACATATTTTGGACACATTTTTATGATTCAAAAATGTTGTTGGAATCATCACAATCTAGAACTACTGTGCATATGAGACATTTTGAGCCTGTTATATTGAGCCTATATATATTAGAAATTGCATTGCCTTGATTTTGTTATTTCAGCATAGTTTGGTTCATACGTTGTAAGGCCAATCCTGAGACACTCATGCAGCTTCTCAATGGTCATGGAGCAACGTACCCTTGTTTTGATGGCATTCATATGAGAAAACTGGCAGCAAACGAGCCGTGATTTGAGTTGTAGTGCCTCTTCACGTTGTATTCCTTCATCATGGAAATGGCTTTGTTGCACACTAAACACATCGGTTTACTACTTGTGGCGGATGGCAAAGTAAATAAATATTTTTCAGTCCATTCGCTTTTGAATAGGCGATTTTCAACATCAACCTTACGTTTTTTGGCTTGGAAAGAGACATCTTGGAGCTGTTGTAGCCTAGCTAAAGTGAGTTTCTCCGTGGTCCGCAAGCATAAAATGCAACGTGAGCTTGATTGAGGCAATGGCAGGTGCAGACAGAGCGGGTGTAATCCTGTTGCCGTAGCATTCTCTGCGTTTATTCGCTGGTCATATATATTACACACGCGAACCTGATTTGCAGGCAACAATTTTCCTAATTTATTTTTATTTTTTTAAAAAACTTTTTTTAGGTCTGCATCTGGGCTCCAAACGAAAACCGAAAACGAACAGAATTTTACGAGGAACGGAAACGAAAACCAAATGGTCTTCAACTGTTCCGAACAGAAACGTTATTCTGAAATCCCCAAAACCGGTTAATAACGTGTTTTTTTTCGTTCTCTATATAGCCTATACAATTTCCCAAAAGCATAGCCTATTTCATGAAAAAAAATTGTTTTCCTGTTGCCGCGTTCACTTCGCCTCCCGCTAAGCCCAGTTGTCACAAATTCCCACCACCACCCTGGCGAGAGGCCGTATGCCATTTCAGTTGCGATCTTCAATAGGCCTTACTTGCACAGTGACATTTATTTGGAAATTATGTTTGCAATGTAGGCCTGTGAAGATAATATATTGTGCCTGCCCAGTTTTTGCTGTTTTGGAAATGTGACAGGTCCTGAAGCCAGCAACGAAAGAGCTACTTTTGCTGGACTCGCTTAGACCAGATGGCTTTGGCGACAGTTGTTACCATAACATATTTAGGTTTCGTAACATAAGAACAATCAGCCCTGTTCTGTGGCTTGTTCAGTACTGGAATTCTACAGAATTCATAGTATTCCAATAATGCAGTAACACAGCTCATTGGCCAGGTTTGTCAAATGAAAAAAAAAATTTGCTTTATAGTATCCGTGTGTTTTTGTATTATTTGAAACTATCAAATTAACAGATCTTTGCCTTTCACAGAATGCACTCAAATGGCTGCATTATGTGGATGTACTGACCTCAGTACACCAAAATGGAGCACAGATGCTCCATTTTGGTGCTGAGGTCAGTATTATGTAGAGACAAATACATGAACAAATAGACAAATTGTGAAGTACTGATTTCTAACTGAAAATGACCATTCCTCAACTTCAATATTCTATCATTTATTTTAGCGAGACATGGCACACATCAGGACATGATGGTGCATTAATTTGATGGAACGGTTCCAGATTGATGGGTAAGACAACTTTAAATGTAACTTCCTACACAACATTAATTATACATTAGTTAACCTTTTTTTTCTGTCACTGTCACTCGAAAGCCACCGACAGAGGTTTGCATACTGGACAAATGAGGCCACAGCATTGCTCTAAGGATCACTGCAGCCGATCTACAGGATCCCGAAGACCAGAAAAAGGGATCATGAGGTGAGCATGATGTTGATGGCAGAGGACAGTGTCATGCTCCTTTTTGTTATAGACTCATTAATGCAATTCAGGTTTCTTATTCTTACATGTCTATATTGATGCATAAATAATTTTCCCTCAAAGGTTCAGTTTGAAAAGGCCGACAGGTGCTTCATATTGGAGGTAATCTTTCTTTTTTTTTTTATCAGGGGAATGTGTTAATAAGCTTGATTTTTCCTGACCTATATTATACAGATGCCAACATCTGTGCTTGATGAAATCCTCAAAGAGGTGGTGCTCCAGGAAGGAGATAATGTCTACCTGACATTGGCTCTGGTGTGTACCACATTCAGAGACATTGTGTCCACCAATTATTTGAGAAGACGGGCACATTTTCAGTGGCTTGACAGTAAGTTATTTAATAGCAGTGGTATACAATACTTAAGTACTATGGTGTTTTCATTATCTCTATGGAAATGTGCTCTTTTGACTCACAATTTTGTTACACAGGTGTTGCTACCTGGAGTAGGTTTTCTGCAATGTACAAAAAAGCTTTCTGCACCATTTACACCATTGACACCTGCCTTGGATGTGGACGAATATATAAAAACTGCACACCAGGTATACATCTTATACAGTTCTTGATAGTGTTGGTATCTGTGTGATTACACACAGTATTGATGTCATAACTATGCATTGATCACATCTGTAGAGGTCACTTGTCAGTATGTTTTTTTTCTTTCCTTTTTGTTTTACAGGATATTTTGGGACAGGAAAAAAGGGGAGTACTAGAAGCAATCTATTCTGAAGCCGAAGATCCGGGATACGGCAATCACTTCTGCAGCCAATTGCAATAGGTAAACATAAGTTTAACACAAACACAAATCCTAAACTAAATTATGTCACTGAAATGTATGTAGGTCTACAAAAATACCCTTGAAACTAATTGAGTGATGTAGCTTATTTAAGGACCCTTAAGATACAGTGCAGTCCAAAGTATTCAAACCTTACAATAAAAAAAAAAATTCCCTCAGTGATCTCCACTCTGTGCCCTGTAATGACAATATTTTCATTCATTTGTTTTATTTTACTGTTTTTTTTTTAAAATTGAACACTGATTTTTTTTTTTAGCGTTTTTGCAAATCTTTAAAACCTATGCCATTTTCAATTGTGAATGAAGCAACTACCATGGAAATGTCAGTTACAAACGTAACTTCTTGACACTATATCTGCACATCTTTGCTTGTTGCAGATGTCCCTCTTGCCTGTCCTCCAGCCCCTGCACGTCGAGAGGAGCAGACACCCGTTTGTGCCCAGAGGACATAACTCACATGTTGGACTTTCAAATGTACTTTTGAGAATACTTTGCAAAATCTCATGACACTGTTATTGTTGTTAATATATATATAGTTATATGTCCTTAAGATGTTTTTGTCAATGTTTCTGTTGTTGTTTCTGCATCCAAGGTTGACCTGTACTTTGTTAGTTTCGATTGAATATGCATGTTAAGTATTACCTTAGTTTGTTTCACTAGTCACTTTTGTTATAGTCACTTTAAATTGTCACCTTTTTTCCACATTTGTATATAGTCACTGTTAGTACCTGGAAGCAGTAGGAGTGAGCTGCCTTTTCTTTTGACTAGTTTTCTCATGTTTTTTGTTAGTTTAGGATGTTAGTTTTAGTGATGGTCTTTTTTTTTATTTACTTTGACATAGGGTTTAGGTAGCTTCCCTTTAAAATCTAGTTTGTTTTGTTTAATTATTTTGGCCTTGGTTCACTCTGAAGAGAAGCTTCATTTTCAGTTTGGTGTATTGTTTGTGTGCTAAGCAGCAATAAACTGCTTGTCATTTTGACTACGCGTGTGTGGACTCCTATTTATGTTAGGCAAAAAATTTACAAAAAACATGAGAAGCATTGTGATTTTTCTGTTGGATATGTGTATATATGCACAAATACACACACACAGATGAGTGAAAAATAGCTTAAAAGTATATATATATATATTATATTATACATTATATATTATAGTATATCTATAAATAGTCTATTGCCGCTTTTCCACTGCATGGTACCAGCTCGACACGACTCGACTTGACTCAGCTCGCGTTTTTTGCGTTTCCACCGCGAAAACATGGTATCTGGTACCTGAAGTGGCTGCTTTTTCTAGTACCGCCTCGCGGTAAAAAAAAAAGGTGACGTCGGTAGACGGCCGGCCACTGATTGGCCAGAGAGTGTGACGAAGTCACGAGAGCGACATGGCAACCATGCTGTCAACAGCCATAGCCGCGCCGCAGCCAACATATTCCACTTCTTCAACATGCCAGCTAATAATACGAACACGAATATCATCGCATCGATGTCCTCCATTGTTGTTATGTGGGTTCTGTCCATGTGTGGGTTACGTAGGTGTTTGCGTCGCGTACAAAAATACGTCACGGCCCTTTCGCGCAGCCGACCCCGCCCACGTCCAGGAGGTAATATTTGCGGTGGAAAAGGACCCGTGCTGCTACCGTGTCGAGTCGTGTCGTGTCGAGTCGTGTCGAGTCGAGCTACATGTGCGGTGGAAAAGCGGCACAACAGTCTAAGTAAATAAGACAAATACACACACTGAGGTAACTGAAAATTTGCGAAATGGTGTCTGTCTTATCTATCGTGAAAGAATGCAATTTAGTTTGTCCGAGTGGGGTTGCTGTTGATAGCGTATTGTGTGACGTAATCAGCAGACGACGAACCCCGAGCCGATCTGGAAGCCGAGCCGATGTGGTACCTACACCATCAGTCCCATGTTTTCGAACTATACAGGCTTACTTGAACCACGTGACCACCCCGCCGGTGAGATCAAAGTGTCTCAACTCTTCTCTCTATGGCTCTGGGCAGGCCTAGGCTATAGCTTGACACACATACAACAGACAGAGATTTTTGCACAGAATTGGATTTATTTTAATTAATGTGTGTTGCTTAGGCGACCGCCTAAGGTGTAAAGTGCTGTTGGAAACCCTGTTTTCAGCTGTCTCTTTTATCTTTAAACATTTACGACCCATTTATAACCTCACCTGTTTCCCATCATTCATGTCATTATGATTTGTACGTAATAATTATAAAAAAAAAAACAGGTTCCTATGCCATTCTTTTAATAAAGATTGTTTTTTCATAGACCATAAAATACAGGTCATTAGGTCAAAGGTCAACCCATAAATCAGGTCAAAGGGCCAACCGTAAATCAGGTCAAAGGTCCCATCCATCATCTTGACAGCTACGTCGTAAATCATGGTCAATAAATCTTGACACAAGCTGAATACTTATTCTCTCAGCTGTTGTTTTTTTACAACCATCTGCAGTCTCACGATCAAGTTTTTATTCCTGATGATATGAGTTATTACAAATGTAATTTACTATCTATCTTTCAAACCACATTCTTAAAATGTTCATTGTTTTCCTGAAATAAATGGTTTATTGAACATTTACAATTCAGCAAAATTATTTGCCAGAATATCTCTTTTAATTTACATTTAGCTTACTCAATGACATGGAAACAATGCTTAAACATCATTCAATACCTTCATTGATGTACAATTAAAATGGTTAAACTAATCCCAATTCAACTCAAAAGTGCAACTCAACTTAACACACCTCAAAACTATTCAGAAAAAAAAAAGAAGTAATTTTCCCTCACAAAACTCAACAGGCACTAGGACAAGGGGACGACAAGTACTGTAGCGATGACTGCTGCACCATCAAAAAACATCAGTTTTTCAGCGTGCTGATATTAAAATACACTCATGCAAGCCAACAACGACAACCTATGAACACTGATTATTGAGCCATTGAGCCATTGAGACCTGAGCGTCTTCTGCTGATGCTTCACAGATCCATCGCAGGTTGGTATCACAGGAGATGTCATTCCACGTGGGCCTTTTGTTCTGGGCAGTCTTCTTCCCCGTATACGGCTATTTCATTACCGTTATCAGGCTGTTTTTCCTCCCAATTGCTTACAGATAAACAGATTGGGAAACATGTATTTTGTGTAATGAAACAATTCAGATAATTCAATAAAGCAAATATAACAATTTTAATTATTTACATATTGATCACTGTAAGAGCCAATATGCCAATAATTGATTTATAATAAATATTTAGTTTAAAATGATTAATAAATGCTAATAGTAATTTTATGTTAATTCGTAATGTGTAAGACTGTTAATAATTTAGTGAGGTATAAATGGTAAATATGTTATTCTCTATGTTTAACGGTAACGATGGTAACGTAATTCAGTTTGGAGTCTAACATTGATTGAAGCTAAACAGTTTTTTGACCGTGCGTAAGACCGTAGATTATATAGTTGTTGAAGACGTGTATTTTGTTTGAAGACTTTTAAGTAAACATTTAAAAACGAAGGAACATTGTCTAGTCTTTTCGCCCGCGTTGCAAACGCTGTCAGCTGACTCCAACAAGTGGTACAAAGGACGAGTAGGAGTGAGACGAAGTGCCACTATATTTTGTCAAAAAACTTGGCTTAACGGATCAATAAGCTCGTGCCCGTGCTCGGCCGTGGGGAGAGCGCAGCTGTCCACTCGGGAGATCGGGAGTAGGCCTACGGGAGAAAAGCCAAGAGAGCTCACCTGAAGAAGCTTATACAAGAAACGGTTAATCCTTAGAAGTATTCTCCAAAGAAAGGTAACGTGATTTGTTGATATTATCCTCGTGCATTCCCACAAGAGGACGTCACACCGATGCAAGATAGTCGAAGCCCGTGCCGAAATTAAAGGTGGACAACATAAAAAAGAAAAGAAAAGGAAATGCAAAGTTGTTGATTCTCCGTGTCAGCTCGTATTTTAAGCCAGACAGTCAATGTTGATTATTTGGGCTTCATTTAAGAAGTTGTATTGCCATTGTTCTTATGAAGAAAAAGTGACTTGAAGGATAAGTGCTTTTAAACCATTTGCATGCAACTAAAGCCTAACTCTGCATTATTAAGATGACCGATGAAAAGGAAAAGGGGCTTAGATATTTTGAGGATACAATGGATCCAGGACGGACACGTAGGTTGACAGAGAAAGCCTTAGAGGAGAAATTACAAAAAAATATAGCATTGAGGAGAAGAAAATTAGGAGCTCTCACAAGTAAAATAAATGAATTGGAGAAAATGATGAGCGATACTCAAAATGTACATAAGGTTAAAGATGTCATGGAAAATGATTTCCCACTTTCTTTAAATGAGTTGTATTGCCTCAACAAAGAAGTTGCAAGCCTTTTGCCTGAAGATGAAAAAACATTTGATCAGGAACAATGGTTTGAATCCAAAATGGCATCAATCAAAGAATTTATGAAAGCAACTAAAACTTGGATCGAAATTGTGCACGAAAGCTTGTTGCAAAAGGATGATGCAGACGTTAACCCGCAAGATGCTGTTAAATCAAGTGACAGTATATCGCAGTATGGTGCCAGTCATGCTGGACACGACCATCAGAACGGATCTCACGTAAGTCGCAAAACTACCACATCACGAGCTTCGTCGACACGTGTTAAACAAGAGGCTGAACATGCAGCTTTGCTTGAACGCGCTGCAGCTCAGAAGAAAAAGCAGCAGCTTGAGTTTGAAATAGCGAAACTTAAAGGGGCAAAAGAAGAACTTGAGTTGGAAACTGCATTAGCAGAAAGCAGTGCAAAATTAAAAGTGTTTAAAGAATACGAAAGATCCGAAGATGGTTCCGGTAGCCGTGGTTACAGTAGCCATTCGCTAGTACAACTACTACAAGGAGGGAACGTGGAGCAAGAAGAATCCGGTGTTTCGCTTCCTCAGCCAGTAAATCCAGGTTTTCATGTTCAACCACAAGTGCTGCAATCCCAAGTACATAAGGTCTCTCAACACCATCACGGTAACGCTCAAGCCAACAGAGATGACGAGATGCTAAAAGTCCTGCAAAATCAGAACGCTATCACTGAGCTACTGGTAAAACAACAAAGGCAATCCCAGCTACCAACGAAAGACATCCCTGTCTTCAAGGGTGACGCACTGCAGTACAAATCATTCATCAGAACATTCGAGCACTCAATTGAACAAAAGACAGACAACGAAAAGGATAAATTGTATTTTTTGGAACAATTTACAGCTGAGGAACCCCAGGAGTTAGTTCGCAGCTGCGCCCACATGTCAGCTAGCAAAGGCTACTCTAAAGCAAAGAAACTGCTTCAAGAGCACTATGGGGACGAGCTACAGATCGCCAGCGCTTACATTGATAAAGCACTAAAATGGCCACAGATCAAGTCGGATGACGGAAAAGCATTAAAGGCTTATGCTATGTTCTTGGTTGGGTGTCGCAACACTATGGAAGACATAGACTATCTGGAAGAGATGGACAACCCTACCAACTTACGGACAGTGGTATCCAAACTACCCTTCAAAATGAAAGAACGTTGGCGTGCTGAAGCTTACAACGTCAAAGAGCGAGGAGGCAGAAGAGCAAAGTTTGTTGATTTGGTGAAATACATAGACCGCCAAGCTAAAATAATGATGGATCCCCTCTTCGGTAATTTACCAGACAGCCGACCAACCACGGTTGTGAAGGTTGAACAAAAGGAAAGACACCCTTTTAGGAGAGAAGTCCGTGGAAGCAGCTTCGCTACCAACGTTTTCACAGAAGATAAAAGGCCTCATGGAACATATGTGATGCCAGCTAATCCAGGCAAGACCAGGATTGCATTTGAGAAGCCGTGTTTGTACTGCCAGGAGTCTCACACTCTAGCTTCATGCAACAAAATTAAAGATCAGCCTCACAAAGAACGTGTGGAGTTCCTGAAGTCAAATGGCTTGTGTTTTGGCTGCTTAACTCCCGGCCATCTCAGCAAGTTCTGCAAAAGAAGGATCGAATGCAAAGAATGTGCGTTAAGGCATCCAGACATTTTACACATAGTGAAAATAGAAGGTTCTGTCTTACCTGAGAGGAAAGGCAGTGCTCACGGAAATGAAGTTTCATGTGCTCAAGTTTCTGTCACGCAAGAGTCCTGTAGTCTAACTGGGGCCGGAAAAGCTGAATGTGTGCTGTCGATTGTACCGGTGATGATTAAATCAAAAAAGAGCGACAAGTATGTGAAGACTTACGCCTTCATGGACCCGGGAAGTACAGCAACGTTCTGCACGAGAGACCTGCAAAAGAAACTGAACGTTAAAGGTAAACCAACACAGATACTTCTCAGCACCATGGGTCAAGACGAACCTGGAGAACAAAAGCTCATAAGTAGCTACGTGATATCAGACCTGGAAGTGTGCGGACTGGAAGATACCGAGCATATCGATCTTCCTAAGGTGTACACTCACAGCAACATACCAGTTCACGCTGAAAACATACCCAGCCAATCCGATATTCAACAGTGGCCATATCTCAGTGAAGTGCGTTTGCCAGGATTGGTAGCAGATGTAGGCCTACTTATTGGAGCAAACTTTCCGAAGGCTATGGAGCCATGGCGCATTATTAACAGTCAACATGGAGGACCATACGCCGTTAAGACTGCCATTGGATGGGTAGTGAATGGGCCCATGAGAAAGGAACTGGAGGACACAGAGAACAAACCGCCTCAATGTTCAGTGAACAGGATCTCATTGATTGAAGTTGAGAAGTTACTTGTCCAACAGTATAATACTGATTTCCAAGAGCGCAACTACGACGACAAGGAAGAGTTGTCGCAAGAAGATAAACACTTCATGCAGTCTGTGCACAAAACAGCAAAACTGGAGAACGGACATTACAGCATTGGATTGCCGCTTAGGAACGAGAAGCTCCAAATGCCTAATAACCGCTGTGTGGCGGAGCAGCGCATAGCCAGTTTGCACAGAAAGCTCAAGAAGAATCCTGAGTTCTGTGAAGAGTACAAAGCCTTCATGGACAACATCATAAGCAAAGGCTTCGCTTTCCAAGTTCCGGCACACCAGCTGAAACGGGACGACAACAGGGTGTTCTACATACCGCACCACGGGGTGTATCACCCTAAGAAAAGAAAACTACGAGTGGTCTTCGACTGCACAGCCTCGTTTCAGGGCCGGTCTTTGAATGGTGAACTACTACAGGGACCCGATCTGACCAACACGTTGGTTGGTGTCCTCTTAAGATTTTGTGAAGAGCCAATAGCCATGATGGCAGATATCGAGTCGATGTTTTATCAAGTTCAGGTGCCAGAAGAAGACGCAGATCTCCTCCGCTTTCTGTGGTGGCCCAATGGTAACTTGAATGGGCCCATGGAGGAATACCGGATGGCAGTGCACCTATTTGGGGCCACCTCATCGCCAAGCGTTGCTTCGTACGCACTTCGGAGAACCGCTGAGGACCACAGAGCCACTGCCACCCCAGAAGCCGTTCAAACAATTCTGCAGAACTTTTACGTGGATGATTGTTTAAAGAGCGTAGCTACAGAAGAAGACGCCGCGACATTGGCAAGTGATCTCCGCACCTTGTGTGCCAGTGGAGGTTTTAATCTAACGAAGTGGATGAGCAACAGCCGGAAGGTGTTAATGTCCATCCCAGAAGTACACAGAGCTAGTGAAGCAAAAGACTTGGATCTAAGCCATGACGCACTACCAGTCGAGAGGACTCTCGGCATACAGTGGGATACAGACATGGATGCTTTCACTTACAGCATGAAGCTGCAAGACAAGCCGATGACGAGGAGAGGCATTTTATCCGTCGTCAACTCTGTCTACGACCCCCTCGGTTTCTTGGCGCCAGTCGTCCTGCCAGCAAAACTTCTGCTAAAAGAGCTTTGTAAGGAGCAGCACGGTTGGGATGAAAGCATTAGCAAAAAACATGCTGAAGATTGGCAAAAATGGAAAGAAGATGTTACTCACCTTACTGACTTCCACGTGAGCAGATGTTTAAAACCTCCAGATTTCGGATCCACTGCCGTGGCACAGTTACATCATTTCTCGGATGCCTCAGAGTACGCATACGGCACTGTGTCTTATCTGCTGCTAGAGAACAAGCAAGGTGGGAAACATTGCTCGTTTTTGATGGGGAAATCAAGAGTGGCTCCGCTCAAGCAGGTCACAATACCCCGGCTTGAACTGACAGCGGCAGTCGTGGCGGTGAAGATGTTACGGCAAGAGCTTCAACTTCCACTCCAACCGTCTACCTTTTGGACAGACAGCACTACCGTACTCAGGTATATCGACAGTGAAACAGCTCGATTCAAAACTTTCGTTGCAAACAGAGTTACACTGATTCGCGAAGCCACCAAGCCGTCTCAGTGGAACTACGTCGGCACAGCAGAAAACCCTGCAGATCAAGCTAGCAGGGGCCTGAAAGCCAAAACATTGATGCAAGAAGGAACATGGATTAAAGGACCGAAATTCCTGCTGCAAGGCGAACATGATTGGCCCAAACAACCTGTGCAAAGGAAGGAAAGCCTTCAAGATGACCCAGAGGTCAAGAACAAAGTTTCAGTCAACACAGTCATAGTTGAAGATAACGTGGAACCAATTAACAGATTGATCGACTACTACTCGGACTGGCATAAGCTGAAAAGGTCGGTGGCCTGGATTCTACGGCTGAAGGAAACCTTGCGCCAGCTGAAAGAAAGGAGTTCTCGAGAACAGTCAATCGAACCGAAAAGGACCTCGAAGAGTGAAGATAAAGACCAAGACCAGTATCTTGGAAAGGCCTGTTAACAAACTGTGTTTGTTAGAAGAAGCAGCGTCAAGAGAGAACGTTTAAAAAATGGAAGAAGCACAAGAAACCAGTTTTAGTTGGGCATTGTTTTATTTTGGCTCTTGATGTTTTAGTTTGTAATTGCTTAGTCCACCTGCCTAACCAATTAGGGGCCGGGTAATGTAAGAGCCAATATGCCAATAATTGATTTATAATAAATATTTAGTTTAAAATGATTAATAAATGCTCGATCGGTCGGTCTCTCTCTCACCCGTTAAGCCCCGGCAGTATTTTGTTTTTTTTCGCCTATGCACATACCCAAATGGAAAAGCTTATAACACAGTAACCCTAAGTCCTATGGATGGATGTATGATACTTCATTTGAAAGCTGACAAGCTCTAGTTTCTGTAGATATGTTTATTTGGCATGTATCATATACACAACCTAAATGACATCAGTTCAAACATGGCTCTAAAGCAATTTTTTTGTCTTCGAAAATAATAGGTCATAATTGAACTACAATAACTAGGATGTGCTTTATGTAAGGCATATGGCAATATGCCAAATACCTTCTACATCATGCCAACTACACCTGGAAGAAATTGTGGAGTTCTAGGCCTAAACCTTTGGGAGTTAATGGAGTTTCTATGGTGTGTTGTCACTGGCGGCACAAACCTCTCCAAAATGTCTCCAAATGGCGGCCAAATTGTGCCAAATGCATTTACTCACTTCTGTGACACTGGAAACATTACTGAAGCATTTTGGTGACTATAAAACCTTTCTCCGTGATTCAAAACATAATTTTTTCACACATTCATTTGATATGGCCACATTGAGATATTGTCATGTGATGAGACACTGTACATAAACAGAATGATTGTATTGCTAGCTTGACGCAGGGTTGACGCAGCTTTATATCTCGGCTCATACGTATCACACCTGGACACGCCTGGCAGCGTTGGAAAGGTAAACTCATTGGCTAGAAGCCCAAGTGATTGATATATCAATAGCCAATACGGTGTCCCTATACTAAAGCCGCGTAACAAAGTAAACAAAGCCCATTGGCCCTTCGAACTGGGAGCGCTCCATCTACTTCACGGGCTGTACCGGGGTGAAAACTGAACAGAAAAAGACGGGGACACTTTTATTTTGTAGCCAGCAAAGTGATGAAAACAAGCATACCCAACAACTCCATACTGGCGGTAGAGAAAATATCGATACGAGTGCGAACGTCTGGATGTTAGTTGATGAACAAAGTTTGGAGATGGTAAACAAATGGACTTTACACGACGATATTCACAAGCTGGAATAATTTTATGAAAAACCATTTGGATGCTTTTGATCAGTGGATTCTCACGGACAATTGGAATATAAATAATTGAGGAATGGACACATATTACGGTTCTCAGATTGCTTCAAAGGTAGGGAGTCGCTCTGTTTTTTGGCATTTACGGTTTACCATGCTGGTAAATATCAATGATTGATGGTTTTGTGCTCATGATTTATAGAAAAAACAACCGGATGAATAAATTGTGGAGATTCTACCCTTTCTAACGACGTATAGAATGTCTGTAATGATGAAAGTTGAAGCGGGTTATGTCGCTCCGTAGTGGAAACATATCGTCAACAAACCAAAATCGCCCACCGGTGGGCGAATGGGTCTTAAGAGGTTAAGCAATAACATTGAACAGTATTTTTTTCTAGGCCAACATATATTTACTATGTTGTTGGTGTTATATGAGGCAATCTTTCATATTATGAAGTAAACTTATACTTCCATGGTCGGTAAACAATGCCACTGCGATCGCTCAGACCTCTCGCTTATGATGCTACAATGCTAACAATGCTAGAAAACAATGAATATTTCTGCATCCTGTACGTCATGAACTAGGGCGTGGCTTGGCTCCCATGATGCGGAAGCAAATCTCTCCTTGATGTTGCCCTGCGCAGTTTTCTTTCAATATTCGCTCGGTATCTCACTTTGGGACACGCCCCTCGCGCTGTCCCCCAGAAGCTATTTTAAACTACGCCAGTCGTGACTGGCCAACAGACGTCACGTCTGCCTGCAGAGGAGGGACTCCCTCCTACTACGTAACATAAGTCCCGTCGTCAAGTCATCTCTTCAGTCTTCAACCTCTTCTCGCTCCTAGAAGCACCTCTCAGACAGAAGTTGTAGACGGCCTAGCATATTGTTCCCAGAGCGAGCTAACCCCTCGGTCACCGAACGCTAGCCTACATCGCTACATCTGACCTCTGTGAGGGTAAAAGCTAGACTGTCACCAAACAGTAGCTGCTAGTAACCATACTAGCTGCAAGTACCCACACTAGCTGCAATCCACGTGTCCAAGCTGACCTGTCACCAAACGGCGGCTGGGCATAAGCGTAAAGCGGAGACCATGCAGTCTGAGGTTGAACCTACCCTAACCGAGGGCTCGGGGAAGCCTCCGACAAAGTCCTGCGTGTGCGGGATGTTCCGGCCACCCTTACAACACGGCTCGCAATCCGGCGGCCCGCAACGTATTAAGAATACACAGACCAAAGTTACCGTTTACAATGATGGTGACTTTTATTTCCAAAAACTTCCAACAAAAGGGGAACTGATTAAAGAAACAAAAGGGGTGGACGAAGCCTGGGCAAGCCACGCATTGGGCCATCGAAGCCAAAACTTCCTCCCTTCAGTTCCCATCCTCCGCTACAGAAAACAAATACGAAAAACTCCTAGATAGCAGTCCTCAATGCAGGATTCAAAGGCAGCTCAGGTCAACGTGAAGATGCCAGAATGAGAGACCCCCCCCGTTCGGGAGCACAGGCCACGCCTTAAGTAGGGATAGTAGTCGTAGCTCCACCCCACGAATCAGGAACACCTGCGAGACAGAGGAGAATAGAGCGGGTGGAACAAGAAAAAGGGGAGGTGCGTAATACCTCCACGTGTTTTCCTTTAGTTTGATTTTCTTTTTTTCCCCCAAACAAACCGAAAGAAAACAGAAAAAAAAACAAAAAACAATCTCAGACACACAAGCGCGACAACGCATCTCCTACCACGTTATCCTTGCCTCGAATGTGCTTAATAACGACGTTGAAGGCATGCATGAAAATGCTCCAACGCATCAGCCTTTGATTGGTGTAACGCATCGATTTCAGGTACACCAAGGGATTATGATCAGTGAGGATGGGGCTTTGATTTCCAAATGTGATGCAATATTCATAGAAACAAAGGATCAGATTTTATATATTTCACATCATGTTCTTGTTTTACATAAGGAATATATGTGGGAAGTAAGTGCTCTGGCTCTTCAGCTCTTTTTTAACTCATGTTCTGGAGCAATGATAAAAGTGTTTGTTGTTTAGCCCTCTGGAAGTTCAACCCAAGAGGAGGAGACCTCATCACTTTCACCTGAGCAACTTGCATCTGCGCCACTTTGGAAGTGTCAAACCAGTAGCAATTGTTTCTTGTCCCGTAGGAACCAGGGTTAAGTTGGGCTTTGTAATTTGGAGGGGCTCGGTGGTTTCAGGGTTTCGTGCACATGTGTGTGTGACTACAAAATCCAAGTGGTGTAATTTCTCAACGGCCGCCTCTTCACTGCGCAAAGCTCCTCCTTCCTGTCCTTAGTGAAAGCGCTGATGGCATGACATAAAAAATCTGACAGATTGAAAATGTGCTGCGGGACAATAAACTTAAACCAGCTTGGCCATTCAGTGAGGGACTTTTATAACAAGGAATGTAATCATGATAGGATTAGCTAGAGATTTCAAAGATAAGAGAGGACTTATTAGTTTGCTTCTGTTAACCAGACGGTTTGTGGTGGTGTTGAACACTGTGGCTTGTTGTAAAGGGCAGACTCAGAGCTTTGACTTGCTGTGTGAACTAAGTATTTAGGATCATGCTAGCATGAAACAAAGGAATGAGAGTATGACCCATCTGAAATACCCACTTATACTATAACAGTAATTCAAAAGTAATACTTCAGCTGATGGCAAGCCCACAAATATTTAATATACTAAATGAGGCAAATCCAAGTTTGAGTTTGAATTGCAAATTAAAAGCAGTCAAAAATAAATCTATCTAAAAAAAATACAAAACAAAAAGAATGACTGACCCTGTTTTGAATGCTACATTAATACTCCCCTGATCAAAATAAATGTGTACACACCATGTCCTTTGCTGCCACCACGTCCTGAATGGCCAGGCCTCATCACCACTGCCTCGTCCCCCTTCGCCGTGAGGCACAGGTGGGACTCCACCAACTGCTTCTGGGCAGGCTTCCACTTGACAATGTCCTCAGGACAGGGGTGGCTGCCCGTCCACCCCTCATCCTTGATTGCGAAGGCAATCCTTCACACGGACCGGTGTCTGAATGTTCGGGCTGTCAAACAGAGGGTGTTTTAATTAGAAAAATATATAATCTTATTAAGCCCCCAGCTAGAGTTCTAGGAGTCTCCTATTAGAGGCCTACAAGCCTCCAGCTAGTGGCCTACAAGCCTCCAGCTAGTGGCCTACAAGCCTCCAGCTAGAGGCCTACAAGCCTGCTGCTAGAGGCCTACAAGCCTCCAGCTAGTGGTGGAGAAGGATGCTGCTAGTGGTGGAGCAGTAGGCCTGTACATCGAAAGCTCTTGTACCTTAGTTAGAATTGTGTGCTCCATATGACCACTTGAAGAGCAATACAACTTTTGATATCTCTGAATTAGAAAGCATTAAAATATACATTTGAAAGAGTTTCTGAAATGCTTGGAAATCGTTTTGAAAGTATCTGGAGGCTGCTGCTAGTAGATAGTGGGCTACTGCTGGTATTCAGGAAGCTGATGTGGCGGCTGGTAGCTAGATACTAAAGATCGACTACTCTCCATACTTAACTGTAGTGTTGAATTCGACCAGTCAAAGCAGCTCCATCTGAAAAGGCCTCAAAATGCGTGTCCACATTCAACCGAGTATCACGCGATTTCGTGCTCAATATTCTGAACAAACTCTGAACATATTGATTCTAGGTTCCTGTGACAGGAGCAGGACGCTGTGATGAACATCAATATAAGCACAATCAGAAACTTACAGGTCATTTACTTTGTGAGCTAATACTTGCCCAGGGTCTCCATTCTATACTGGTAGTTAATAGTGGCAAAACACTCAGGGTTGTCAAAGTTGGTGAACTGGTAGATAAATGCCGGGGTTCAGTACCCATCCCTAGCCGAGTTAGGGTGGGGGAGTGAAAACAATGGAACAGGCGGAGTGCAGAGCACCAAGGACAGTGGCCAGACGATTTTCAAAAGGGCATCAAAGGGGCAACAGAGGGGTAACCACAGCGGTGACATTCCTGTTATCGTGGAATCTGTCGGAATTGTCGGAGGCCAGCGCCAATAGAAATGGGTTAGCAGATTCATATGGCTCTCAGGCTAGAACAGCCAAACAGGAATAAAAATGGGATTGCAGAGAGAAAAGTTATTTCAGTGTTTGTTAGGGTTCTATGTGACAAAATAAAAAAGGGACAGAAAAAGGTTCAATAAAACAGAACATAAATGCTTTATTAAAATGTAGGCATAGGACATTATAAACGTTAACAAGGTCATCTTAATACACAATTTTTCTATCGTTTAGAATGTATACACCGGGAACAGAAACATCCGTACAACAGCCTAGAAAAAGTCGTCGGCCGTGGGTCTCCGGTTGGGGGTACCATTGGGGGATTTCTTGCTGGGTTTGGGGGTCTTCCTGAAGACCATCGGAGACGTTGGAGCTGGACTCTTCAACACCCCAAACTTGGGTTTCTGTGTGGGGTCGAAAGGCACTCGCGACGGCCCCTCCGGGCTCAGCAGCAGGCTGCGGTCTGACTTCCTGAACTCTGCGGCGGGGAGAGAAGAGGGGTCTTGACATCAGCAGTGACATTGGCATGGATGTCAGCAGTGACATAAGTCACACATTCCCTGCCTACATACCAGAGCACTATGCATAGTTTTAAAGTCTAAAAACTAGGGCTGTAACGATACACAAACTCACGATTCGGTTTGTATCACGATTTTTGACCCACGGTTCGATACATCCCACGATTTTTTTAAATTTAAAAGGCATTTTATTCAAACACTTATATACCAATTAACTTAATGTAACATTTAATAACAAATAATTTGGAATACTGAACAGATTTGAACAGGGAGAACAGAAAGAATACTATTAAAGTATAGCTAAATTAATAAAGAAATAACCTAAGATTGCAGTTGGAGGATGCTTTTTGCTGGTAGGCAAAAACCCTGAACTGTTTGGTTGGTTTAGTCAAATATCCTTATTAGCGCTTCTTATTAGGCTATGTAGCTTAAATAATGACATAATCAGGCAGTATAGAATGCAACATGTTTAATAGCCTAACTTTCAATAGATGGGGGAAAAACATGAACGTCTAACATGAACGTCGCAATAACGGGGCATAGTGTTACGAGCAGCATATGTGTGTGCGCGAGAATGGCAGTGTGCGCATGCGTGTGAGAGTGACGTCAGCGAGTGAGTGGACGAGCGAGGAGAGCGAGCGGTAGCGCGTGTGTCTAGTGAAGAAGCAAACGAGTCCGGTAGAATAAAGTCCCCATCCTGTCAATAATCGGTGGCCGCTTCATTACGACCTATAAGAGACAAACTGCCAGTCAAATCCCACAAAATAGAGACAGGATCACAGGCAATTTTTTTCGCGCTTGGCCCACTCTGGATAAATGTCGTTCATATCGCATACGAGGACTTCGACGGCTGTGGAGAAATGCAATCCTCCGTAGCCACGGAGAGCTGTCATCACAGAGAGGGCATCTCGTCGCATACTTACGGCATCGATAGGAGGGCGCGCTGTCAGCAGACTGAAATTTGCTAATAATTTGTCTAAATAATAATCGGACAATTTGACCGGAGAGTTAGAAAGGGCATATTGCGCTTCTGCCTTCTCACAGCGCGAGACAGGTTCGTGGCTTTGAGTGTCGCGATTTCGGTTTCGATACGCGTATCGTTACAGCCCTACTAAAAACCCATTAAAGAAACCAACGTTATTGAAGTCTAATGTGTCAAGAATCCTCCAATCAGGTCCTCCTGTTTTACCTGCTGTCTTGTTGTTCTTGAGGCCAAAGGTCACCTTCTTGGCCTCTGATTTTGGAGTCTGGGGCTTCTGTGGAATTGAAAGTCATTTAAAAGAAAGACTGAACATTATCGGTGCATTCTACATTCCAATTAGAAGCTTAGCACGCTCATGTAGCTGGTGTAAAAGCAGTATAAACTTCTTAAGAATTCAATTCCAAAAATCCTAAAGTTTAAAAAAAGGTGTAGGTGATTTTAAGGTGCCATAAGTGTTAACACTGGACGGTCTTCACACATGGAACGCGTGGGCGATCAATGATCTGTGTGTGAAATTAGTGTGTAGCCTAAAGTGTGCAGTTTTCCTTTATGTCTCCTGTGGGCCGTACCTTGGAGCGCGGCATGCCGGGGGTCCCCTTGGTCTTAAAGAAGAGGGGCGCGGGGATGATGGTCTTCTTCTGGAAGCTGATGAGTGCCTTGCCTGGGCTCTTGGGCTTCTTCCCGGGGGACTTGGTGGAGCTCAGAGGGGTCGAGGGAGTCTCCACAGCACCCTGGAGACAACAACCATGAATGAACACATAGTTCATCCATGTCTATATAAATGCATTACAAAAACCTTGATGTACAAAACTAAAATTGAACTGTCTTACAGACGGCAGAGAGCATTTTTGTTGGACACAGCATTTGATTGCTGGCATTCAAATGTAAACTTGCTTCACATGTGACCATTACAAAGAGTGTAATTATAACGAAACAATCAATGCTTCATATTCTACTGACTTAAGGCCAAAGCAATAACGACGAGTTATAATTACGTTCTGCAGCTTGCTCTTCTTCTTGCTGGCAAGGCCGTTGAGGCTCGCGGCCGCCTCCACCTCCACCTCGTCCGCCTCAAACTCAAACGTCACCGGGATCTTCCTCTTCTTCTTCTTCTGGGACAGAGGGGTCGCAGGAGTCTCCTGGACCTCTACGACTTCCTCGGCTGGTGCTCTCTCCTTCTTCAGTTTCTTCTTTGAGGCCGTCGTTGCTGCTGCGACCAGTGGTGCCATTTGGTCCGGGCTGGGTTCGGCTGCCGTCGGTTCAGAGGCCTCCTTTTTCACGCAGGCCTTTACCTTCTTCTTCCTCTTTGGTGCCGGCGTGATGACATCAATGATGTCATCGGCGGGAGATTCTGCTTCCTGTTTGCCGTCGTTTTTCTTGATCTTTTTTGGAGTCACCAAGTCTTTTGTGGGTTGCTTTGGGTCGCCGACAGCCTCACTCTCCGCCTGACCTTCGACCTCTACTGCCAATACCTTCTGCTTCTGCTTCTTCTTGGCCGGTGTCACTGCGGCCTTCTTGGCCGATGTCACCGCAGCCTTCTTGGCCGGTGTCACCGATGTCTCCGCGGCCTTCTTGGCCGGTGTCACCGATGTCTCCGCGGCCTTCTTGGCCGGTGTCACCGATGTCTCCGCGGCCTTCTTGGCCGGTGTCACCGATGTCTCCGCGGCCTTCTTGGCCGATGTCTCCGCGGCCTTCTTGGCCGATGTCTCCGCGGCCTTCTTGGCCGATGTCTCCGCGGCCTTCTTGGCCGGTGTCTCCGCGGCCGGTGTCTCCGCGGCCTTCTTGGCCGGTGTCTCCGCGGCCTTCTTGGCCGGTGCCTCCGCGGCCTTCTTGGCCAGTGTGCCCGTCTCTGTGGGAGCCTCCAGGATCGTGGTTTCAGCGGTTTCTGTCTGGGCTTCCTCCACCGGGGTGCGCGTCGTCAGGGATTTGCGTGATCGACGTTTATTCACCTTTTTCGGCGGCTTAGTTTCAACCATGTCGCCTGTCAAGTCTACCGCCGTCTCAACGAGCGGGATGGGTGTGGCCTCCGCTTCCTCAGCAACAGCCACGACAACAAGACTGTCCTCATTCTGGTGGGTCAAGGTGGCTGGTTCAACAGCAGGGGCGCACCCTGGCTCGGCGGTCCCCACACCGCCCTCTCCCTCCTTGGGAGCTGCTGCTGCTGGTGGTAGCAATTGCTCCCCTGCTTGGCTCTTTGGCTTCACAGCAGTGATAGACTTTTTCCTCTTCTTCCCTCTTTGGGACGAGGTTTTTACAGACTCGCTATCGCCGTCCCCTGTAGCCGGAGGATCCAATTGGTCAGCTGCTTCTACCGGAGCTGGAGACTGTTCTAATGGGTCTTCTTTGACGGCCTGTGTTGCCACCTGGGCCACCTTCGCCTCAACCCCGGCGGCCACCTTCGCCTCAACCCCGGCGGCCACCTTCGCCTCAACCCCGGCGGCCACCTTCGCCTCAACCCCGGCGGCCACCTTCGCCTCAACCCCGGCGACCTCAGCTGCATCGCCGCCCGCCTTCTTTTTCTTCTTCTTCCTCTTCTTCTTAGTGGGTTCCACATCGTCCTTCACAGAGTTCTGATTGTTCTCTCCGTTGATGGACTCCGTTTTCTTCCCTGGAATAAAAGCTGTGGTCAGTTTACAGCAACCGCAAAACTATAACATTGCCCCCATTTATTTTTACTAGTGCTGTCAAGCGATTAAAATATTTAATCGCGCTTAATGCCATAGTTAATGCACGATTAAACGCGAGCAATCGCGATTAATCTCAAATGTTTTTTCTATTCTAAATATCCCTTGATTTCTATGTCCCATTAATTTCTCATTTTAATGCTCTTATCAACATGGATAAGTGCATCGGCTTGCCTTGTGCAAATGTTTTTTTATTGATAACAACATTGGCATATACTGATCAAAACAGGACGATACAAAAAAAAAGCCTCTAATGCAATTAAATGAACATACAAACATACTGCCTTGAACATAGCAGTCAGGCTACTGCTTCTTTGTTTTGAGCCCGAAAAAAATAAAAAAAATACAAGAATTGCGAAGCTCGTTATAAATCATCTTAGCGTATGGTTCCTCCGTATTCTCAGGCCTTCACCTCGACAGCACCTGCTGGCCATCCTAGCTGAAGGCAACCTGTCCAGCCTTAGTGTTCTGGGGTGCAGAGCTTACCAAACCCCTCGCTATTTTCATTGACGTTCCAAATACGAAAACATAATTACCGCTCTTTTTCTTCTTTTTCGCTGTGGGGACCTCCTCCTCCTCCTCTTCTTCTTCATCCGCCTGCCTACGACTCTTCCTCTTCAACCTCTTCCTACTGCCGAACATTTCATCGTCCTCATCTGTGGAGACCTCCTCAGGGTAATCGTCCTGAGGAAAGACCCCTGGAGGGAGGGAGAGCCAGCAAGAGAGCGATAGAACCGTATGAGAGAGATAAACACATTGGAGGGGGGAGTGAGTGTGAGAGGAGCAAAGTTAGAGGGGGTAAGACGGCAGCGGAAAAAAAACATGAATTCCACACGCACACACACTCTCCGGGAAACTCACCTTCACTCAGGTCCCGCAGTCTGGCATCAACAAAAAACAAGAGATGAATTAATGGATAATTCCGTCATCAATGATTATGTGGAACATTGGTCAACTCCAAAGTTAATTGCAGGCGTTGACTTGAATCTACCTTTTAAAAAAGATGTTTGGTCTTATCTGACCACTTGGTGTGTAATGAGAAGCAGTTTGCTCTTCTACTTACATTTTGATAATTTTGTAAAGTCTTTGCCTGTTGTGGCTCGGGGAGTTTCCTCGACTTGCAAACTCAAACAGCTTGTCTGCCAGGGCAGCGTAGTCAAACTGAAACAGAGAGAGACACATTGCATAAGGCACAAAAATCAGTCTTTACCCCGAGGATGATAGACATCCCCCCGAAAATCAGAGAAACTGCTCTCAAGCAGGTCCTCACGATGAGTGAATAATGGACGGTAGGATCTGGGTGAAAAAGTATCACAATAGTTATGGAGAATTTTAAACCGTATCGATTAAGATCACGACATGCTTTTGAATTCAAAATGGCACATGTAACAGTCTAACTGAGGGTCATGAAATGGTTTCTTTGCATTGAACCTCTTCACACAAGGCCTCTTTCTGAACATAATTAGTTTCTCACCAACTACAATGGCTAGAATATATAATCTTGGTACCAGAAGAAAGATGACACCAGGGTTCATACACTTTTGGACCAATGGATTTCCATGACTTTTCACCAAATTTCCATGACCAAACATTTTGTGAAATCTCGGTGTTAACATGCAAAAGTGATAAAATGTAGTATTAAAACCAACAATGGGAATTCGGAGGCATACTGTATACATTAAATGACAAATGATTGAGAGACAATAGTTTGATTTAAAGAATGAACATTTATAAATATACTCTGGTTGCATTCACAGCACTGACATCAATAAGAGCTTTAGTATGCAGAAGCATCCAGCTAGTGCAAACATTGATTTCCCTTTTCTAGTGCAAAATGTAACAGAACAGTTGGCAACTAACTCTTTGACCATTAATCAACCAAAACAATTTCACATTTAAACAGCTTTATAAAACAACATCACAGATAAGGGGGGTCACACGCATACTTAGCTCCGCTAGCAGCAGCGCTCTGGTGTTTAGTGCCTTTCGCATGGCTCGTTAATGCCGCCTCTCCCATGTTAGATATGTCAAACGTTTTGTCACCACATAACCTACATTTAGCTCGGCCCGGGTCTTTGTCGGATGAAACCCATGACATATATTTCTCATTTCGCAACCAAGCATTGCTGAACCTACACTTCCCTGGCATTTTGAATAATTTTGGCTTCCCTCAGATACTGTTGCTATGGCCAACAAACGTTTCAGTTGCGTATGTTTTAGTTTCAGCGCGTGCCTGTTTATACTTTGAGCGTATTTCATTTAAAGGCATATTCATGATTTAAAACTCAGCGTAAATGAACGACAAGAAAATATGAATAAAAAAATGTCCATGACTTTTCCAAAACTTTTGGGACTTTATTTTTTTCAAGCACTTTTCCAGGCCTGGAAATAACCATTTTAAAATTTCATGACTTTTCCAGGTTTTTCATGACCGTACGAACCCTGTGACACTTTGGATAATACCAAGTCCGAGTGAATAAAACCTTCCTCCTCAAGTACATTTCATGTTTTAGAGTGAATACCACATAGTGCTAGTCCTATTTGATGCATATAAAGTAAAATAAAGCAAAGAGATTTTAGTAGGTGTAGGTTTATGCAGATTCTCAAACTAAGGACAATAAAACCATTGCAAAAATAACAAACATGAGACACAAACAGATGGATACCTCAACAAAGTATCGTTGAATTATGACATTTAATTCCGTTAGGTGAGGCTGAATGGAGCCGAATGCCTTCAAACCAAAGCAAATGCACAATTCGACCACCAGATGGCGACAAAGGATTTGTTGCAACTTAAAGGTACCATGGCATGCTACATGGATGCTTTAATATCTGAGTGGGCCCCAAACACAGTATTTGAAGACGTTCCCGAAATTCAGCCGTGGTGCAGAATTACAGCCACTACGAGCCAGTCGTACATTGAGCTCTTCCCCAAATGCGCCGGTTTGGTGTCTGCAGCTTTAATGCAAATGAAGAGGAGAGAGGTGGGTCAAGCTGGAGGGGAGGGGTGTGGCCCTGAGCAGCTTGCAGCCACACGGTACCATGCGCTCTGATTACAGTGGATGTATCGCAATGGCGAGCAGAACACGGCCTTAGGCCGTGTTCTGCAAATATTCTAGAACACACGACCACCTCGGGTTCTCCGACGTCTCTGGTTCTTCCACGTCCACATCAATCTGAAGTAGACTGAACCACGACATGGAGGAGAAAGGGATTGTTGCCCGCGATTGTCTCCCGGCAGAGCCTGGCTGTCGAGGGACCACCGCCTTGGCAGCGGTCAGCGCTTAGGCACCACTGCCTCCTGCAGCTCCGAGGCGGTGGGAAGCGGGGCTCAAGCGTGAGATATTCACAGCCAACCATCCCTTTCTCCTCCTTGTCGAGGTTCATGTACTACAGGGAGTCAAAGCAAAAGTTCCTTTCCCCCCAATTCATTCTCAACCATGGCTGAGATAACACCCACTACGAATCTCGTTGTGGAAATACCAGAGACAAGAGTCCGACGTGTTATGCGCCATAATACCAACTGCAGAACGGTTATCCAAATAACAAGGAAGTGTACAACACTTGCATTACATTCCTGTAGTTCTATATCTAAATAATATCACATAGATATCTATATCATATAATACATATTGTCACGGCCAAAAGCTGTGTGCGCCTCCAGACGATATTATGAGTCTATAACGACTTTGTCGGGTTCTCCAACGTCTCTGGTTCTTCCACATCAATCTGAAGTAGACTGAACCGCGCGCTGCCTGGCGGTGGTGCTTCGCGGCGGTGGTGCTTCGCGGCAACCGGTGGCAGGCAGTATGTCGCAGTTCATGTACTTCAGGGAGACAAAGCCAAAGTTCCTCCCCCCCCCCCCCCCAATTCCTTCTCATTCGTTCTGTGATTGGTTCCCCATCTCAGGCGAAAATCGGATCCATGGAATCCAGCCTGCCTCGCAGCGCGAATTGAAATCGCGCGCAAGGCAGCATGGCTATAGCCAGGCTATTTCGGCGGCGGGACACGTTCAGAATTCCATTCATAAATTGACAAGACTTCTTAGGAAATAGGTAAATTGCCTTCAATCAGAAAACATATTCTTCAGCGCAATCTAGTGGCCATATGTTCATTTGCGAGTGTTTGGCTTGGTGCATTCGAATATATTTGCCCTGAAATTTAAATAGAGGTGTCAAGTGTCAAAATTGTATGATATCTACCTTTATTTGTGTCTCAGAGTAAGACATCGCTCCCAAATGATGACGACCAACTGATAATTATTTCAGGTGGAAATGTTATCTTCCACTTATGCTGTGTTCCATGGCTTTATTCACTTTAACCAAGTATCATCCCCATTGAATATTTCACTTGCACAACAATCTTTCTTTTGGCACAAAGATGACATTATCACCCTTGCAGTTGTGGAGATATACTCTATTTACTTTGGGTATGTTCTTTCCTGAAAAAAACTTTTCCCCTGATATCGAAAATGGTATAGAATATCGATATTTTTCCAGGTATAGTGTCAAAGTTAGAAAATCCAGTATCGTGACTGACAACACTACTAGAAACGCGATTGTGATTATTCAGTTAGAGCTACAAGAAACGTGAAAGTTAAAAAAGACATATCTTTGCTACTACCTCTGACATTTAGTCAAGTACATTTGCATGAAATCATGCAGGTCTACATATAACTTGGCGATAGCTTTAATAGGTTGCAACGGTGGACTGAAATCACTTCATGGCACGATGTGAACGCTCGATAAATAAGTAAACAAAGGGAAGTTTGTTATTTTTTAAACACAACATGTGTGGAAGCTAACATTCAGCTTCAGTCTGAGCTAGGATGATTTTTCTGAGCCCCCCCAAAACCAGGCCGCGTGCCTGGCAAAAAGAGGCCTGTTCAAGATTCTGATTATAATTTGGGCAAGTGAACATCACATTCGGGCAAGTTGAACCTGACCTGTACTTGCCCGATGGGCAAGTGCTTTTGAAACCTTAATGTCAACCCCTGTGATGCGATTATTTGTCTGGAAGATTTGGTTTTGCCGTTTGCTCGTTGCATTGCCAAGGCTGGACTAGCGTACATGTTCTTGTTTCAGAGCTGGAATTGTCCTATGTAACTTTTGCAGTACTACTGAGAGGACACAGTAAGCTAAGCGGGTGGTTTGCTTTTTTCACGACGGGAAGTAACCTTTAAACCGTTTAAACCTTTTGGGGCATAAAGCACCAAAGAGAATGCCATTATTGGTACATGTGCGTTTGAATTTATTCTCATGATGGATTTCATGTTATTCGATTTACGTTTTGGCAGTCCATCATAGGGTGCGTGTGCGCACTTGTACACTAGGGCTGTCACTTTTTCCAAAAATGAAATCCCCCCCCCCCCCATAGAACACGACAACAGTCTTGATATTTTATGTTGCTTTTATATTAACCGTGTGATTTTACCGGTGATGGCCTTGTTACGGGCGTCAGGTAAGGAGCCTGCTGAGTGAGCCGAATAGAATGCTGTCACGCGCGGCTGTACACTGTGCTGCTCCGCTCGGCAGTTGTTCCTCTGCTGCTACCTTTCGGTGGTAAGCTAGCAGATGAGTGCGCAAATTTGATGTCGATAAGTACGACAGCTCTCTTTTACAAAGACGACAAACTGCCTCGTCTTTGTTTGTGACTTTTCCACCCACGGTGTAAAAGCCAAAATGCTTCCATACGCTGCTTTTTAAATGTGATGGTGTCGTTATGGTCCGCTCAGCATTGTACTCCTCACAATTCTCCATTTTTAATAGCAGTTTTTTAATAGCCGTAACTCGGTTCGCGTTCTCTTCAGTTACGTTTTGTTTCAAAGCCCTCTTGGCCTAGCGAATGTATCGAATGTTGATTCAACATTCGATACAGATAGCCAGGCAAAGAGGGTCGGCAACAGGTCAAACTGATATAAAATGTTAGCGCGCCCTCTGCTGGATCGAAAGCAGACTACTTAAAATGGTCTGAAGTTCTTATGAGACGGCAGCACACAGTTCGAATGGAGAATTACACTTCGAATTCGAACTTTTCACCCCACCTTCGAACGAATATTCGAACTTCGAATAAAAAATGACAGCCCTATTGTACACTAGGGTGTGTTTGCGCTTCGGGTGGTGGTGGGCAGGGTTTCCCCAGGTTTGATCAACCCAAATTTAAGACTTTTTTTAGAATTTTTTAAGACCACTTCAATGAAAATTAAGACCTACATCGCACCCATTAAGCAGTCGTAAAACGCGGTCGTGCATATGTTATTCATGTTTTTTTTTGGAACATATGAAACATTTATGTCAATACATTAATGAATGTGCCAAAGGATAAGTGTGCACTCACCAATCAAAGAGCCAAACTGAGGGCCTAACTCAAAGCCTAGAGGCCTGATGTCTCTTAAGACCATGTACCCAGAAATGATAATAAAAGATTAAGAAAACAATACACAAAATGATGGTGTGAAAGTGTAGCTGTATTTTTGGTTTAAATATCAAACTTTCAACACACAATATAAAATATAAACAAACTCTTTTCAAATTGCTGTAGTTTCTCAGCATTCAAATTTCCTCAACCATTTCAATGAATCCACCACTTGCCTCGTTGACCTCTTTTACTAACTCCTTCGTAATGTATGGAGCCAGCCCGAACCCTAACCCTAACCCGTCCACAGTCCCGACATGGTGACTAATGTATGATAGTAAGCATTATTGGCCCTTAACACTAATATTCGGAAACAACACTGCCTCAAAAGGATATTGGCCTAAGCAACACCAGTAGAGGCTATACTTTTCCCTGAACTTTTAAACGTTGCAAACGTGCAAAAACATAATTATATATTTATGTGGCATTCAGTCCAATGCTTAAAATATATCTGTGGCATTCAGTAGGCCAATGCTGTGGTAAAGTGTGTAAAGTATGACCAAGTGTTTCTTTCTGTTCAATAGATAGAACTTTATCAATCCCCTGTAGGAGAAATTTGTTAATGTTTGTCCCTATAAAACAATAATGGCAACAAAAAAAAAAATACAAAACATGACGGTAACTCTAAAGTCAAACCGTCCAATCTGAAGGCTCTACTTAACCACTCCCCCTACTCACTTCCAGCAATGTAAAGCGAACAGAACTGAGGTGGGGAGGGCGTAGCTTAAGTAGTTTGTGACCGACCCAGAGGAACGCAACGCAAATTCAATGTGAACATGTACCCTTCGTAAGGGGAACCCATTTGATTCCTACCTGTTCCACTGTTAAATAGTGGCGCAAGTTGGTGGGCGCTATCCTGGTAATTTCTCTGCGTGAGAAATACGAAGTGTGGCGTGTGAGCGTGTGCATGGGTCGAATTGCGTGTCTCACGCCGAATGCGTGAGACTTGAGAGCCCTGCTTCCCCATGATGTGGATTGTGGCGTCTCCTCTCGACTGATTATGTTTGTTGAGATTGCCGGCGCGAAAACCCAAAGTATTGTTCGCGCATACTCCAATAAATGAGACGTTCTCTGACGTTACGCAAAACCCTGATACGCAAAACGCCCCCTATTTTCCCCTTGTGTTACAGTCCGGTTGACTACGAAAACATATCCTAGTAGGAAATTTACGCAATTTAAGACTTTTTAAGGCCTTAATTTAGGAACATGAAATTTAAGACATTTTTTAGACTTTTAAGACCCCGCGGCTACCCTGGGTGGGAGTGTGCCGAGTGCTTCACGGTGGTGAGCGTGTGTTCGTGCATCAGCGTCCTAACCTGCAGCACAGGTTCTGATCCTTCATCGTCGGGAAGCTCTGTGTCCGAGATCTCCGACGACTGACCATCATCCTCCTCCTCCTCGTCTACCTTTGATTTAGTTCCTACAGAGAAGAAACCAGTTATCAACACAGGAGGTAAGAACTCGATACACGGTAAGTCTTACATATACGGTATGCCTTACATAAACGGTATGCCATTTCTTTCAGTTCCACCCAGCGCACAGCTGAACTGAACAAAAGCCCCCCCCTCACTGCTAGACTGGGCACGAGCAACAGTTCTTTATTGCAAAGTAAATAGGCTCAAAGGAATATTATATTAATGCCGCCTCTCGATGACGTTAATATCATAAGCTACGTCCTCCATGCTGATGGAGAGCACTGACTCAAGATTAGCATTGCACTACTATACGTGAACATAAGTTGCTTTTGATAACATGAAGGTGCGCAGCTGTACAGTTTAGTTTGAGAGACCAACTTTCTATGAAAAGGGTGATGGCCTATTTTATGTTATTGACCAGGTAAACTAATTTCTCTAAAACATACCCACTTATCATAATCTCCCTCATCAACAAACAGCCATTCGCTACTGTATTTAACATTAACGTTAAAAGTAAAACTCCAGTATAATTTAATCCTCCAAATACATTGGATGGAGCATAAGCTCGTCTTCACTAGGTTGAGTATGAATAAAGTATGAATATAATGCATATTCGCATCGCGGCTGATGTGCGTGTAGACTTTATTATTCATCAGGCTTGACGTGAGAAGCATTTCAAATGCAGGTAGGCTGAGGCGAGAAGGGTGAGATCAGTTTGAATATTTGCTACTACCACAGATCTGCGACAATTGTGAGAAAACTTGGATCACCCGGGCTTACCATTGAGCCGTTTCCCCTTTGGTTTCTCTTTGGATTTCTTTCCAACAGGTTGGCCCTTGATCTTCTCTTCCTCCTCTTCATCATCATCTTGGTCGGCATGACCAGAGTCGGAGTCCGAGTGCTCAGCGGACTTCATCTCCCTGAACAGGTCCTCGATGGCGAAGGGAGCCTGGTCAATGATGGTGCTGAAGATGCTGTTGCAGATGGCCTTGAACAGGGTGTTGCTGAGAAGGGAACACAGGCTTTAAAACAGAGAACGTGGGGTCCATTAGGGCTGGGCGAAATATCGAATATATGCGATGTATCGCGAGATGTTCTCCAGGGGATGTATAAAATGCCCCTATCGCGAACATCGAATATAAATTGGCACGCAATGTTTCTTTTTGCCGCCGCCGGCATACTCGTTGTGCTTTCACGCGACGGGGCGACAAGATCTCATACAAAGTGAACGTAGAGACGCGTATCTGCCAATCAGCGTTCAACAGCGTGGCCACTGAGTGACATGTGTAACGTAACAGCCAACCAGCGTTCAACCGTCAAACTCGGTGCAGTGCAGTCCGGGGTGAACTGCAGCACGGAGGAGAAAGTGATTGTTGCCGTTTGCGACTCCCGGAGCTCTATATATAATAATATAATATAATTGTTTATATAATATCACGGCCAAAAGCTCTGTGTGCCTCCTGATGGCCGTAGCGTGGGGAGCTCTCATAGGGATTGGGCTTCTCTGGGTTTGTTTAACGCACAGCGTTCCCTTCTCTCGCTATTTCCGGTGGCTCTCTAAACACACTCACTCCCCCCGCCCATTGCGAGTCCACGAGATTCTCATGGACGCGCGTGTGTGACGTAGTCTGGAAGGCGCGCTGCTGTAGGTGTGTGTACCTCCGACCGGTGAGTGAGAACAGCGTGAGAGAAAAAAGGATGGAAACTGAAGATTTGGTTTTGAAAAAGAATAGCATTGGATCCGTCGTCTGGCAGTGTATATAGAATAATTATTATGCAAACAGTTCATAAATAATTAACGGTTTGAATAAATGCTGTGTTGGTAAATCTAACTTGCTGTGATTTTCCTTTTCTTATGTGCAAGTTCTAAATTGTTCCAATACAAAGCACTGATGAGTTTAAACAATATGTTGTTTCATGTAATCTACATGCAGACTTATATTTCAGGAATACTAGAATTATTACTGACGTAACATTATGCCAGACATGGTTGAATCGAGCATTGATGATGTGCTCTAGAGGAGATTCAAAATATATCGAGATATATATCGTGTATCGAGATATAGTAAAAAAATATCGAGATATTCATTTTGGCCCATATCGCCCAGCCCTAGGGTCCATTCACAGCTCTGGCCTTAATGCTCAGTACCCATAAAAAAATATGCAATGGTTTTCAGTGAGGCTAATTTGATGCACTGATAAAACCAACTCAAAATAATATTATTACTATTCTAATTATATATCAATTGAACAAGGCAGATACTGAGTGTACCAACTAGCAAACCTAGAGACTGATGTTACGGCCGTGATCCGTCCGCATTGTCAACCCTCCCTCGCCATGCGCTACCCCTCCTGTTTTTTCCCCAAAGCAGCTCAAGTGGGCGGATCCTTCCATCCCCGGATTAGCCCTAGCGGCTGTGAGGTGCGGGGCCCAGCCAACCAGAGAGCGACGGCGCCGTGGAGGCGTATAAAAGCCTGATGCGCCTTACAAGCGAGGGCAGACACCTGTAGGGAATCAAGGCGTGTAGTCGCATTCGGTTGAGAGCAAGAGTTTGCAATTGTGTGTTCCCAGATTTGGGCCAGGGTAAGAAGAATCCCTCTGTACTGATGTTGTTCATTTGCACACTCATTTAGGTTTGTCACTGTTTAGCCACACTAGGTTTAGGGGGTGCTGATCATTTGTATTTCTGTTTTCGTTATGCTAGAGTAGCCAGTTAGGGTTTGTTTTAGGACCATTCGTATTTAGTTATTAGACAGTAGGGGTGCAACGGATCACAAAGCTCACGGTTCGGATCGGGTCACGGTTTTTGAGTCACGGGTCGGATCATTTTCGGATCAACAACAACAATAAAGATAACAAGACAAAAACTTTAAATAAAATCTTTTAACTGTGTAAAAACAAAATAAATTGAAAAATTAGGTAATAATCCTGCTTCCTTTAAGCATGGTCAATATTTAAAAAATTTGCAATTTGAGGCATAATTCCTTCTTTTTAACATGGATAGGATAGTAAATAATCCCTAACCCTGGATTTACAATTCAGGATGTCTGCATTGCCTGGGGAGAGTTTAGAGTCTACACTCTCCCAAGGCAATGCAGATATCCTTATCTTCTTTTTTTTAGTTTGGTAGCGAAATACAGATTTCGGTTGGGAGACTCATGCTCATTGCAAGGGAGGTTGGTTGTAGTCTTTTCGCTCGGTTCTAGCCCTACTGTTGATACGCGAAAAGACTACAACCAAACCTAAAGACGTCCGGTTCACGTTTCAATGGGATTTACGGAACGCCAAATAAAACACAACAGCAACTGTATTTCGCTACGATACTTGATGATGTTGTTAATACCGGAATTGTCCTCTAAACATGCGCTGATAACGTCAACGCACAACTTTTTTTTTTTAATCAGCCGATCCGCGGATCACTTGCGTCCCGAACCGTGATGGTTGATCCGTACGGATCACGGGAAACCCGTGAACCGTTGCACCACTATTAGACAGGTAGCTCCATTTTATTTTAAGGAGTTCTCTTTTGGTTATATTTGTTTCTTTGCTTTGACAGCACCTAGCGGCCCTTTTCTGATGATTGTTACTTTCTATTCCTTTGGCGGGTTATAATAAAGCACTAATTACAATCCCAATCCACCGGGTTGTGTGTGTTACTTCCCTTTCCCCCCCCTTAACGAATAGGGGTCGTAACACTGAGGTCAACAGAAAAAAATAAATAAAGGTAGCACCAGAACTATTGATTACATTCATACGGCCGCACTATTAATTTCAGGATCATAAAATTCTGATTTTTTGACATGAGACTGACAAGAAAGTTAAACTTGATGTTACTGAGGAGAGGAAGTTACAGTTACCGTTACACAGGGTGTGACTGACCAGGAAAAGAGAAACATATTGGATTATCATAAAGAAAAGCCAGCAATGACTGACCAGGAGTTACAATTATCAAAGTTATCTTATTCTTGTTTCTTCTTTCACCGAGAGTGAAAGAAGAAACAAGAATAAGACATTTCGACGTAAACAGGAAGTCAAGCACATTTTATAAATGGTAAAAACTTACTCCTTGGTTTTGGCCACAATTTTGCAGTAGGGAATGATGAGGGTGAGATTTTGCTCGGCACTGAGCTGCAGAGAGGAGAGAACAGGAGGAGGTCCACGCTATTAATTTCCGCCCGAGTTCAAGTGGAATTCCCTCCCGAGTCATTATTACGGTAAAAGTAATTATTACACCACAGTAATAGTAAGCCGAGTTTACCAGATGATGCTACATGAAGGTCATAGTGTAGTGGATATATAGGCGGTGGCCTAAGAAGGCTAACATTTGAATCAAAGCAGTGCAATTAGCTCCATACAAGGGGACAATGGTAACATGAAACTAGCCAGTTACCCTATCACAGATCATAAACATTTGTGGAGAATTTGGATCAAAGAAAAAATATAATTTGGGAATTACTTGTCTTTATTCATTACCAAGCCCCGAAGTTTTGTAATTTTATAGATAAAAAATAAAGAATATTAGAGTAAGGAAATAATAAAGGATTTTGGTGCCCGACCACACACCAAACCAAATGAGCTATTTGGTAAAGGGAATGGATTCTGTGTACAATATTCTATATCACACATCCACACATGACTTTGGTTTATCAGCAACTCACAGGTACAACGACTAGAGAAAAGGGGATGAAAACTATTTGGGAAATGAGTGTCCGGTCTGACTGGCACAGAGGGAAGCGAGGACATGCGAGCAAACAGAAGAGGGCTGTTAGAGGGGGGGCGTTAGTCGGCAGGGAGGTGAGAGCTGTGGTCACAGTTTGGGTCGAGTCAACCTCTTGATTCTCCTTTGACAACTTAAAAGAGAGCAGTGGTTGGGGAGGGAAGACGAGTAATTCCTCTATAAGGGATTTAATAAGCAGAGAGAATTGGACTCTCCAGATAGATATAAGGAGATGATTTTATCCAAAGTAACTTTGCGAATACAGATGGGAATAATTTATGAGCGTTAGACATCTTGCTGCTCTGTGGCCATAATTCTGCTCTGTGCGGAAGAGAATTGGCACGCTTCCTTACAAGACCGGTAACCATATCAACGCCAGTAAACAAACCCCACGAAGCCCAACGAGAACCCTACGAGAGCTCCCCGCGCTACGGCCATCCGGAGGCGCACAGAGCTTTTGGCCGTGATATTAGATTATACTACTATATATAGAACGTTATAAAACGCTGTCACCGAGAATTGGCGCGCTGCCCGACGCTGTCACCGAGTGTGAGGAGAGTTGACGGAGAAGATGGCGGTTGACCTAGTTTATACCGGTGTTGACACGAGTGCATTACTCGGTGCGAAAATGTCCACATTTCAATTAAGTCATTTCATAGCCATTTCACTTAAGTCACATAAAGTTGAAGCAAATTAAAACGATGACAGCCTGCAGGCATGTGGACAGAGAGATGTGTTGTGGCAGGCAGACAATTGGCCAATGTCAATGCCTATTCTATTTTTAAATAATTAAACCAATTAGGGATGTCCCGATCCACTTCCGATCCGATACCGATATTGTAGCTTTTAGCATCGGCCGATACCGATACCGGCCGATCCAAGCATGTATTAAAGATGAAAGATATTTACTTATTTTGTTGTACTACTCATGTTGAAAAGGGTTATACTCTTAAGAACAACTAGCCAACTTAATTAGGTTAGTTTGAATAATCCACAATAGTTGGTAATGAGAAGCTGACCTGTTTATTCAGGGTTAAATAAACACAAAATAGACAAAATAATAAATAGTGAAATTACCACACACACACTGAATTGGCATCAGTGCTCT
This sequence comes from Gadus macrocephalus, assembly GCF_031168955.1. Lineage (NCBI taxonomy): Eukaryota > Metazoa > Chordata > Actinopteri > Gadiformes > Gadidae > Gadus > Gadus macrocephalus. The sequence goes on from NC_082401.1 coordinate 4,891,919, forward strand.
GTTCTTGAACAACAAGAGTGTAAACAATATTGTAAACAATATAACATTATATATAAAAGCAACACACACAAAACCTGAGTAGAAAATAGTAAAATGACCACACACACACACTGAATTGGCATTTTTATCGATAACTTAATCCTTAGTGGGACATGCACAGACAAGTGGGATGCTGGACAGGTCACTAGGTGTGCGCTAGGTGTGCTGAACAACGCGGACCGGATTTGGGGGGAAAAGCTGAAAAAAACTGGAATGGATTAAAAAAAACACGGACCGGAGTTTTGAAAACAAACTGGATCGGGAGTCCGGATCGGGATTTTCCCGTGCAGGCCGATCCGATATTGATATGCATTTTTTTGCTAATATCGGCGGCCGATCCGATCCAAATATCGGATCGGGACATCCCTACTGGATATACTCAAACCTGTAGAGCTGCAACATTGACAACTAATTCTGTATTCTCGGATGGAGCCATTGATATCAATCGCTTCCTCTGCCAAGCTCCATACATCCACACAAAGCTTTATCCTATACAATTATCAGGGTTTATACAGAAATTCTTGAGTTGAATTTACTACGGAATTGTATTCCGATTGAGCCGTATATATGATAATTTTTTATTCTGATTGAGCTGTTCTTCCACTTCTAATCGGATCAGAAGTGTCCATGTAAACGCGGCTGTCTACCGGTCACACGGTAACGTCAAAATCCATACCGTAGCGCAAATTCACACCAGTTTTTACTTTCTATAGAGGGATTATCAGCCTACGTCGATCCCCGCTCTACAAGCCTGTCAGGCAGAAAGAGACGAGAGCGACAAGAGCCGCAATCATGTCTTGTTGTGCGGTTGGTTGCACAAACCGTTTTAATAAGACTGATTATCCCATTTATTCTACTTCTTGCTTTCCAACATAATAAAACAATTCAAATACTTCACTGATCATGCTTTTTCTTATTCGTATTGCATGCTTATTAAATGTATACTCTGTTTGAGTTAATCTCCCTCAAAAAGTAGTCCCCTTTAATTACGATCGATCAAACAGGTTTTTGACACCTCAAAGGGCATTGTCCCGCTTATACCGTTCACTTGCCAAAGAAAAGGAATTAAGATCATTCATTTATATTTTCATGCGTTTTACAATCCATATGTAAAGTTTTTCACATAAATAGGACGGACCTTAGCTACGACTTCGGCGGTATTTTAGTCAGCTGAGCTAGAGAGCCAACGTTACATTTATAATTTGAAATTCGTCCCAGCCTTTATACCACAGATACTATAGGGTCTATAGCATATAACCGCGTTTTCTGATTACAGTTTAATGTAACAGTAAGCTGACAACATTGCTAATTGACACCGCAACTGCAAATTAACCACACAGAGATAACCGTGGCAACCGGTCAAACAAATTTTATTTTTGCGATCATTCTTTAAAGATCGATTCCTCCAGCCAGAGGTCCGAAAATTAGCATTTCCCCATTCTTTCAAATTACTTTGAACTAACAGAAGCGAACTCGCGAAGTGGGTATAAACCACCTGACGTCTCCGCCCGTTGCAGCAGTGTGAACTGCCCAGTTTTAGAACGTCGCAGCCCGTCTCGTCAAAAGGAGACGCAAGGAGTTGCGACGCAAATCTTTGGTCTGAACAAGCCAGCCAGTTTGTTTCAGCGCACGCACCACGTGACATCATTGATATCTCTCAGGTCCTAATCGCAACATAAAAATAAATCCACACAAGGTTTAGAAATTTTAGGAGATAAGCCTAACACCAATTGAAAAACTCATAGGCCTTGTTGGAAATGTAATACCTCGTCAGATGACGTTTATTACTTTTTAATAATTTTTAATGGCCTTAATTTGGGCTAATTTCATTTACTATCTTTTAATACCTTTAACAACCCCGCGGAAACCCTGATTATCCCTACCTTGTTTTATGAGCCCCAAGCGGTGAATACAAGTGATACCAGTCTTTAAAAGGCAGTAATACTGGTGTCAAAATTTGATGCCGTTACATGCCCAGCAAGTAGCATTCTTTGCCTTGGAATCCAACACCCTAGTTGCTACTCTCTCTTTCTTCTTTGTGTTAGCGCGTTTACCTCGTCTGAGCCGACCCGTGCCAGCTCCGTCAGGTAGAGGTCCAGGATGTGGTACTGCAGGCCAGAAGGTGCTGTGCCATTGCCCTGAAGCACCTGGGAGGTCAGCATCTCCAAGAATCTGTTGACCAAGCTGAGGAACCGTAGCGGAGAACACCGTCACTAGCCAGGCTACCAGTGGTGCATGTTCTTTAAATAACAGTTCTCAACCCATCAACTGGATTTACACTTCAACACCAAGCACATCTGCCAACCTCTACAACAAAATGCAGGGACACAACACTAATCCTCACAGAGCTGCATGCATTTATCAGAGCCGGGATGATCCTCTGGAACATCTAGCCGTGACTGCCCTAACATTTTGGTATTAAGTCGTTCATTGTGCATCCATTGATGGGACGTTAATATATATAAAAAATAAATAAAAAAAACATACCTGGCCTCCCACTCCCTCTTCTTCAGCATCTCAAACGTCTGCCTGAATACAAAACGCACCAGCTGCCAAAGACAAAAGGAAGGATGGTGTTAAATAACAAGCATCTCACAGAAACTGTCACTTCATCTGGCAAACAATGTCCTTTTCTCAGTAATTAGTAGAGTAGATATTGTTAGATGATTTTGAGAATGTCAAGCCGTTCATCACAATCAACCTAACTTAACACATCGCCTCGAAACGGAACATTTCAAAGCAAGCCTGAACAATGTTTGGCCTTGAAGGCTTAGAATACCCAAAAAGGAATGGAATGAAACAGTTGCATTGAGCCCATACTTACTTGGTAGAACTTGTCCATTCGTAACCTGTCGATGCCAGTCCATTCTCTTTTGACAGTCTGCAGGAAGGCTTCCAGATACAAAAACTCTGGATACAATTGAAGAGGAGTTAAACCATTTCAGTCACTTGTCCACTACAGAAGATGTTGACAATAAAGTAGATACTTTCCAAGGCATGAATGGCACATAAATATACCTAACATAAGGTCCACGCAGAGACCAAAAACCGACTTGTTCATGATGTAAAAGAGGGTAAGCTAACACCTAAAGTGGATGATAATGTGGTGCTACACCACCGAGAACCTAAATACACCTGTGCTATGTTCCAATATTCATACTATCCGTACTTACTAGCCTTAGTTTCAGTACGTAGGGCGTTCCAATTCAGATCGGGCGAAAATAAGTGTACTGAAAGGACCCGGATGGTGTACTCAAAACGGTCAAATCGCGAACTGTGGAGCGATGTAAGCTTTTCGCACTCAACGGCAGCCATCTTAGCTACGTAGCGGAAGAGGGCGGAGCCAGGCTGAGCCAGAATCTGCGCATTTTCCACATAGCTTGCATTAATATTCATTTTGTAGCTTTTATAGCTTTTTATAGCTGCTAGGCGTAAAGAGTTCCCCGTTCAAAGCGGGATGTTTATTGCACGGCAGCAGTCGTGATCGTAATTTCCGGTTAGTGAACCACGGAGTATTCGATTTGGAACAACGCTGATATCTGAAAATTAGCACACTTAGTGAGTGCGGATAGTGTAATACGTTTAAGTTAAGTTTAAAACATCTTATAACCCATTTTCACAACGTTTTAGAGTTTCTCTGACAGTCCAACCACAAAACTATGACAACATATCCTAAATTATTTTACAGATTTAACAGACATTTAATGGCTTATGAATTTAAATGAATGCAACTTACGGCCATCTGCGCTTTGGAAGCAGTGAAACAGACTTGAGATCTGATTTGAAAGCTCCTCCTAGGGTTCAACCAAATAAGCAAAGATTAGTAATATTTCATTTTAGAAGTTTCTAAAAGATGAGTTGGGACTTGTCCCTTTTCATTACGTCAAACTCTTGAGTGTCATTCCAAGTACTACTTTGTCTGTGTTCCTATTTATTTCATTTTAATTTACAGGAACTACAGTAGGGACCCAAAGAGTGCCTCAATACATGACCAATATAAAAATAAATGGGGGCGTTGAAAAATATGCATCATGAGACACAAATACACCAAATTTATAGTCATTGAAAAATTATCTTAAAGGGGGTGATTAACTTGGACAAATCTCTGAGTCGTCACTGATCCTTTTTTGTTCAGGCAGCAAGAGCTCCGCTTGTACCTGTAGGAGTGGTTTATCCTGCATCCACAGGCAGTAGAACAGCCCCTTCCATAGCTTCAGTAGCTCCTCACTGCTAAACCCACCTGCAGACAGGACGGGGAAAAAAACACATGTTCAAGAAATTGGCACATGATATAATCACCATCAACATTGGGATCCATTTTAGCATCAAGTGACTTGCTGAACTAAAAAAAACAACCAGTTTAACTGTTGATCACATCACCTGGTGCTCACGATCTAGGCGCTTTTGAAGGTATGCGCATCTCAATGCATTACCGCAAAATCAAACAGCTATACAAGCAACTTGCACAGATGGCATGACATCTCTATGCAGGAGGACTCCACACATTACTTTGTGGTACGGTACGGTAACGGTTCAGAGCCAACAGCATCATAACGCAATCCCGATGCGCGTCGTACCTTCTAGGATACAGAAGATGACGAACGTCCAGAGAAGTGAACCATACTATTCATATGATCAATTTATAACAGAATGCCAAGGCCGCCACATGCGATTAATCCCATGTGGACGAGCAGCGTCGCTGCTACCTTAGCCTCCGACAATCACCCAAAAAATCACCACCATGCGTTCTGCTTCGCCTATATTAGATACGTGTCAGTTACGTTTGTATTTTCTATTAGCCTACATAAAATACCCCTAGTTCCATACAGTTATACATTGTCTATGACGTGCGTGAGCGCTGGTTAGCTTGGCAGAGCTAACATGATCCACGCAGGTGACCTACCTTTACTCTTATGGGACCTGACGATGATGTATTTCCTCAGCTTCTTTATGGCCTTGGATCGAATCGGCTTCTCGTTGGAAGCCAATCTTTGAGCGAACTGGATTTCTGGTTCTTGTAGCGCCGCCATGTCTCCACTTCTTCACGTGGAAACACACTTCAGCCTCTTTTTTTTTTTTACTCCACTGCACACGTTTTCCACCCGGCGCAGATTGATGACGACACATACAAGTGCCTTTTAGACAGTGTTGCCAGATTGGGCGGGAAATATGTCCCAATCTGGCAACGTTGTCCATAGATGTTAGTTGCTGTTGCAAATCATATATATATATATATATATATATACACACACTAGCAGGCTGCATCCGAATACTCATACTTGACTGCTATATAATCATCAGGAACTGGTTCACCTCGTACCTCACTGACAGAACTGAGCACGTTGCCCTGGGCAAAGCAAAATCACACACCAACAACGTCACCTGCGGTGTCCCCCAGGGCTCGGTGTTGGGCTCCACACTGTTCTCACTGTACATGCTCCCCCTGGGTAGTGTCATTAGCAGGCATGGCTTGTCTTACCACTGCTATGCTGATGATACACAGCTCTACATCAGGACAACCCCCACTTCTTCTGCCCCTCTGCCAACATCCACACTGACCACCTGCCTGGAGGAGATAGAGGCGTGGATGAAGCTCAACTTCCTACAACTTAACAGCCATAAAACGGAAGCCATCCTTGTTGGCACGCCACATCAGCTCCGCTCCCCCACCATCACCAACATCACCTTCTCTGGCAAAAACGTCCCCCTTTCCACATCCGTCACCAACCTCGGTGTTAAAATGGACCCACAACTTAATTTTGACACCCACATCAAACACCTCTGTAAGACAGCTTTATACCACCTCAGGAACATCGCCAAACTCCGCCAATCACTCACCCTGGCTGATGCAGAGAAGCTCGTCCATGCCTTTGTCTCCTCCAGGTTGGACTACTGCAATGCACTCCTCATTGGGATCCCTGGCAAGAGCATCCAGAGGCTCCAATACATTCAAAACAGTGCTGCCAGGGTCCTGATGAGGGTGCGCAAGCATGACCACATCACCCCCATCCTGAAATCACTGCACTGGCTCCCTGTCTCACTCAGAATTGAGTACAAGGTCTCCCTCCTCACCCACCAGTGCCTTCACGGACTTGCCCCCCTCTACCTTCAGGAACTCCTCACCCCCCCGACAAACTCACGTACACTCCGTTCAGGATCCACTCACACCCTCCAAACCCGACATACGAAGCTGTGCACCATGGGTGATCGGGCCTTTTCTGCTGCTGCCCCTAGACTATGGAACGCCCTCCCTGACCACCTGAGGGCTCCACAGACTACAGCTCTTTTTAAACGGAACCTCAAAACCCATCTCTTTAAAAGAGCATTCAGCTAAACTTTCTTTGAGGTTCCCCCTTTTTTTTAATCGTTTTTTGGTATTTTTTTCTCTGAAGCACTTTGAGATTCTTGAATATAAAGTGCAGTATAAATAAAATGTATTATTATTTATTATTATTATTATCAGCATCTGTAGTACGTCACAAGTATAGCGCGCTCAGAACGCATTGTGCAGTAGGCAAAAGGTTTCCGAATGTGTACTACCGCCTGTATACAACGGCAAATACAAAATCGGTAAATTATCGCAGGTGACTTTAATTTTGCCAGCATCTGCTGTTCAGTGCACAGAGGGGAAATACGTAATCTCCAAACATCCGGTGGTGTTCGGAGACGTTCTACGCATAGCTGTAGAACGTACTACAACGGTCAAGTAGTATAGTGTATATTTTTGCTTAAGGCACACTCATTAACGACAAAATGTCAAACTAGCACTGCATGTTGAAAAGGTTGCTGACCCCTGCTGAACACTGTACAGAAATAGTATTATTCGGATGCATGCACCCAGTGACCCAGATGTCTACGGCGGCGTCTAGAACGTCCGCACCATCTTGCCACAGTCAGCTGCTCACCCATAACATGTACTTTTTAAATAACCATAACTTGCTAAATTTTCAACCGATTTACAAACAGTTTGGTTTCTTACAAACTTTATTAACGTGGTTATAATCGTGTACCTATTTTAGAACATTCTAGAAGCTAACATAATTATTCATAAGTATGCAGTGTCATAACTACATCGCTGACGTGTATAACAAACCAAACCGTTTGAAAATTTAGCACGTTTTGGTTATTTAAAAAGTACATGTACCACTATCAAATGGGTGAGAAGCGGACTGTGGCAAGATGGCCGCCAGTGCGGACGTTCGGCTCCATTGGCCAGCAGCGCGGGGAGACATGTTCTACGGGTTTCTTGTGTACAAACAATACTAGGTGCGCGCGCAGCCAGGGGGCAAAAGCCTGCTTCGCAGTGAACTGATATCAATGTAGATGCCGTATTGCTTGTAAGTTCTCCCTGACACAGTTGCAATAAAGTGTAATTTTACTGAAAAATCGCTTTGTTTTTCATTGCATCACAAATCATAAAAACACTTACTGAAATGTCCGTAAATTTCACTCAACTTACCAGGTTTTGACGGTTGTTTTAGATGTTTCCAATATCAGCAGCACGATCGTAATGTTAGTTAACGCTAACAAAGTTAAAGAAAAAATGTTTACGGCGAGGCTACTTTACATGCAATACGATGCCACAGATCTTACTGTACCCGCTGTCATGTGGGGAAAGCAAATGGAGGACACACAGCACGTAAAAATTATGAAACAGAAATGAAGAAAATACACATGAACTTTAATGTAAAAGCAGTGGGTCTAACAGTGAGAGCAGATGAGCCGTACCTGGCTGCTTCTCCTGATGGGGTATTCTCCTGTGACTGCTGTGGAACAGGCCTGCTAAAGATAAAGGCCCTTTCCCATTCCTTTGCTCTAAAGAAAATCTCAGCCCTAGCCCTCGCTGTTGCGCGTGCACGCACCGTGGAGCAATGTCCCAATACCACTTTAAGGTAGCTTTAAGGGGTAAGAGGGAGGAACATCCCCTCAAAATTGAGATTTTCGATGGGCACCCTCAAAGCGATTCAGTTCTGACTTGCTCCCACAATACCTTGCGAGAAAACGGAAAATCAAGAAATATCCCAGACAAGATGGAGGACGAAAAGATGCGACAGGATTGGAAAAACACAAATGTAAGTATTTTCTCTGTAATTAACTAGTAATTATTTTATTAATTATACTCTGCAGCCCGGCCGTGGGCTTCGAAGCCCGGCCAAGGACTCTCGGAAGATCGCGAAAGTCTGTGGCCGATTTTCGCGGAAGATCGCGGAAGTCCCCGGCCGACTTTCGCAGGCCGCCCAACCCCGGTTCTCGGCCGGGATGCATGCCCCATCACGGGCTCTGCATCCCGGCCGTCGACCGGGCTGCAGACCGGGCTGGATATCATGTCGTATGATATCCAGATCTTCCATGTTCTAGTGACTCCAGGTTAAAAATAAACTTTACTATACTAATATATTAGATTAGATTAGATTAGATTAGATTAGGTTTTATTGATCCTTTTGGGATGACTCCCTCAAGGAAATTGATTGTCCAGTAGTTTACAGAAAGAAACACAACACAATATTAAATTAAATTATATACAATATAAGATAAACAATACACGCTAATATAACTATAAAAAGTAAAATAAAAAGTAAACAGTAAACAACAATTATAATATAAGATAAGATAAACAATAAACTCTTAACTAAATAACTATAAAAAGTAAACAAAAAACAGTAAACAATAAACTCTTATCTAATATAGAAAGTAATTTTAGTAATATTATTAGTTATTAATTATTAATATTCTATAAGTAATATTATATATACTAATATATATATTATATTAGTAATATTCTATAAGTATTATTATACTAATATATTATATTATATTAGTAATATTACATGGTTAATCAATGTATTTTTTGGCAGTACTATATTGTGTACATAGCTATTATATATTGTACATAACATCTGGCCATATCACCCAGTTCTGGCATATAATTCCTAATTCCTTCTTATTCGTTTTCTTTCAGGACATCGTTGAGTCCACTGCCACCAGCCCCCCCACCTCTCCCTCATGCTCCTCCACCCCAGGCACCTCTTCCACCACCCCAGACACCCCTTCCAAGAGGAGAGTGCCAGGGGGCAGGCGAGGCATGAGGAGAGCGAGGCAAAGTTGGCGGAATGGTGGAGAAGATGTGATTCTCCACCATTCTCTCAAAAGCTGAGAGAGAGTGTGTGTGTGTGTGTATTTTTAGGTTTGCGTGTGTGTGTATTTTTAGATGCGTGTGTGTGTATTTTTAGATGTGTGGTTCAGTGTTTCTTATTTAAATAAAGTGTTTCTTCTAAAGTGTTCTTGTTGATAACCGATTATTATCTAAGGGTGCACTCACACTAGGCCATCTGTCCGTGGCCATGGCCGTTTTAGCACCTAACCGTGCTCAAATCTGCCAGTGTGAGTGTGGCCAGACTGGCTAATACCACCTTTAACAGTATTATTATTTTTTTAACACTTTATTTAAACATGCCAATTACAAAATATAAATACCATTTCAGGTTAAACATCTTTACAATGGGTCTTGCTCGTTGCCCGAGACAATGGCAGCCAGTCTGTCTCTTGTAACATTACCAGGGGTCTGGTTATCTGCTAGGGGGCACGGGGAGGCCATGATGACGTCACAGGGTAGGGTTGTCCCATTTGGTAGGGGATCGGTTAGGGTAGCAATGAGGGGTAGCAATGAGCATGAGCAATGAGGGTTAGGGTTGAGATGTAGGGTTGAGACAGTGAGCAAAGAAACGGGATTGGGCCAAAGTGTCCATACAAGTACAGGGAGGGACTAGAGGGGTCAGAGACTGATGCATCCTTTTGCCTTGATGGAAACTATGACTTGCGACCCACCCACCCATATTACTCACAGATCCAGTTACAAATGTATGTTTCTCAAATGGACATGTGTGACTTCATGGTGTGGACGAAGACAAGCAGCATCATTTGCCGGCTACGGAGAGATGAGCCCTTTCTACAAGAAACCCTTTCTACAAGAAACTCTTCCCAAGGCTGAATCTTTCTTCATGGACCACCTCCTCCCAGAACTTGTCTGCCGCTGCAAAGACCCTGACCTGGCAGAAGAGATCAAATGTCTGTACTGCAAAAAGCCAAGCTTTGGCAAAATGATCAAGTGCACAGACTGCTGCCAACACTTTCACTATCCATGTGTGAACATTACCAGATACTCCAAAAAATGGAAATGTGGATGCAAATAGATACATCCAACAATGGTAAATACTGGATGCTGGACAACAGCATTTAAGAAAAAACTGATGTAATGAGCAAAGATGGATAGGTACACCACCTGACAAAATCTAACTGACTTCATTACTGTCAACACAACAACAAACAAACAACACATCTGACTCTTTAAGTGTTCATTTATTTTTTTCTGAATGTACATTTACGTAAAATCACAAACAGCACTGATATATATTGTTCATCGCCAGAAAGAAGTGCAGTTTGAGTTCGGCAGACAATACTCAAAACTTAGTTGAAAGCTAGAAAAAAAAAAAATGTCCAGGTATAAATGTTAAATTAGTTCATATAGTATTAATTATGTACACTCATTCATTGTTGAGATGTACATTTAATTTTAATTGCATTGCCTTCAATATATTGCATTTACAACATTCAGTTCATGTTCAATATTTGCCATGTCAGCTTTAAACGCAGTTTCTCCATTATCATAAATAAATGAAATAGTTCTGCGTGCGTGGTTCTCAACCTTTTTGTACTCTGAATGATCCTGTCTGATCAAATTTAGTTATTCATAACTGTTATTAATTTTATAGTCAGAGAGAAAGAGAGTGATGGGTAAGTGAGAGAGACAGTGAGAGCAAGTAGTAAGTGACCACCATTGCCCTCATTAGCCCTTAAAAGCCTGACACAATCATGGAAAATAATGTACACCTCCTTGACTCTGAACACAGTTATCGCCGGGCCACCACAGCCCCCCTAAGGTTCGTAAGACCAGCACATATGGTCAAAATGTCATCTAGCATATCGACTTGGCTGATGGGTATGACAGTGTTCAGTATCTTAAGGTTTTAAGCTGACCAATAACTCGTTCCACATGTATGCGGACTCTTGACAACTGACGTGAAGTGTCAACACAAGAACCTGGCAACTGAGATTTCCCCTTCGTGAAACTTGGTATTCTTAATGTTGCTCCTACACTGGCCAAATCCTCTCTAACAAGGAAACCTCTATCTGCAAGGATCTCGTCACCATGCTCAAGTTTACCCAAAAAGGCAGAATCTAAAGTTATTACCTTGTAATAACTTTAGATTACCTTGTAATAACATTTCCTTGATCAAAAAAACTTGATCAAGGAAATGTTGCATTCAACATCAATACAAGCTCCAGCTTTCCTCGGGATTTCCCGGTTTGTTTACATGATGTGGGAGCATCTGTCTGCGTCACACAAATACCCGGCGCATTTACTGACGCAAATGACGCTTAGAAATGTTCAGCGTAGTGTCCGAATTCTCGTTTGTTCGTTCCAGTGCACTATATCATAAACACTATATAGGGAATAGTGAGGGAGTGAATAGGGAATGATTTCCAACACAGCTCATGTGTGCAAGTGTGTTCATGGTAAGTTGGCAACTGTCACAAGACATACATTGCTTGAATAACAATTAAAAGAACATCCCCATCAATTCTCTAAAGTCGATAAGCATGACTTAATTCATGACTACCATGTCCAGTTTTGCTGTTGTTACGTGTTAGTTGAGAGTGAAAAGGATTTAAAGGATAACTACAAATAACCAATGTTAGGGAAATCTGTTTGTTTTGTTGCGCGTTTCTGGATTTTTTTTTTTTATATATATATCGGCCGATATATCGGCATATCGGATTTTTTAATCACAAAATATTCGTATCGGTATCGGCCTTAAAAATCCTATATCGGTCGGGCTCTAGTATCCACTCTCTTAGTATTTTTGATACAGTTGAGAATGGAAGCCCAAATCTGTAGGCAAGGTCTCTGTTGGTGAGTCCAAGTCTTACTTTCATTAGAACCAAAAGGAGGTGGTTCTCCCAATTTAACCCACCCTTAAGCACAAGTGTGCTTCTTTTTACAATATCCAGCAGCCACATAACCATTTGCAATGATTGTAAACCAGTAAAAAAAAAATATTTTAGCATTTGTGTCTTTTATGGAATCAAACCCAAACTTGGACTGCTTCAGTTGCTCCTTCAGATGTTTATTTTCTTCCTGTGTGGCATACAGTTCTCTTTTCAGAGCTTCATAATCATCACGGAGCTGGTTGTACTGCAGGTTGAGTTGGTGCATCTCTTTTCTGGACACAAAATTACATTCATCTACAACACAAAAAGGAGATAAATTAACTCATGTGCAACACATCAGCTTTCATACACAGACACACACACACAACACACAGACTATCTGTCTGGTTCTCTGTCACTCTACTCACCTGACCACCAACCAACCAATCAACCAACCAACCAACACAAACACACACTTAATAGTATGACTTGTGCATACCTTCAGAAGAATCTGCAGTATCTGCTTCAGGCTGGCTTGTGGGGCAGGTAGCAGGGGCCTTATCTTCATCTCTTATTCTCTTTCTTTCATATCTAGGACAAACAGAGTAGAGTTAAGTTAAAAACCCAAAATAATCAACACATTAAGAGATAATACAATAACATAATAAAGAAAGACACACAAGAATATCTTATTTGCTCAGATAATTAACAAGCTACCAAGAAATTAGAAAATTTCAAATACATGACACTGACCTTGCCACCTTTCCCGAGATGTCTCAGTTGCTGCTGTGTGAAAAAACGGATGGAACAAAATCTGGACTATCACAATCCATGGACGGTGACCCTGAGAAACAGAATGAGATTAGCTATGCTTATTGTTTATTTTCACCTTTTTTAACCTATTTGCTAATTTACGAGCTCAGTCATAATGAGCACCAATAGCACAAGCATTTAAGTTACGGGTTCAGAGTTAAAGAAAATCGTACACTGTAACATTAGCTGTGTGAACTGTGAAGACACTTTCTTGTATGACTTTCAGCCTGAACCAAGAAACCTACACCAGCCATGCAGCTAATGTTGGTACTTACAGTAACAACAAAAGCTAAACTTATAGGTTACGACCGCGAGCCAACGTTAAACTTTACAAACTCAGTAGAAGACGGACAAATTTGTTGGCCAGTTAGTCAGTAAATTACACTAATATATCCTCATTAAGTATGGTAAAATCACACGCAGTCCTACTCATTATCCAGCTCATGTTGGAAAAGACAAACATACCAGAAACGAAGTGGGCGCTGCACAGACTCTCGCCGCCTTTAGGACCTTCGGGACGGCCAATCCGCCCTTTTAATGGCCTGGAGCCACAATCTTCTTCTTCTCTTGGCAAAAGGATGAGATCCTCTCGGGATATTAAACAGTTTCCATCCATCCTTTTGCCGATTCGTGCAGTTTACAGCACAACAGCTCCTTGTCATTTTCGTTCTCCGCTGACTCCGCTGGTAAACAAATGACAAATGTCCCGCTTTCTGCCCCCTGGCTGCGCGCGCACATCTGCGATGACGTTGCACAGAAACCCGTCTTATAGACGGGTTTCTGTGCAACGTCATCGTCAACGTCAACGTCAACGTCATGTTGCAAACAACATCAAGACAGTGGAAGACTTTGACCCTTTTTATTTATGTTTTATTGTATTACGTTCAGTCAAAAAGTTATGAAATAAAGAAATGAAATGCATAAAGAACAAAACTGTAAACAAATAAGCTAAACATGTGGTTATGATGATGTTACAAATGCACAAAAATCAAGGTCCAAAGGTCAGTTCCCATCTTCTGTAGAGGCTGCTTGCTTTTCCAAATCTGTTAGGCACAGACACACACACACACACACACACACACACACACACACACACACACACACACACACACACACACACACACACACACACACACACACACACACACACACACACACACACACAAGGTTTTTGTTATGGCTTTGTTTTTTGTATTTTGGAATGACTATTTTTACACTTTGATCAACAATTGTAATAATAAAATACATGTGCACTGACTATCGCTATTCATAAAATAGACATAACACAGTTTCAGTTTTTGTCTAATGAATAGTCGTTAAGGTCCATGAATTCCAAGCAGTGTCCAACTGTTGTGCGGAAAAGTTTGATGATGTGGTTGTCTAGAAATAGTGCATGGGCTTTTTTACACTCTGGGTGCAAGAGGAGTCAACAAGGGCAACGACGGATGTCCTCTGGGAGTTAAATAGGGCAGATATGTCTTTGTAGGTTAAAGGCCATGTGTCTGTCTACCTGTCTGTTGGGGGAATATATTGAGATTTCTAGAAAATATTCAGTACATTTTGTGTTGACTGATCACATTTGAGCTAGGGTCCACCTGATGATGGCTTGGTGGACTCGGAGGTCCCCATGGTTGGACCGGTGATGTCTCTCGGGAGCCACTTGAGGGCAGAGGAAGAGTCACCTTCGTCATCCTCAGGGGGCCCTGTCTGAGGAATGAGAAACAACATGACAGTGACTGGACAAACATAAACCTCCCATCAACACAGGAGGGATTACCAGAACTGGTTTAAATAGCAGAGCTTAGAAAGCCGAACATAGCTCATATTTAGCAATGTTGTTACTCATGTCTTTATCCCAAACTATAACTATTGTGTAAATGTATCAAATGTTATCTTTCAATGATGACTTTAAAAGTATACAGTCATATCAATATCATCCATAATTGACCTGTCGCTAAGTCACGCCCCCCGTCGTTACCATGACGAACTCAGACAAAAAACCAGGCTGGATAACAAAAACAAGTTTCTTCCAGAAGCAATCGAAAGGGACTACATTACGCTGAGCGATTTATTCAAAACTTTAAAATACATACAGAAGGGGACAAGCTTAAATTCAGTTGGCATTCTGGACTACCACACAGTGAAATATATATCCCATTCTGCAGTTTCTCGGGATACCGACTGTCCGTGTTACATGTAGCCTACCCCGAGCACATCATTTGAACATGTTTATTCATTTTTACACAAACAACATAAATCCACCATTAAATTGTTATATTATGCCTCCTCCCTGTGGTTTTCAATGGAGTTGTCAGAGTAAAGTGGAGGCTGGAATGTCATTGGCTCATCTGTGTTCTAAGGGTGGAGCTTAGCGACAGGTCAATTGTTTTGTGATTCCAATCCCATCTAGTAAACCGTGAACAAGAGCCTTAATAAAAAAAATATATATTGATGGTGTGCAAGTGAAACTAAGGTTTGTGTGGCTCTTATATTCTTGAATGCTGTTCTCATGAATGCAGGGCCTTCTCCTATTGCCTCTCCAGTAGCTTGAGCTCCAGGGCTCCAGGAGCAGAGCGAGGACAACGACATGCCAAACCCATGAAGAGAGAGCATGCTGGTTTGCAACTTGTTCTACTCTCAATCCAGAGGCCAAGAGACTGTATTAACATTACGTGCCTCAATGCTCAATTCAGATCAGACTGTTTGCCATAGCTGTTGACTTCTTACTGTTCGAATGGCTGGTCATCAGTAATGTTCTGGATCTGGGACCACATACCATAAGGGTATTGAATCTGATTTGAAAATATCCAATCCATTATGTGTGCTGCTCACACTGTATCTGCAATGACAATTTAATATTTTTACAAATTTAAAAGATTCACCCTTAAGACAGTTGTGCAACACACACACACAACTGCCACCAGTGTGCCCCAATGACACACTTTCACAGAACATCTGGCTTTCACAGAACGTTTTATGCCTTGTAATACCTTGTAGTGACAAGGTACTAGTGTACAGTGTACACGAGTGTCACAAGAAACAACACTAGCATACTAGTGAAACAAGAGACCAGAAGGTAATTCTTGTTGTGTTGTGTGTGAGTTTCAGTTTCAGTTTTATTAGTAATACCTAGGTTATTTCAGGGTCAACAGTAGATTGAATTTTGTTGTCTGAAAAAAACAGCTCAGCTTAGAAGTACAAGGGTGGCTGGTTGCAATAACAGTCATATAAGGAAATATATATATATATATATATATATATATATATATATATATATATATATATATATATATATATATATATATATATATATTTTGCAGTTCTTCTGTATGGCACTTTTACTATTTCATATAATCTTACATAATTTTTATATATATATATATATTTTGCAGTTCTTCTGTATGGCACTTTTACTATTTCATATAATCTTACATAATTTTTATATATATATATATATATATATATGTAACAATTATGTAAGATTATATGAAATAGTAAAAGTGCCATACAGAAGTACTGCACATCAGCAGTAATGGTTGGTAGTGCATTTATGCAAAGAGAAGGTAAGCAGATATGAGATATTTATGTTGGTGTGTGTGTTTGTGTGTGTGTGTGTGTGTGTGTGTGTGTGTGTGTGTGTGTGTGTGTGTGTGTGTGTGTGTGTGTGTGTGTGTGTGTTTGTCTGTGTGTGTGTGTGTGTGTGTGTGTGTGTGTGTGTGTGTGTGTGTGTGTGTGTGTGTGTGTGTGTGTGTGTGTGTGTGTGTGTGTGTGTGTGTGTGTGTGTGCGCGTTGGTCACATCTTGCTTACCTGTTCTGTTAGAATGTAATCACCATGCTGCTCACATCCGATGTCAAACACGTACTTCCCCGGTCCCGTTGGCTGAACCCAACAATGCAGATGAGGCAGTTCTGTGAGCATTCTCAGGTAAAACTAGCTTGAGACATTTAGTAAGCCTACTCAGAAAATACCACTTTGAGCGTTCAAACCAAAACACAATAACAGTTTTTCTCTACATCACCGCTTTGAAAGTCTAGTCACTTCATTGTTCCTACGACAAAGGATTTTACCGTCCCACTTTATGCTTGCTTTATCATATTAATTTCCCTTTACAGATTGACCAGTCTTAATGCACATTTGATAACGAAAGCCCCTTTAGTTATTAGTTACAGGCTTACCCCTAGTGATGGCGAATACATAGGGGTCAAAGGAGATGTTCGGGAGAATGAATAAAGCTTTTTGAATTTGAAGCTCTTCTGGCAGGAATGTAATTGATCCACACCGCCATGGCGCGTGTGTGTTTCAGGTTCACTTTTAAAGACTTACATTGTTATTCAGGAAGCTCCCCTTGTAGTGGTGGTTGGAATGGAGGATCTCTCCGACTGCGTCTATCTTGCCGTTGTTCCAGGCGCCCCTATACGAAGAGCCGGTGTCGTTGTACCAGTACGTCCCCTGGCCGTGCCTTGGAGCGACCCAACGACAGAGATGTTATCACTGACTCCCATCACAGGAGGCTTCTTCTTAGAAACCAAAGGGATTCTACTCAACAATCAATAAATACTAGAATATCGAAAGCGTTAAAGGTCCCATGGCATGCTACTTTATGGATGCCTATATATAGGTGTTAGTGGGCTCCTTATACAGTACTTGTAGACGTTCAAGAAATTCAGCCTAGGATCAGAATTACAGCCACTACGAGCCAGTCCACAATGAGCTTTCCACAAACGTTCCGTTTTTTAGAGGCAGGACTAGGTGGAGGGTGGGTGTGTGGCCCTGAGCAGCTTGCGGCCACGGTTCCATGCGCTCGTGTTAACAGTGGATCGCAATGGCGAGGCGGACACAGCTTTTGGCCGTGTTATGCAAATATTCTAGAACACTCGGGGTGCTCCGGTGGGAGTCCTGGAGCTCTATATCTAAATAATATCAAATTATACATTGATATCTATATCATATAATATAATTTATCACGGCCAAAAGCTACGTGGACCTCCAGACGATATTATAAATCATCAATCTACAAAATCTAATCTTTTGTTGCCATGGCGCCGACGCGAGTAGGACGCTAATCCAGTAGCTCCGTGCGTGTCACGTTGTTTTTAGTAATTTAAGTGTGTTTTTGTAAACTTTTAACTCTTTATAAACTATTTATATGTGTAGATCTATATATATTCTATGGATACACTGACTTTTCACGGACAGCATAGCGGTGGACATCTTGTTTATTCAAGTGAGAAACTGCTTTCACTCCAAACAATGTGACGTAACGGCTTTTTCCACCCCATACCTGCGGAGCTGAAGAGGAGGCGCCGAGGCTGCAGAGCCGGAGCGAAGGTGAAGGCTAGGATAGCGGCTAAGCGGTGGAAGTACAAGCCCTCGGTTCCGTCGATAGTGATGGGGAATGTGAACTGTTTGACCAACAAGACGGACGAGCTGGCTGCCCTTGTGAGGACGGACAAGACGTTCAGGGAGTGCAGCTTACTTTGCCCCTCTGAAACCTGGCTAACCCAGAACATCCCGGACGCTAATGTGGATCTACCTGGATTCACCACAGTGAGAGCGGACCGAGACTGTGGACGCAGCGGCAAAAGCAACGGAGGGGGACTCGCGCTGTTTATCAACAACAGATGGTGCAACCAGGGGCATGTTACGGTGAAGGAAATCGTGTGCGACCGAGACATCGAGCTGCTTGCGGTAGGTCTCAGACCGTGCTACATACCTAGAGAGTTCTCCCACGCCATCGCTGTTGTTGTTTACGTCCCTCCGCGGGCGCACGCAGAGACCGCGTGTGACGTCACACACTGCACTACTGACTACCTGAACTTCGTTTTGATAGGGACCACAACGTCCATACGGACGTTGTGGTCCCTATCAAAACTGTACGCTGCTTCCCCAACAACAAGCCCTGGATCACCAGTAATGTCAAGGACATCCTGAACAGGAAGAAGAGGGCATTCAAGGATGGTGACAGAGACGAGCTGAAGCGCATACAGATGGAACTCAAGGTCCACCTGAGAGAGGCGAAGGAGGAATACAGAAGGAAGGTAGAACAGAAGCTGCAGCATAACAACATGAGGGAGGTCTGGGATGGCATGAAAACCATCACAGGCTGCAAGAAGAAGGGCAGCATCACAGAAGAGGGGGATGCTGGAAGAGCAAACCAGCTAAACCTGTTTTTTAACAGGTTTGACACTCCAGGTCCCACAACCAGCGATGGTCCACTTCACACCCACACCATGTCCATCACCTCCCCCAATTCCACCACCTCAGACTGCAGACCACCCCCACCCCCACCCTCCACACCCATGGACAGTTCAACCCCCCTCCCCACCACCATCACCAAGGATCAGGTGAGCAGAGAGCTGAGGAGGCTTCATCCAAGGAAAGCAGCAGGCCCGGACAGAGTGTGTCCAAGGATGCTTAAAGCCTGTTCTGCTGAACTGGGGGAGCCACTCCAGCATGTATTCAACCTGAGCCTGCAGCTGGGGAGGGTCCCAGTGCTCTGGAAGACTTCATGTCTCATCCCGGTTCCTAAGAAAAAACACCCCAGGGAGCCGGGTGACTTCAGACCAGTAGCACTGACATCACATATTATGAAGACATTTGAACGGCTGTTGCTCCATGTCCTCAGACCCCAGGTCCACCACGCACAAGATCCACTGCAGTTTGGATACCAGGAGAAGGTGGGCGTGGAGGAGATGCCTCTATCTGCTCCATAGGGCCCACTCTCATCTGGACAGGGAGAGTGGCGCTGTGAGGATCCAGCGCCTTCAACACCATCCGGCCGCTCCTGCTGAGAGACCAGCTGACAGAGATGAGAGTGGACCCACTCCTGGTTACGTGGATTACGGACTACCTCACAGAGAGACAACAGTACGTTAGACTGAAGGGCTGCACGTCAGACACTGTGGTCAGCAGCACCGGAGCACCACAAGGGACCGTGCTCTCTCCCGTCCTCTTCACCTTGTATACATCCGACTTCCAGCATAACTCTGGGCTCTGCCATGTGCAGAAATACTCAGACGACACTGCGATAGTTGGCTGTATCAAGGATGGAAGGGAGGGGGAGTACAGGAGCCTGGTTGAGGACTTTGTGAGGTGGTGCAGGTCCAACCATCTGCAGCTGAACTCCTCCAAGACCAAGGACCAACCCGTGTCCATCGAGGGGGTCGATGTGGAGGTGGTCAGGACCTATAAATATCTGGGGCTGCAGCTGGACGACAAGCTGGACTGGACAGCAAATATGGACGCTTTACACAGGAAAGGGCAGAGCCGTCTGTACTTCCTGGGAAGGCTGGGGTCCTTCAACATCTGCAAAAAAACTACTGCAGATGTTTTACCTGTCTGTGGTTGCCAGCGTGCTCTTTTATGCTGTGGTTTGCTGGGGAGGAAGCAGCAGGAGGAGAGACGCTGGTCGAATGGACAGACTGGTGAGGAGTGCTGGCTCAGTAGTGGGCACAGAGCTGGACTCTCTGGTGACAGTGGCAGAGAGAAGGACCCTGGACAACACCCACCACCCTCTGCACGACACCTTCACCAGGCAGAGGAGTGTTTTCAGTGGCCGACTGCTGTCCCAGTCCAGCTCCACTAATAGACTAAAAAACTCTTTCGTCCCCCTGGCCATCAGACTGTACAACAGCTCCCAGTAAAGGCAGGGAGGACAATAGATAACAACAATGGACATTTTATTTATTTATTTATTTATATTTATTTATATATGTATTTTTGCACATCCATCTGCACTGTTTTTATGTATGTTTTCGGCTGCTACTGGATACTTGAATTTCCCCCGGGATTAATAAAGTATATATCTATCTATCTATCTATCTACCTGAAGTAGACTGAACTGCGACATGGAGGAGAAAGAGATGGTTGCCCGCGATTGTCTCCCGCCGGAGCCCCGCTGGAGCCCCGCGGGCAGCGGGCAGTGGTGCAGTGGTGCAGTGGTGCAGTGGTGCCTAGCGGCGGGGGTGTCTCAGCAGCGGGCAGCGGGGCTCCGGCGGGAGACAATCGCGGGCAACAATCCCTTTCTCCTCTATGTCGCAGTTCATGTACTTCAGGGAGTCAAAGACAACGTTCCTTTCCCCCCAATTCCTTCTCAACCATGGCTGAGATAACCCCCACTACGACTCTCGTTGGGGAAATACCAGAGACGTCAGAGAACCCGACGGGTTATGCGCCATAACACTAACAGCAGACCGGTTATCCAAACAAAAAATAAGTGTACAACACTTGCGTTACAGTGTGTGCATTCACACACACACACACACACACACACACACACACACACACACACACACACACACACACACACACACACACACACACACACACACACACACACACACACACACACACACACACACACTAACACACACACACACACACACACACATGTGGCGCTCGCAGGGTCGTAGCTCATTGTGTCATTGGCAGGCCAAATTCTCTTGGCGGGCAAGGCCGAGAAAGGGGAGGTAACTTGGCCCTTATGACGACATATGGGGCCAAATTTGAAATCGGAGCTTTCATTTTTCAAAGGCGGAGCAGGATACCTAGTGTGCGGTTTACACCTAAAGCCTTTTCTAGCTACTGGGGGACCATAGGCAGGCTTGGGAAACTCATATTAATGCTAGAAAACCTCATAAAGTGATTTTTATGCCATGGGACCTTTAAATGTACCCGAAATTCTTTGCCTTTTGCAACTAGCTGAGAAGTGGATATCCTAGAGACCAGACAGACTTAAGCCAATGTTATTATTACCTCAAATCAACAATAGGTGAAAGAAACTCCTAGAAGGAATAAACTGTGAATTATTCTCTCATATCTCTGCTAGCCAACTCTAACTGAAAAACATCAAATACATCATACCTCAATATCCCTAATGTAGGCGTCTGTTTATTCTGCCATGCTAAACCACGATCTAAATTAAAGGAGACAATGGTGCCGAGTAGAGGGAGGGAGTGCTAAACAGGATAGGATAGTGTCAGTGCTGCAAGGTGTTCAACTCCCAGCCAAATGGTTCTGGGTTCGATTTCCCTATGAACGCAAACTAACCTGTTTGTAACAAGATGCATTACCTCTACCTCAATGAACTGTAAATTGCTCTCAATTAAAGTATTAATCTGCTTAAAGATGAACTTGGGTGGCCAGGTGATGTTGTTGTTATGGGAGCGCTTTGAGGATGAGGTGCAGATCACAGGCCTACCTGACGTCGCGGAGCCACGCTCCATCGTACTTATCTCCGTTAGGGTAGGTGTAGATGCCATGGCCCTGACGCAAGTCCTCCACCCAGGACCCTGGCCGGGGAATAGGGCGGAAAAAGTGAGGGGGAATTCTGGGAAGTGTATATTCATTTTCATCAAACACACTCTTGCACTTGCACATGCACACACACACACACACACACACACACACACACACACACACACACACACACACACACACACACACACACACACACACACACACACACACACACACACACACACACTCACACACACACACACTCACTCACACACACTCACACACACTCACACACACACACACACACACATACAAAATATGTTTAAGGGTCTGAAGATACCTTCATATTTGGATCCGTCTGGGTAGTAGAGGGTGCCTTGTCCTTGTTTGATGTTATTGTAGTAATCTCCTATGAAGCAGGCGCCACTCTTAAAGCGATATGTTCCCTGCCAGATGAAAAACAGTCATGAAGTAAATGTATTTATGAATCTATGCTTCTGACAGTACAGGTAACTTTGAGCCCAAATTGAAGTTTTTCTTTAACATTTGACTAAATAATGGCAAACCTGGATGTTTAGAAGACGACCTTGGATTAAAAGAACAACTGCATTCTGGTGTTTGAAATAAAGAAAAACTTTGAAAGAATTAAAGGGAAAGGTTGCAGTACACCTGTCCGCATCGGCGGCCGCTGTCATACTGTCCCTGGTACGTGTCTCCACCGGGAAGTACCGCTCTGCCCGACCCATGCCTCTCTCCTACTTCGTTTCTGTCTCCAGAATATTCCTAGAAGGTGATACACACACACAGCACAGATGCACACACGCACACACACACACACACACACACACACACACACACACACACACACACACACACACACACACACACACACACACACACACACACACACACACACACACACACACACACACACACACACACACACACACTTGTTGATGTATCCCACTAACGAACAAGATTAACCACACTTAGACAAGAGTATGTGTTCATTGACTCACCCCAAGGTAGTTCTGATCCTCCTCCGGATCCTCAGACCCCACATCGGACATATTGATACTGGAAATGGGGTGTGAAGTCGTACTTTGGACGTTAGAGAAGGATCTGCTTCAACGGGAGATGCTCAGGCGCGTTGTGTACAGTAACTATGACAACGGTGACGGATATGGTTCAGCGCGCGTACTCCAGCCTCCAGCTCGTTGTGTGTTCAGTTACTATGGTAACGGCGTTGTCCGTGGTTACGTCGCCTTCAATTTAATTGACAAAAATACAATTTTACAATTAAATATAATAATAATTTCATATTAATTATCTTAATTTCTTTGTAAAATTAAATACAATTAATTACATTTATTTTTCACAATAAATTTAATTGTAGAATTAAAATTATTTTTATTAAATTTGACAATTCAATTGACACGTTATAATATCACTAAAGAAATCATATTCTTCAGCCTGACGCTGATCTATCCCCCTGTATCCTACTGTCGGGGGACCCTTTGAACAACCAAGATCAGAGAAGCGAAACGAGAGTGAGCGTCGGTGTGACGTCAGCTCCGAGCCGACGTCACACCAGTGCTGCCAGTCTGTCCGCTGGTGTGGTGACAGTGGAGCGCTGCGAGAACAAGGAAGTGGACCGAATATGGGCTGATTTCAGGAGAGATTCGGCCACGATTCAGTCGATCGGACGACTCGTTTATACAAGGTAAGTTCTGTCGTCGTGGTTTACTCAGAAAAATTACTGCAGCTGTAGCATGAGGACGGTCGGCGATCTGGAAACGTGTGATAGCGTAGCTTTGTGTGTGTGTGTGTGTGTGTGTGTGTGTGTGTGTGTGTGTGTGTGTGTGTGTGTGTGTGTGTGTGTGTGTGTGTGTGTGTGTGTGTGTGTGTGTGTGTGTGTGTGTGTGTGTGTGTGTGTGTGTGTGTGTGTGTGTGTGTGTGTGTGTGTGTGCGCGTGTGTTACGTCCTATTTCACAAATCAAATGCTTTCATAGAAATGCCTCGCTGTGTTCACATTACATTCAAACAAAATAATCCCACTTATGATATAAGGATGCGCTTTCCCCAGTTCTCTGTATTAAATTGCCTGTGTAGGAAACAAATTCTAACGTTATAGGAGGGCACTTCTACGTAGGTTCCATCCATCATGTGTGCAACTTTGCTTGGGTACACATCGGTGACTTTAAAAAGCTTTATTGTAAATTCGTATACTTGCAAGACAAGTCATATAAACAAGACAGTGTGTCACTAATCTCAATGCAGTCTTTCACGGGAGTCTGTGGTTTGAGGATGCGATGCTCCTTGGTTCCGTCACACAAAAGAGCATTTATCCAGTTATGTGGGTTTGTCCACTTCACCTAGCAGCCTAATGTCTACCAGGACCACTCTGAGCTGCATGCTGGACCCCAATGCATGCAGAGCAAGTGATAGCCACCTACAAAGTAACGCATAGAGTCAACATGTTGCATGCGCCAACATGCACGCACGCACACAGACAGAAAGACAGACAGACAGATTTATATGTTCGGCATAAATAATTGTAAATGTTATTGGGTTCACTCTGTCCCTCAGTATCGGGCCCCGCCTCCAGAGATGAGCCACTGCAGTGGGACACTGCTTCGTCATTCTACACTGGCTGGTCACATCTGACCTCTGACCCTCACTCCCTCACAATGGCAGCCGTTCCACCAGGAGTCCGCTTCCTGGTCACCTTCAACAAGGACCAATGGTTAGTCGTGTGTGTGTGTCTGTGTGTATCATACATGGGTGTTCAGAGTTCACCTAGACTCTGCATAGCCATCCCCTCTCACCCCTCCTACGCACTTATATGTTGTACATCCTGGAACAAAAATATAGTACTTAGTTGTGTATCTTATCCTAGCTATCTTTGTTGTACAAGTATACGGGGAATGGATTAACCAAGCAATTATTGGTGCTTGCCACTTGGTTCTATGAACATCCTTACTGTTCTTCCGACAGCAATATATTTTTCTCTTTCTTCTGACTTGTATTCAGCAGTAAGTCGCTTTGGATAAAAGCGCCTGCCAAATGCGTGAATGTAATGTATGAACATAGTCGGCCCATTCGTAGTACCTGTATGGATCTGTTCCTGTCTGTTAGCGAGTTGTGATCCTGTGTATCAAAGGAGTGGTTTTCTGTGTCCTGCTTATCGACGTGGCCCGGGTTCCACACACTCATCCATGTTAGTCAAACTAGCACAGTTCCCCACAAGCAAGCTGTCTCTTTTGCTCCAGTGGCAAAGCTTTCAAATTCTTAAGACAGTCCCCAAACCAGTTGTGTACTCTTATTATACCTTTTTAGTGCAAGTTTCGCCCAACCCATCCCAGTTATGCAGCCTAGGCTTAGTTGAATTCCTTATACCTTTGATAAAACAATGTGCCTTAATGCACTATAATACCTTTAGTTAAGGAGGGACTTTAGTTGTATTATATGTATTATGCCATGGGCTACAATCCCTTTGCATTGCTTTCATCGGAAGCAATGGCTATTCTTTTTTCCTTGTCCTCATCTTATCTTACTAATGTGACTTAAGTGACAAGGAATCGAAGGCTGTTTCACTGTGAATCAGCCTTGGGTTTCACAGCAGGCAGCAGACTGCAGGCCTCCCAGTATTGGCTAACAGGCTTTTACAGCTCTGTAGACAAAGATCAAAGAGCATTTTTAAACCAACCCAGGGTGCATGCAGTTGCTGGGGCTTCAGTATGCAAATGTATTTTATTTTTTCTTGTTTGAACACACTGGCCTGCCATTCAGGTTTTTCCCCTGAGAGACCAATAATGTATTCTCATGTTGACAAATTATTTAAACTATTTATGGGAAATGGCAACAACACAAATGTTGGCTTTCAGAGACCCCTGGTTAAACCCTCGCCTACACTGACTACATCACGCACACACACTCACACACCCCATGTCATTATTCTTTGTTGGGCCAGCTGACCAGAAATCTAAAGGCAGCTAAGCTAACTGTTATGTTTACAAGCTCTTTGGTTGGAGGCGTGTCGTGCTTCAGGCTACATGGAGATTAGAGATTCCACTCGCCCAAGCTTGGGAAAGCTCCAGATGTTGTTCTTGCCGGCCATTGTACCCACTGTCCCAATCTGTCTAAAACGTCTGCATGGTCATCTTCACCATCATCTTCTCTCACTTCTCCATCCTTCACACCTCCTACATCACTCCAGTCCCTGTGTTGCCAGCTCTCTAATTTCCTCAGGAGTTTATTTTCTCACTGCCGCCCCCTGGGGTCCCCTGTGTGCAGGTACAGAGCCTTCACCTTCATCCTCACCTTCCTGCTCTACACCAGCTTCCACCTCTCCAGGAAGCCAATCAGCATCGTCAAGGTAACCCCCTCACTCACTCACAGAATGTATATTTCAATGCATCCTGTTTCAATGATTTGTGTTTGATCTTCTTTTCTTTAATATAGAGTTGTATTGTTTCACATTTCATTTCCTATTTGACCGTCACTGACTACCATTCCTTTAGCTCGTTAGCCTCTTGGCTATAACTCTTTGTCTCTCTATATGCCATTTCCTGGATCAAAAAAGGTTAAGCAAACAAATGAAAACAATGCTGGCCAACATTCCCAGAAGGGAAGTCAACACACTCTCTCTCTCTCACTCACTCACTCACTCACTCACTCACTCACTCACTCACTCACTCACTCACTCACTCACTCACTCACTCACACCTCCTCTTCGTTTGTAGCGTAACACGGCGGCTGTTCTTCCAGGTTGTGCCGGTCACACGTGTTATCTCAGCCGAAGTAACCTTAGTGTTTGTTTGTGTATGACAGAGCGAGCTCCACAAGAACTGCTCGATGGCGAGCGAGTTAGCCACAGCTAGTGGTGGCGGCGCTAGCCAGCTGCCCGCACTCATCTCTCTGCACACGGACATGGACTGCAGCTGGAAGCCCTTCGGTTAGTGTGTGTGCGTGCGTGCCTGTGTGTGTGTGTGTGTGTGTTTCTTTTCCTGTTTTTTTTTCTCTAGTTGTGTGTACGCATGCTTGTTTTTCTTATTTAATTCATAAATACATCCATAAATATGCAACACACTGTTTTTAATCTATGCAAATATTTATCAATGCATATTTACACATATAGACTGCACTACTGGCCATTAAAGGCACCCAGTGCAACTTTCGAGGCTTAAAAATAAACATTCAATTTCTAGTCTTTTTTACACGTAGTAAGTTTCAATAACTCCATACCATTACATACCGACATTTAAGCAGCAAAGATGAGACGTCGTTGTGTGGTGAGAACTGATACAAAATCGATAACAACAACAATGCCGCCATTTTCTTTATTTTTTGTAACCTACAATAAATAAAGCAGGCTTCCAGTCAATGGAAAAATGGCTTCTCCCCACCGGCGATTGTTGTTGTTTACGATTTTCTATCAGTTCTCACCACACAACGCCGTCTCATCTTTGCTCCTTGAATGTCGATATGTAATGGTATGGAGTTATTGAAACTTACTACGTGTAAAAAAGACTAGAAATTGAATGTTTATTTTTCATTGAATGTTTACATAAAGTTGCACTGGGTGCCTTTAAAGGGCTAAATGGAATAGAAGACATTGAAAACTCTCAATTGCCATTTGACCAATGGATAAGTGTGTTCAGGCACATTTTACTGATATAAATATGAAATAAATAGAAATTCATGTTTGGTCTCCAAGTGTCTTGTAGTCCTGTAAACCCTAAACGAGGATGACATACAGTGTGTGCATTCCCACTCATTGAAAGTCTGTTCCCCTTCTCCAGATAAAAATAACTATAAACAGCTCCTGGGAGCCATGGACTACTCCTTTTTGTTCGCCTACGCCATCGGCATGTACCTCAGGTAGGCTCATACCAGTAAACCTGTACCTCAGGTAGACCTTTACCTCAGGTAGGCTGATCACCAGGTAGACCTGTACCTCAGGAATACCAGCTGGTCATAAACCTTATGCTGACCACCATAAGTGCAGCCCCATCTTGTAGCACCTCTCCAAGAGAGGCTGTTGATTTGAAACATGCTTTTGCTAATGCCTATGCTGCTGCCCTTGCAGCGGCATCATCGGGGAGCGCCTGCCCATCCGGCTGTACCTGACGGTGGGCATGCTGTGCAGCGGGCTGTTCACCTGCCTGTTCGGTCTGGGCTACATCTACAACATCCACAGCCTGGCCTTTTACGTCTCTGTCCAGGTGAAGCTCAAACTCATCTTCCATGAGATGTGAATGTAAAAAATCGTATTCAAACATATATATATTATATTATCAGGCAGAGGAATGGGGGAGGGATCCCATACTTTATATAATTTAATTATGAAATAACTGCACTCATTCAAACATGGCTCTAGATCTGTATTCTTTGGGGTTGTAGTCTCTGACAACATATTGGAACAGAAACACAAGGATTATATTACACACTAAGGAACAGTCAGCGAACCAGAAGGAAACGCTGTACATTATGAAATTAGCCAACACATATAGCAGATGACACACATACACACTCACACACACATTTAAAATTGTGTTTGGTGTACCAATATCAATATATGTATTTTATATATATTTTTAAGTAAATGTCTGTATATTTAACCGCTGTTAATGCCTATTCAAATCTTGAAGAATGTGAAACAGAATCAACGTGTGTGTGTGTGTGGGTGTCAGGTGGCTAACGGCTTGGTGCAGACCACTGGCTGGCCCAGTGTGGTCACGTGCATCAGCAACTGGTTCGGCAAGGGAAGGTAGGCTAGCAAGCTATCACTGACAGCAGCCTCAGTATCCCCAAACCTTAGATAATGGGACCAGTACTGCTAGTACAACGGTGTCTCTCTCTCTGTCCATCCCTCTCTGGCCCTGCCCCTAGGCGTGGGCTCGTCATGGGCGTGTGGAACTCCCACACCTCAGTGGGGAACATCCTGGGGTCCCTGATCGCCGGCTCCTACGTGTCCTCCAACTGGGGCATGTCCTTCATCGTGCCCGGCATCATCATCGCCGCAATGGGCGTGGTCTGCTTCCTCTTCCTCATCGAGCGTACGTACTGCCACGCCTTATTGCCTGGAGTTGGGAGGGCGAGCAAGGAGAGGGGCTTGCTGTGGTGGATGAGTGTTGTGGAGCCTCTTGGAAGTGGTTGATGAAGAGTCAAAGGCAGCAGAGTAGAGTGCATTATTAGGCGAGGCGTAGTAATGCTATGACGCCTTAACCGTTCCTGATATTACCACAAACATATCCAAGTACCCACATCTTTTCGACAGAATCCAGAGGCTCAGGAAATCCTAAGTTGTTGGTAAGCTATTTGAGCAGGTGTGTTCTGAGGGAGTGTACGGGCAGATCTCACCCTGTACATCTTGTGTCTGCAGATCCTAACGACTTGAAGACTATGCATGCCCAGAGCTCCTCGCCCGTCGGCAGGGTGAGTAAAGACATGTTAACATCTCAATATCCTTTATGTCTCGCCTGTCTGTGTTGGTGTAGTGTGTGTGTTTGTGTGACATTTGGAGAGAATGGACCCTCCTGGTGCTTTACTCTGGTCACCATGACTACTAGGGACCTTGACACTGGTCACTATGGCAACCGTGGACCACCTAAGGCACCTCCTAAGGACCCTAAGTGGCTTTCAAGAGCAGACTACATCTTAAGTTTGTGTGTGTGTTTATCTCCCCTCACACCTCCCAAGACACGACTTAGAAACAACCATCACTTGAATGATCACACACACACACACACACACACACACACACACACACACACACACACACACACACACACACACACACACACACACACACACACACACACACACACACACACACACACACACACACACACACACACCGTGAGAGAGAGAGATAACTCCAAGATTTCCAATCCCGCTTGAAACCCTTTGCCCTTTCACCTTCCCTTAACATCCGATCCCACAGAAGACGAACGAGGGACAGGGTCTAGACCCTAAAGCCTACTAGCCATCAGGGGGTCGTGTACTGGATACTTCCCTCTGGTGTAGAAATATGATGATGTGAAAGATGTGGATGATTGCCAGACCGTAGCGTTTAAATACCTACCCCTAGGTGGTTAATGTCTCTGTAGAACACCAGTAGCTGCTCCCAATCCCCAAGAATTATGTTATTAATTAAAACAATTAATTAACTGTTCATTCCTGTGATGTAAAGTTTAAGGGGTGATTAGGACTGCATTAAGGGAATCAGAAATGAATGCTGGGTGTGTAACTATACCGACCTCTCCAGTGGATATTCCCATGATGCATTGCTTTCCCCCAGATCCATTAAACAAGCAAACCATCTCTTAACCATCCTAATTCAAACACCTACAATTTAACAATAACCCTTAACTTATAGCCTTCCCTAACCAAATGCCTGTGTTTAGCTTTTTAAGCTGAGATCTAGTTGAATTTCACCTCTACTTTAACTCCCACACTGACTCATTTATTGTGTTGTATTACTTCAGGCCGAAACGGTCAAGCGCTTGTTTGCTTGTTGACTTGAAAAGACCAGATAAAGATAAAGTAAAGTCTGTCTCTTGCTTCCCCCTAGCAGACGGCATGCACTGGATGGAGCGGTGTGAATGGACACAAGGATATGTATCTTCAGTTCACACAGGGCAGTACAAAGGTGTGTGTATGTGTGTGTGTGTGTGTGTGTGTGTGTGTGTGTGTGTGTGTGTGTGTGTGTGTGTGTGTGTGTGTGTGTGTGTGTGTGTGTGTGTGTGTGTGTGTGTGTGTGTGTGTGTGTGTGTGTTTTCCTCTTTGGGCTCATGCAGCATGCATATTTTTATTAAGGTGTATTTATTTTGAAAGTACAACAGAATATTAAGTTGCATTCTACTGTCATTGTAACTCATCTAGACGTACGACCATTACGAGAATAGCGTTCTGTACAGGAAGGTGAGTCTATTGGGTCCCAGGAGGGTCTCTGGGAAGACCCCCTCCAGTACTTTGACCTGACCCGTTTTCATGTTGTCCTTCAGAGCAATCTGCAAATGGTTTCCATGGTATTTCAAGTCCAATCAATAGTGGGCCCTGGACGCGCCATGCAAAAACAATATGGAGTCTTTTCATACATTTATAGCTAGAAAAGTATTGTCAATAGTGTTTTCTGGCATACAACGCTCTCCCACACCTAATTCCTTCCTACTGCAAACCTACTGTGTGTCTGGCCAGCCTGTCCTGAGCTAGACCTGATCTGGTGATGATATGTGCAATGGGTTGATTAGTCAAATATGATCTTTGAATGAGAGGCTTGTCAAGGATCTCATTCAATGAACGCTATTGATGTTGGTGATCAGATGAACTGCAACGTTTCTGAATAATCAACCCTCTTCTGATTTGGAAGGTTTTGGGGCTTTTAGTGGATTCCGGAACGTTGGAAAGATTACTTTCCAACATCTCAGTGTCTGGCTGTGTAAAGTGGGAAGCATACTTTAAAATTAGACTCCTTTTTTTTAACCTAGACCAAAAAAGTTATTCTAATGCGGACAAACTTGTTTCAAACTCAAGGCGGTTTTGGTTTGATCACTTAACATTCCCTTAGTTAAGGGAACAGGATCAGGAATTTGATAGTGAAACTGGAAATAAATCAAAATGCATCTCACCAGCCTTGAATTTCTGACCGATCAGACAAATCAATCCAATGTTCACATTGCCCTCATCGGCGGAGATCTCGGCGACTTCCAAAATCTTTAAGGTGCAAGAAGCGCCGCAAAATCAGTTTGGTGAGGTGTTTGTTTCTCCTCTTCGTTGTGTTTTTGCGATGTTGCCAAACTCATTTTCCTCAATAAGTATGCTGCCCGCTTCAGAGCCACATCCCACCTCTGCCCTCTGGCTCCACCTCCTGTGTCCCAGTCACTGATGATTGGTCCTCTCTCAGGGCGGCGACGAGGAGCCCCTGCTGGACAGAGAGACCGCTGCCAGTGGGCGTGTCCCTCTGCAGCAAGTCGTCGTGGTGAAGAGTGAATCAGAGCCCTCCGCCATCAGCTTCATGGGAGCCCTGCGCATACCGGTCAGTCAGACAGACAGATACACACACACACACACACACACACACACACACATGGAGGGAACCATACAGAGAAAAACAACACAGAGAATGATATTCATATGACAAACTGCTAATGCCAGGATGTGTAGCAAGTAAATTTGAATCAGTGTGAATCTGTGTATTGTCCTCTGTGTCGTCTATGTCTCTCTCTACCTTCTCCCCTCAGGGAGTGATCGAGTTCTCACTTAGTCTGCTGTTCGCTAAGCTGGTCAGCTACACCTTTCTCTTTTGGCTGCCCCTCTACATCACCAAAGCAGGTATCCATCTTATATAAACACTGCTGTGACCTAGGTTACCACACCACTCTGCATCGCTAGTATTCACTGGTGTTCACTCGGTTACCATGTCACCTTCACCTGTAGTACCTAGGTTAACGTGTGCGTGTGTGTCTCTCTTTTCAGCTCACCTGGATGCTAAAAAGGCCGGGGATCTCTCCACCCTGTTCGATGTGGGAGGAATCGTAGGTAGGTGTCTGCCCCTCCTCCAGAGGGATACCTGCCTCTTCCTCTGTGTGTGTGTGTGTGTGTGTGTGTGTGTGTGTGTGTGTGTGTGTGTGTGTGTGTGTGTGTGTGTGTGTGTGTGTGTGTGTGTGTGTGTGTGTGTGTGTGTGTGTGTGTGTGTGTGTGTGCGTGTACTGCAGGTTTTCATCATTCACATACACATGTTTGTGTGTAGGTGGTATCTTGGCAGGAGTAATCTCTGACAAGTTGGGGAAGAGAGCCACCACCTGTGCAGTAATGCTTCTATTGGCTGCTCCGACAGTAAGCCCTACCCACTTCAACTCAGGATTTTACTGTTTCATGTTATTTTCCATACATACTGTATACTATCACGATACAACTTAATGACATTCCGTTTAACTCATGTTGGTTATTGGGTACATTTATCTCTGCCTAACTATTGTTGTTAAGAATTATGGAGAGAAAGATTTTTTGGTTTCCTATAGCTAGTACCAAATGTTATACAGAGACAACAGAAATTGGCTAATAACTGCTTAACTCAATTTAACACATGCGATTGTTAAAAAATGTATGACTCACTTGATGATGTTTCAATGGTAAAGACATGACGTATGTGACGGATAATGAATGGCGTTGTTTGCGCTTCCAGCTCTACGGCTTCTCCATGATCAGCCAGTTTGGTCTGGGACCCACCGTGGGTAAGATCCACATTCTAAAGCTCCAGTCATTAAACTATCTGACAGCTTATAACTAATATGAATATAGTAGAGTAGAGAAAAACGGAGGTCCCAAGCCCTACGCTAAAAAGCTTGATGCCCTTAAAGTTCCTGTGGTGAATACGGTTCTACTGAATTGCTCTGATATTAAACATGTTTTCTATTTTTCTCTCTAGCCATGTTGTTGGTGTGCGGCGGGCTGGTGAACGGCCCATATGCCCTTATCACCACGGCCGTATCAGCTGACCTGGTATGTGCTCGTCATGGACATTTGTGTATGGAGGTCTGTCTGTGTGTGTGTGTTTATGTGGACGCCAGGCACTCCATGATCATCCACTGCTCATTCTCACTCCAACTCGTCCTCTCCGATGACCTTTCACCCCCAGGGGACCCACAAGAGCCTGAAGGGGAACGCCCGGGCCCTGTCCACCGTCACGGCCATCATCGATGGGACCGGCTCCGTAGGTCAGTGTTCAGACAGGGATACGCTCTGCCACAGGCTCTGTAGGTCAGTGTACAGACCCTCTACCACAGGCTCTGTAGGTCAGTGTACAGACCCTCTACCACAGGCTCCGTAGGTCAGTGTACAGACCCTCTACCACAGGCTCTGTAGGTCAGTGTACAGACCCTCTACCACAGGCTCTGTAGGTCAGTGTACAGACCCTCTACCACAGGCTCTGTAGGTCAGTGTTTAGACCCTCTGTAGGTCAGTGTTCAGACCCTCTACCACAGGCTCTGTAGGTCAGTGTTCAGACCCTCTACCACAGGCTCTGTAGGTCAGTGTTTAGACCCTCTGTAAGCCAGTGTTCAGAGATAAAACTCTCCCACAGGCTCTGTAGGTCAGTGTTTAGACCCTCTGCAGGTCAGTGTTCAGAGATAAAACTCTCCCACAGGCTCTGTAGGTCAGTGTTTAGACCCTCTGCAGGTCAGTGTTCAGAGATAAAACTCCCACAGGCTCTGTAGGTCGGTGTTCAGACCCTCTGTAGGTCGGTGTTCAGACCCTCTGTAGGTCGGTGTTCAGACCCTCTGTAGGTCAGTGTTCAGACCCTCTGTAGGTCGGTGTTCAGACCAGAGATACACTCTACCACAGGCTGTTCACTGTTATCCAGCCGCTCATATTCACACATGGCTGTTCGTATTAAGATGTGTTTTTATTATCGAGATATGACGAGCATTGTGCTCACTTGGTTTACTATGATGGAATTGAACTCAAACGTGAGGTTGAAAAGGTTGTTTTAGTAAAGCCACATAGTTTAAGACATAAAGAAATGTTAAATGGCTTAAATAAAGTGAAAGGATTTGAACAGTCCAAATGGAGTGAACATTGTTAACAAAATTGCTGCAGTGATACATTTTGAATACATTTGAGATAAAATATAGTGTAGCTGATCTGTTAAAGCGGATAAAGCATGAAATAAAATAAAAATTGAGGAAGTTACGAAGTCTGAAGTAATTGACGTATCAGAGAATGGGCGGAAGGCTTTGCCATCCTCCCATTGACTTCATTGTAAAAAAAAAAATCAGTGTACAGCAAAATCTATCTACACGGATCCAAGAAGCAAAAATGTTCAGCATGTGTACACCAAGTACACCAAGTTTCAGAATTGTATTACACTTACACACAGGCATTCAGAGAGAAAAACAGACCGAGAAAGACACACGCACACACCTGAGATGACTTTTATTAATTAGAGATTACTATGATGAAAAATCACTATTATAATGACATATCACTATTATTAAAATGCACTATTCGTACTTTTGTATCATTAATTCTTTCCTCATAAATGTACCGCCTGGGATGAATTAATAAACGTCTGCTTTTATCAAATAATTACTGTTAGAGATAAAATCCTCCATACCTCTTGTATCTTCCCGCTGCAGCTGTGGGTGGCAGCACTTGTAGTTCTCAGTGGTCTGTCTGTCCTCAGGCGCTGCGGTGGGCCCCCTGCTGGCCGGAGTGTTGTCTGCGGGCGGCTGGGATCAGGTGTTCTACATGCTGATGACCGCTGACTTCCTGGCTCTGCTTGTAAGCCAAAACCCCTGCCCTTGCATGTCCCATCCCTTATGGGCTTGTGGCAACCAAGATGGTCGTGACATGAGGGCTCATATGTGACGTCAGTTAAAGGGAACTTGACTCACAGTTGACACACAGCAGTCAGTACTTCATTTAGAATGCCCCCCCGCACTGTCCTCAAACATGAGCCTGCACCTGTGCTGCACTCTAGCTCATCATGTGGACTCCCTGCCAGGCTCTCTGTACTTAGAATGTCGAAATTCCCTCTGAAGTCCATATTAAGCTATTAGAATGCTGTGTGTGTGTGTGTGTGTGTGTGTGTGTGTGTGTGTGTGTGTGTGTGTGTGTGTGTGTGTGTGTGTGTGTGTGTGTGTGTGTGTGTGTGTGTGTGTGTGTGTGTGTGTGTGTGTGTGCCATGAGAATCGCTACGGTTCTATCAAGTCATAAACAATTCTATAATTTGCAACAAAGTGAATGACATTATCTAATATATTACTTGTTGTGTCTGTCTCTCTTCCTGTTTGCTGTGTAGTTTTTGCTTCGATTGGTCAAAAAGGAGCTGACTTCGAGCAAGTCTCGCCCGATTTCTACTGTAGAGTAAGTTCTGCTAACAACAGCATACACAATCGGATTCTATTGATACATTTCTTTTTACCCATTGTTCACAAACCAAAATAAACAAAGTCTGTTAAATATTCAAACTCATGGGGAACATATTAGCATTAGTATAATACCTTTCTTTTTTTATCCTTTAAAATGAAGAAATTGTACAAAATTACTTGGTGAAAATGACATCTCTACTTTTGACCAATGATTATGTAAATGAAGCAAACACCTCCATGCTCTCACGACCCACACACCTTCTCTCTGGTGATACTTCTGCATAATCATTTGGACATATTTCCACATCGGACAGTGATGGGCACTGCTCTCCTCCCACACACACGGACACCCACTCAGAGTCTTGTGAGGTTGTGGAGTACAAAACACAATAAACATGGTAGTCTAGGATCTTCTTGGTTCCTATAAGTCACATCGCGAGACTCAAAACAACATTCAGAAGGCCTCCACTCCAAGAATAAAGACATAATTAGAACAATAAAGACAATTATAACATTATTGGAGTGGCAAAACAAACAAACTTCCCAACAAATCCAACAGCCTAGCCGGCATGAAGAGGTGAAAGATCTCTGCTCTTTTCATTCCTTGACGACTAGTTGTCGGCATAAGTCAATCGCTCCCACTCCTACTCCTTATGTAGCGGTGGTGGAGTTACAAGAATCACCAGACGTGTTCACAGGAGAAGGAGGAGCAGCAGGGACAGCTGTGTACTGATGTAAACTGATGTCCAACATGTCTTCTCTTGCAGGTTGAAGGAGCACTGAGCACTTTGGCACACGCAGTGTGAGCATTGATACCACTCTGAACCGATCCCGGTTGGGGACCATGGACTCGCCTCCATATCTAGGGCATTATGGGATGTATAGCCTACGTGCACACGTGTACACACACAATTTTGTGGGATTTTCTCCTTGTGCCTTTTGTGCCTTTTGTATCTTAGCTTTGTTTTTTACTGTTTCTATTCATTTTCCCTTCATCGCCATGTTAATCTTTTTCCTCTTATAAAGTTGTTTGAGTCTCTCTCTCTCTCTCTCTCTCTCTCTCTCTCTCTCTCTCTCTCTCTCTCTCTCTCTCTCTCTCTCTCTCTCTCTCTCTCTCTCTCTCTCTCTCTCTCTCTCTCTCTCTCTCTCTCTCTCTCTCTCTCTCTCTCTCTCTCTCTCTCTCTCTCTCTCTCTCTCTCTCTGTGTCTCTCTGTGTGTGTGTGTGTGTGTGTGTGTGTGTATAACCTACTCTGAGTTATATGAATGCAGTTTAATCGCCATCGTTGCCTTACTGAACTAAACCAAAGAGCTAAT
>NC_082401.1:4939187-4941687 GCF_031168955.1 Gadus macrocephalus
ACACACACAGCAAAGCAAAGCAAAGTCTAATTAATACAATAAATGATTATAATGAGGAGCAGTTGATCGGAAAGGAAGTGCTGCCCCTATGTGGAATACATTGCTACTGCTACAGCTTAATAAAATAACTGTCAAAAGCAAGTTATTTCATCCTTATCGCATATGAAAATGGTTGCAACTGTTACAAACGGACAGACTGAACAACCCCACAGTGCACAGAAAGAAATTCTTCATGTCATGCCCGGAGTTTCCATGACAACCTATTCCAATCGCTCTCAAACTCTGAGGCTACTAATTCAAGAGAGCCTGAAAAGCTCAAATATTACAGACGAATCCCTTATATACCTATGCATAAGATATAGATTAAACCGTTACTGTTCCACATTGACCAAATATATAAAGAGGCTCAAAGCAAGGATTTAGCCTTATTTCACTATAAACAATTCCATGTCAACCCTTTCCTGCTAACGCATTGTAATGTTTGATGCACCTGCTACAGTATTTCATCCAGTCGTCCAACATTGTCTGTGTCCATGCTTCTATCTTGGTCAGGAACATCAGCCTTTCTCTGCTGGATACCTCAGGAGCCATGGTCTCCATCGACCCTACAATGCCCCACAACACAGAGAGGTTCGCCGTACTCATTCACTCATCGATCAGTCACAGGGGGCTGGCACCTCACTGTCATTGTAAATAACCTGTGACTCGCAACACACTTGTTTTTCTTTTATAATCCTAATGCACGGTAGTGAAGGGTTTGAACCCACAACCTTCCATCAGTATAATGAGCAATGACAATACATTGAGACAGTGATGGAGGCCTATATGTTTATTCATATGTATGTTTTACAGGAGGTTCTCACACACCAATAGACACAACAATAAACAGAAACTAGTCTCTTGGTCAACATGCACTGTAACACAGTACATTGTAAATGTGTTTCATATCGTTAAGGCCCTCTACACACACGCATCACAGAAAATGCAATTTCCTGGAGATTCTCGTTGAACAGCTGCGAGACTCTCTATCGTCTCCTCCTCCTTGTCAGCCATTCAAAACGACACTGCTACTTCGCTAATGTTTCGGCGCCATAGTGGAAATTTCCGCTTCATTGTTATGAGGTTATGGCTGCAATTGCTCTGCTCTTGTTAGCTGACAAGTAAACAGACAGAACACAGAACAGCCAAGGTTAAGGAATGAGCTTGTTGCACTCACACACAGACTCGTGCACACACACACACACACACACACACACACACACACACACACACACACACACACACACACACACACACACACACACACACACACACACACACACACACACACACACACACTTGCACGCTTAGAGGCTTATCACATGTGGTGTGATAAGTGTACAACTTTTCTTATCTCTGTTAAATCTCATGTCTGTATTATTAAAGTCAAACGATCACAGGCCGGGTAAATGGAAATAATCTGCATTGTGTGTGTATGTGTGTTTATTCTTGTCCTTATGTGTATATATTTATGTGTATGTTTCTATATTCTATATGTGTGTGTGTGTGTGTGTGTGTGTGTGTGTGTGTGTGTGTGTGTGTGTGTGTGTGTGTGTGTGTGTGTGTGTGTGTGTGTGTGTGTGTGTGTGTGTGTGTGTGTGTGTGTGTCCGTGTGTATGTGTTTCTTTTAAAGGTCACCATATCGTGTGGTGCCTCTAACTGGAGGGCAGCTTGCCGGTGAGTCCCAGAGGCACACACACATGCACACGCACGCACACTCACACTCACGCTCCCACTCACAAACATACACATACACACACATTATAAATCTAGCTATGTTAACAGTGCTAGCATTCCCCTCCATTTCTTCATTCTAACGGTTTAACCGCTGGCAGCCATTTTTTCACGAGGAGGCTGTTGGTTTCAAGGAGGTGCAGAGGCTGTTTCCTGGTGCCATGGGCCTTATTCACTTGTAGCAGCCCTCTTGCTTCTAGAGCTAACTAGGTTGTTGAAATGAATGCTGAATTTTTCATTTGATTGATTGATCTGACGTTTGCTTTCTTTATTAACTAATTGGTTGGTTGGTTGAAGGGTTGGTTGGTTGATTGATCGATAGATTAATTGGTTGGTTGGTTTGTTGGTTGAAGCTGGCTGTCTCTGAATGTTGTCCAAAAGCTTATTGTGCTATTGTAAATATTTGTGTAACCACTGATGGTTTTTTAGATAATTGTATAGCTAATGATCACCGGTTAATATAGCTAACTTCTCTCTGGGAGCTAATCTTCACATGGAGTTTGTAACAAATTACAAAAAATACAAAAATAAATAAATCTGTCTGTGTCTAGCAGCCATTTTGTCCTCTATGGTCGTCTACGGTTGGCTGGTTCTCATAAACCTGGGAGATATGTATTAAAACACGCATGTAACGCAGCTATTGCCCAGGGCTGGAAGTTCAAAGCCATATAACTGTGTGCATTTTACGGTGACACGCTACTGGTGCTCCCGTGGCCACGCTCATTCC
>NC_082401.1:4946687-5054665 GCF_031168955.1 Gadus macrocephalus
CTGTGCAGTGTCCCTGTCTTTCACCCATGTCAGCTAGGATAGGCTCTGCCCCAAGACTACGAATAGGTGGATGGATGGATAACTGGATGGATGGTGGAGTAATAGGTGGATCAATTGATGAATGGATGAATGGATGGATGGATAAATAGTTAGATGGTCGCATGGATAAATAAGTGGACGGATGAATAGTTAGATGGGTGGATGGATAAATTGCTGAATGGATGAATTGCTGTAAATAATTCCACTGTGAAGCACTTTGAAGCTGAATGAGGTCAGCGATCCATTCATGTGTGTGTAATGTACTGACTGAGAAGGAAGAGGGTACGGTGGTCGGCCCTTTCATTCAATCTTTGTTTCTTAACCAGGAACTTTAGATAAAAGGTTCATTTTCAAGGGAGACCAGATTGCACACCAGTACAATTAAAAGGTTATACAATTATAGAATACAAAATGTCAAATCAGACCATGGATCATTAAGGAAAAAAGAGAGGATACGATAATGGATACACAGAACAAAACCTGCTACAGGAACAGTAATTGCATTCTTTAGATATATAAAATTTATCAGAGCTTTGAACTCTCCTAGGGAGACTAAATCATTAAGCTGGAGTGTATTCTGGAGCGCGAAATAGAAGAAAACTGGTTTCTAAGTTCCAACGCAAACCCTGGGTAGAGAAACAATGCTGCAGTCTCCTAAGGCTTCATGAAGAACATGATCCAGATCATAAAATAAACAGCGATTTGTGTGGGACAATTAGATGGATATAAAATGTAGATAACTGTGATAAACAGGGTATAGGCAGTGAATTGGAGATTAGGCAGCAAGTCAGTTATTAATGTTCCCATAGTCCAGAACATTGCATCAACTGCTTGAAATGTTTTTCTTACTGCTAAATTCAGATCCCTATTTGGATCATTTAAACCCAGCCTGACTTTCAGTTTCTTTCTTCTTCAAAAGGTATTCAAAATAAGAGCCTGTCCTCCACCCAACTAACCGAGTACTTATAGGATTAAACTATTTCAATTGAAAGGTGAGGGCCTTGACATCTCATTGCAGATATGAATGCTAACATTATCTACGATCTGGAAAACACCTGGAAAACATCATGCCTATGGTTTTCTTAGCAATCAGAATACACTTTAGACCATACACTGAGGCCTGAAACTATTTAAAGGCAGTCTGGAGCACTTCTACAGCTTGAATTGGCAAAGGGGAAAATGTTGTATCACCCGCATAAAGATGCACTTTAGCTGTAAGCATGTCCTTCCTATAACCAAAACCTGTAATTTGGTTATAGGTTTGAACTTGTGTCAATTGGTGACCCTTACACAGGCAATAACACAATGACCGCTGATATCCCTACAGAACACAGCAGGTGAGGTGTACTTGTAACTTGTGGCGTGTTTGTAAGAATGAGATACTGAGGTATTGTGGATTTGCTTGCACCTTTTGGGTCTAATAATTGGGCTTTAATAAATTGCATGAGATTTGAGAGG
Source organism: Gadus macrocephalus (assembly GCF_031168955.1). Taxonomy (NCBI): domain Eukaryota; kingdom Metazoa; phylum Chordata; class Actinopteri; order Gadiformes; family Gadidae; genus Gadus; species Gadus macrocephalus. The sequence continues at coordinate 4,948,185 of NC_082401.1, forward strand.
TCCTCACAATTCCTTAATTCAATCGGAAAAGCGAATCCCAATTTAGATATCAGGCGAAGGCAGCCCATGCGTCACTGGGCGCTAGCATGCAGACCAGAGGCGGTGCAGAGCCATGTATGCGAGCGGCGTGTGGTTCCTCCCTGCCATGCCCGGGGAAGCGGCATATTGCATGCCGTGACGCTGCCAAAAGCTACCAGCCACATGCTATGATGGCACTAACACGCCATGCTAATGGTCAGATGCTTGGCTAACAGTAGCAAGCCATGTTAACTCAGCACGCTAATGTATCTGCCCCTTACGGCCAGGCCGCTGCTCTATTTATGTAGCGTGTGTTGCCAACGCATCGGGCAGGGAATGATTGAATACAATTGCACTACCCACACGCCCCCCCCGCCCCCCCCCCCACCTCTTCATGTCCCCACATAGCCCAGCACATCTCACCGCGTCCGTAACTATGACAACCTCTGCCTCTTTACAGATGACCAAGGGGATATCTCCAACTGCAACATTGTGGTGTTTGAGTAGCGAACCAGTACCAATGTATCGCTGAGGATACTGAAAATACAACCACAAAGAGCCAACATTGAAATTGTTCTGTGGTATATGTTTTCTATATGTTTGTCTATATGTATTTGTCTTGATGATTGTCCAAATCAGTGTGGATGTGCCTCCCTCCATGCAGAGATGTGCTATGCCAGCGACTCATGTCCGTCTTGTCCATCTTGTGGGCTTCGTTTAGTGGGCTTACTTTAGTCGCTAAAGCTAACTTGCCACCTCTCACAATAAATACATGCTAAGTACCTGGATACCTTGTCGTAACGGCAACAGAGCAATTCCTGCACAGACCATCGTCCTAGCATCACCTCAGTCACCATTGTTACCCTGAAGTGTGGGTCTGTGTGCATTTGTTCTGGAACAACGATAAACAACAAGACATTCAGTCTTCCAGTCACTAGGATGGCTAACAGTGCCTATCCAGATAATAGATTCATTAGCCCTATCAGGCTCATAGGCTGAAAGCACGGTGACATGGTATTAACCGAGAGAAAGGCTGTCCTTTTATACTGCTTCAGAGTGCTCAGATGATGCTCTGCTGTCATTTAGGGCACTCTGCCTGCCCTACGCACACTCTATGAATGTGCAAAAGCACATACACACTCAAATCTAAACATGCACACATTCACACTCACACACACGCATAACACAAGTATAAACAAAAACACATACACAAACACAAACTCACGTAAATCAAAATATATACAGTACGCATGCACGCACGCACACACACACACACACACACACACACACACACACACACACACACACACACACACACACACACACACACACACACACACACACACACACACACACATGAATGAAGTGTGTGTATTGATCAGATGGTTAAGCGCAGGATGCCAGAAGGGACCGATTGACTGGATGTGTACTGCTCTAAAGGGATGAATCAGTAAATCAAAGGGATGTTTACTCACTAACCATCTCCATGGCAACACCACCCCCTCCACAGCGCTTTAATTCACACTCTTTAACTTATTCAAACGGCTTAAAGCCACTGGTGACGTCATCGCTCTCCAACACCCACTCTCTCGCTCACTCTCTCTCTCTAGGCCTATCCCCATCTCCTCTGTGTCTATCGTGATTCAATTGATTTCAAATTCACTTTATTGCCACAACAACACAAGAGAACATTCGCAGACGAAATGTCAACAACACAGGAATGGTCAATAGAAGAGCTTACAACGACCCATGTCATCTAAATGCCAACAACTCTGTCTCTCTCTCTCTCTCTCTCCCTCTGTGTCTCTCTCTGCAGTCGAGGGGATGAAGGTGGTGGAGATAGAGAAATGTCGCAGCGATATCAAGAAACTCCGTGAGGAGATGGCTTCCAGGAACAACAGGTCTTAGAACCTCCTCAACCCATCCCCATTCTGTTGTGGTTAAATGTATTCCTCATCATCATCTTCACTCCCAGCTTCATGGCAGTGATCAATATGTACATTAGCAGATGCCTTATGTTTAGACATTGGAATTCACAGCAATACAAGAGTTATCAGTGCATCGGCTTATGATTGCAGTCCTAATATTAATAGGTTACATATCACACGATTACAATGTGATTGGTAAAGGCTGTGTGTCTGTCTTGTGAGGGTAATGACCTTAACATGAGTAGCATTGATACAGTGAGAGCTCCATCTTTATCGAACAATTCGACTGATCTGATCAACAAGCGTATTAGGAGCTATATCGTTAGGAGGCAGCTTGTTAGGAGGCACCTCATTAGAAGGTCATTAGGATTAATTTATAGGGTGGCTCATTAGGTGGATGCCTTCTCAGGAACTTTAATTATCAAAGCCAAGCCCTTTGTATTTCATATTCAAGTTTGGATTTAACAAACTTTAGCAGGAAAACAAAGAGCCTCATTTTGAGATATTTGATAGTTCTTTCAAGGATATATCTTCTCGTAGAGATGTAGAAAACCAGTACTACCAAAGTGTCCTTATGTTTATTTCATGACTAGACTATAATAATGAATTCAGCTCATCATCATATAATCAGTTGATTTCACCATGACTGACTGAAGGTTTTTCTCTTGTTGGGTCGGCTTGTAGCAGTTACCTGGAAGACAACAAGAAGATGACGCCGCGCAGGGACGTGCCCTCCTACCCCAAGGTGAGCTCAAAGACCTGCACCAGTCAGGGTATGGTTTTGTTCCCAGGGACACCCAGGGCAGTATGAGGCAAACATTCTGCAATGCCCCTCCCACCTCGTTGGATAGGCACAGTGTTTGACCAATCAAGATCAGCTGAGTTGTTGTTAGTTTGAACCCCTCCTCTTTACTCCCATTAACTGACTGAAGTCTCACATCATTAATGGCAAATATACTTACTATAATCACAAGGTGACAGAGAGGATTTATATTGAGTGATGTTTTAAGATTTTGTGTGAGAGCAGAATATTAATATTTATATTTGCAAACACACACACACACACACACACACACACACACACACACACACACACACACACACACACACACACACACACACACACACACACACACACACACACACACACACACACACACACACACACACACACACACACACACACACACACAGACATACAACATCTGTCAGAGTGTTTAATAAGGTCCAAAAACACAGTGTGCATGCGGCCCTACACACACCCACACGTATGTTAAAACGTGTGCTTGAGCTGGCCCTGAGCCAGAGACAGTGAGGGTTAACCGACCCTGTGTGGTCTGAGGTGGTCCTGAGCCAGAGACAGTGAGGGTTAACCGACCCTGTGTGGTCTGAGGTGGTCCTGAGCCAGAGACTGTGAGGGTTAACCGACCCTCTGTGGTCTGAGGTGGTCCTGAGCCAGAGACAGTGAGGGTTAACCGACCCTGTGTGGTCTGAGGTGGTCCTGAGCCAGAGACGTGAGGGTTAACCGACCCTGTGTTGTCTGCAGTACATGCTGTCACCACAGACCATAGACGCCCTCAGAAAGCCTGGCTTCGATGTCTGGCTGTGGGAAGCCAATGAGGTAAGGACCACAGCTCAGCCATGTGAACAAGCCTAACTCCAAAACACTGTCTCTCTTTTCTCTCTCTTTTCTCTCGCTCCTTCTCCATACCCTCCCCCCCTCTCCCCTCCTCCGTGTGCACGTGTGCCTGTGCGTGTGCGTGTTTGGTATGTGTGTGTCCGTGCATGCATGCGTGTTTGTTTGTGGGTGTATTTGCGAGCATGTGTGGGACTGTGTGTGTGTGTGGGTGTGTGTGTGTGTGTGTGTGTGTGTGTGTGTGTGTGTTTGTGTGTGTATGTTTGCGTTTGTGCGTGTGTGGGAGTGTGTATGTTTGAATGCGTGTATGCATGTGTGTGTGAGTGTTTTGGTGTGTGTGGGTATGTTTGTGTCCCTGTGTGTGTGTGTGTGTGTGTGTGTGTGTGTGTGTGTGTGTGTGTGTGTGTGTGTGTGTGTGTGTGTGTGTGTGTGTGTGTGTGTGTGTGTGTGTGTGTGTGTGTGTGCGTGTAGTACCATCTGTCTAAGGAGACAGTGGAAGCGCTCAGACAGCCTACATTTGATGCTTGGCAGTGGGAACCCAATGAGGTGAGATAGACCACCTGACCATAATCGATACCTTTATACCATCGACATCAACAATTAATCAATGGTTCACTTTCATTTGATCAGAGATTGGTACTACAGGCAGAAAATATGGTACAAATCAAAAGTAACGGACTATGTTAGCAAGACAAAGTTCCACATTGAACAAACATGTTACAATGTTTAATGAAAAAAAGGAAATGCACAATCTTATTGTCTCGGCTATGGCACTACTTGGGGTAGGCCCTGTTTATTTCACTACTACACTTGCAGACCGAGGGGTGCCCCTGCAAAGCCCCTGCTTCTAGATCATAGTGCAGTACTTCAGCTGCTAGACGAGAAGACAACATACAAATGGAAAAAAACGGAGCTTTTAGATATTTTCTGATAAAATGTTTGTTCCAAAATGGCTAATAAGAACTGTGTTTGTTCGAAAATTTCTAATAATAATTAATTTCTTTCTAAAGAACACATGCTGAATCCTAAAAAGGGTAGATAGTATGTAATTGTAAAATCAGTCAGTGTCTATAATAAGTCTAGGACCCTCAACCATTTGCATGTATTTAGAGTGGATCGCTCTCTGTTTCCCCCCCCCAGATGCTGAGCTGTCTAGAGCACATGTACCACGACTTAGGGCTGGTGAAGGACTTCACCATCAACCCCATCACACTCAAGCGATGGCTAGTACGTTCTCTCCCCCCCCCTCTCTCTCTCTCTCTCTCGGCCACCTTACATATGTTATGTTGTCTTTGTTTTTTGAAGCACTTTCATGATATTGTGGGAGAGATGTTCTGGCTCTTGTATCCCTGTCAGGCTTGGCTTTAAATCAGCGTTGACATCTCCTCTCTGTTTCTCTCTTTAGTTATGTATCCATGACAACTACAGGAATAACCCCTTCCACAACTTCCGCCATTGTTTCTGTGTGACACAGATGATGTACAGCATGATCTGCCAGTGCAGCCTCCAGGTAAGGGTACTCTTCTGTAGATACTCTGCTAGTGCGACTCTGCTTCATACACTGTATTTGTGACATCGGACGGTATTTATGTCAAGGGCAAGTATGTGTGTCTGTGTGAGGGGAGGCTGCCAATGAACAGAGGCTTCCCTGTTGCCAATGACAACCCCTCCCAGGCGGTTCTGTTATTTCAGAGTCGGGCCGTTCATTAAGAGGCTTCCCTTAGTCATGTGCTAATGTAGACACTTCTTATTCATTATTATACTCTTTCACTCTCTCTCTCCCTCTCTCACTGTCCCTCACACTCTCACTCTCTCTCTGTTTCTCTCTATCTCTCTCACACACTCTCTCGCTCTCTCTCCCTCCCTCTCTATAACTGTGTCTCCCCACCCTTTTGCTTCCTTCCTCATTCTCTCACAAATTCACCATCAGGCTATCACGGAAACACACAGCTTATCGATGTGTGTGGCCATTGAACTGCTAGCAAAATAAAATAATGTGTGTTTGTGTGTGTGTGTGTGTGTTTGTATGTGGGCTTGCGTGTGTGTGTTTCTCAGGAGAAGTTCACTCAAGTGGACATCTTGATTCTAATGACCGCAGCTGTGTGTCACGACCTGGATCATCCTGGATACAACAACACGTAAGAACACACACTCCTAAACACACACACACACACACAGGTCCAGGTACAGAGTCATTTATGGATTTACTTCAGCTAGTTGGACAAATCGCTATAATTACTATTTATTTGCTACAATCCTTCTACTCTCTCTCTGTATATCGCTCCCTTCATCCTTCTTCCCTCCATCCCCCCTCCCTCCATCTCTCTCTCTCCCTCCATCCCTCCCCCCTCCCTCTATCTCTCTCCCTCCATCTCTATGTCTCTCTGCCAGGTACCAGGTCAATGCTCGGACAGACCTAGCGGTGCGCTACAACGACATCTCTCCCCTGGAGAACCATCACTGTGCCATAGCCTTCCAGATCTTCTCCCAGCCCGACTGCAACATCTTTGCCAGCTTCGACCCTGAGGCCTTCAAACAGATCCGCCAGGTCAGGACTGCGTATTCTGTGCCCCTCTATAGCCGCACTGTCTGCACTCCAGGATCTGAAGCAAATCTATGTGTATGCCAATTATGGCCACAACTGGACTCCTTACCCTCCCTGGAAGGAGGGGGAAGCTCTTTCTATCTTGCTTCTCAAAGTTTCTTCTCCATCGTGACGATGGATGAGGGGTCTTGTTTAATGCGGTCTGTGAAGACAGGAAATGTAATAAAGGGCTATCCAATAAAGTAGACAACTTATATTTGGATTTACTAAAACGTTATATTGTTTGGGAAGTTGCTTTGGTTAAAAGCATGTGCTAACACTGCTGTACTGTAGGGCGTCATGAGAACTGAGCTAGTCTGTGTCCTGCTTTGACTCATTTTCTGGAGGGTCACTAGTTTGTGTGTGTGGTTATGTGACAGAGCACCATCACGCTGATCCTGGCCACGGACATGGCGCGACACGGCGAGATCCTGGACTCCTTCAAGCAGAAGGTGGACGTCTTTGACTACAGCGATGAGGAGCATGTGACCTGTGTAAGCGTCTGCCTAACTCTTTCACCTGCCGCGAAAAAAACACAATTTTCACCACCATGACTGATGTGTGCGTCACCGATGCAGACCATTCTCCTCCCAGTCTACACATGTAACACAACACAATCTGCTCAGGGCTGTAGCCCACTAACTCACATACTGGGGCTGTGTTCTTGCAAAAGACATTCATCCAGAGCGTATGATAGCTTCTCATGTTCAGAATGAGCTCAGTCTCCTCTGTGAGCTGTGGGCGCTGGTACTGCTGGTCTCGATCGCCTCTGTGCATGCTGTACGCATCTACCAAGATAAGCCATTCATATATTCCATAATATTCAATAACCCTGAAGACCAGCAGAAATGGCAGTCCCCCCTTCTCTCCTCCCCCTGGTTCCTACCCCCTCTACTGCCCCCTCCTCTCCTCCTCCTGGTTCCTCCCCCCTTCTCTCCTCCTCCTGGTTCCTCCCCCCTTCTCTCCTCCTCCTGGTTCCTACCCCCTCTACTGCCCCCTCCTCTTCTCCCCCTGGTTCCTTTCCCCTCCTCTCCTCCTCCTGGTTCCTACCCCCTCTACTGCCCCCTCCTCTCCTCCCCCTGGTTCCTCTCCGCTCCTCCTGGTTCCTCTCCCTTCCTCTCCTCCTCCTGGTTCCTACCCTCTCTACTGCCCCCTCCTCTCCTCCCCCTGGTTCCTCTCCCCTCCTCTCCTCCTCCTGGTTCCTCTCCCCTCCTCTCCTCCTCCTGGTTCCTACCCCCTCCTCTCCTCTCCTGTTGACCTCTGACCTCCCCCCCAGCTGAAGATGGTCCTGATCAAGTGCTGTGACATCTCCAACGAGGTGCGGCCCATGGAGGTGGCTGAGCCCTGGGTGGACTGCCTACTGGAGGAGTACTTCATGCAGGTAGGAGTACTTCATGTAGTGGTAGTACTTCATGCAGGTAGGAGTACTTCACGTAGTGGTAGTACTTCATGCAGGTAGGAGAACTTCATGTAGTGGTAGTACTTCATGCAGGTAGAACTTCAAGTAGGGGTAGTACTTCATGCAGGTAGTATTTCACGTAGTGGTAGTACTTTATGCAGGTAGGAATACTTCATGTAATGGTAGTACTTCATGCAGTTAGGAATACTTTATGTAGTGGTAGTATTTCATGCAGGTAGGAGTACTTCATGTAGTGGTAGTACTTCATGCAGGTAAGAGTACTTCATGTAGTGGTAGTACTTAATGAAGGTAGGAGTACTTCATGTAGTGGTAGTTGTTCATGTAGGTAGGAGTACTTCTTGTAGTGGTAGTACTTCATGCAGGTAGGAGTACTTCATGTAGTGGTAGTACTTCATGCAGGTAGGAGTAATTCTTGTAGTGATAGAACTTCATGCAGGTATTAATACTTAATGTAGTGGTATTACTTCATAAAGGTAGGAGTACCTCTTGTAGTGGTATTTATTCATGCAGGTAGGAGCTCTCTTTACAGTAAATACTGCTTTATGCAGGTAAGGTTACTTCATGGAGTGGTAGTATGTCATGTGGATAGAAGTACTTGATTCAGTAGTTCAGCATCAAGTTAGGAGTACCACATATGGTAGTACTTTATGCTGTGGTAATCTATATGGGAGATATGAGTACTTTATGCAGTGGTAATATCTATTGGAGATGTGAGTACTTTGTGCAGGCAGGGGTACTTCATGCATGTGGTCGTACTTCGAGAACCTCAGAGTAATTACACTTAGACATTAATGTGAGAGATTAATGTGAGTGCACTGAAACATGGAGATACTTGTTTTTAGTTTTTTTGTGTGACATGGAGAAAGTACAAAGTGTAGTAGAACCAAGGTCTTAGGCATCTTAGTGCAATATCTCAATAATATCAGTTTATAGAATCAATAGCCATCATGACATGACTCATCATTACACAAGAAACATAAAGCTTAATCAATAAACAGGTTTATCAGCCACATGGCCATCAAGAAGATAACCTGTTAATCTGGACTAGAACAACAACAAACACTCATAAAAACTGTGTGTGTTCAGACCGCAACTCTTCTTAGGTGCTGTAAAGTCAGCCGAGTGCAGAGAGAATGCCTTTCTGTTAACAGCAACATCCAACTTATCTAACACATGTGGCAACATATCAACCAATCGAAGAGCTTGGCCCAAAGTGCTTCAACCCCCCCCCCGCCCTGACCAAAACGGTATCCCGTTTGAAAAGTCTATAATCCCCTCATCAGGGATTATAGACTATTCAAACCGGATACCAGGCTGTGATTGATTGTCAGATTGATCGGGGAAGGGCTGTGTATTGATTTTTGAGATTCAATGGGTATCATCAATAGCGTTATGTATGCAATGGATAGCTGCATTGTTGTTACCATGCCTTAGAGGGTGCTCTACGGCACCTGTTAAGTATGACTAGTAGTATTGTTCCGGTCCTAGTAAATCACTTAAAATGGTTATATGTGTCATGACCTGCGTTCTTGTGTAACTCCATCAATAATAAATTAACCTTATATTATGTAAACATAATAAATAGTATTATGGGTTGTTTCTCTCTCTCTCTCTGCAGAGCGACCGGGAGAAGACAGAGGGTCTGCCTGTGGCTCCGTTCATGGACAGAGAGAAGGTCACCAAGCCCACCGCTCAGATCGGCTTCATCAAGTTCGTCCTGATCCCCATGTTTGAGACCGTCATGAAGGTCCGTATGATGAGAGAACGCTTAGAAATAGTCATGTAATATGAATTATATAGGTTATTTAGGTTGATGTTGACGATTATCTCCCTTTATGGTATTCATTCCTTTGCTGTGACCTTGGTGTCGTAAAAGGTCCTCACTGAACAGATTCTAATCAATAGTGCTTGGCAGATATTGTCGGAAGAATAGCCATCCTTCACATCGGGGTACATTTGGATGAATTACCAAAAATAATTGTAATTTTTTTTTTTTATATATATACATCATCTGCTTAACAGGGAATATGACTTCAATTGAAAACATGAATGTACCACAGTCCAAACGGTCAGTGATAAAGACCGCTCTGGGCCTGTTACAGCTGTTTCCTCAGATTGAGGACGTAATGGTCCAGCCCCTGAGAGAGTCCAGAGACCGCTATGAGGAACTCAAGCAGATCGACGACGCCATGAACGAGGTGTGTGTGTGTTGAATAGTGCAACAGCCACCCCTCTCAGGTCTGAAAGTCAATATCAATTCAATCCATTATTATATGTCCACGTTTCTTTATCACGGTATATTCAACCATTTTAGATTATAAATTCACCTCTCAGTAAATCACTGTAAAGCAAGTAATTTATAACCCAGCTCTGATACGGATCATTAGAAACACCCCACAGCTCATGGTCCATCTTTGTTTCCATGTTCTTGTTTATTTTTTTGCAGGTGAAGAAGAAGAAAAGTGAAAACTTGACAATAGGGAAGAAGAAGTAGGAGGTTTGAAGTAGGTCCACACCAATTTATATCCATAACTAATTTTAATGTACTTTCACACTGAGATAAAAGGTCCTCCATCGCCATAGACGACGGACATCATTCAGTAAACTGTAGCTTCAATGTAATATGATCTTTACATCCGAACCGTTTAGGGGTCAGGAACATCAGCCACAAATTATTCCAAATTAGTATTTGCCGTCATATTTACAACTCATTCATAAATTCATATTTAAGTGCACACTTGCATTTATTTTATTTTGCTGCTACCCAGTGGCCTTTAAATAAACTGCAGATCACATTAGAATATCAAATGTAATCATTGAAATATTTCTCTTACAGTGTATGTTTGTTTTCAGCACCAGTGAAAGTAGAGCAGGAGAGCTGAGTGCCAGAGCAGAGTTCTCAGTTTGGTTCCGGGCCCCCCGAGCCGAAACCTTCCCCACCACCCCTCCCCAGGCCCGGAGACAGGACCAATAGGATGTGTGCGGAGCGATGTTCTAGTAGAGCGCATTGCGCCAGGTACGAGCAGTCCATCACAGATCAACCTGAAGGATTGGATTTGACGTAGTGGTTTCCAGGCCTAATATTTAAAACCAACCACTGGGTGGAGGCTTGCACGCTTGCTCAGGGACCGACGGACAAATCTAAAGCATTATTTTCAGGGAGTGTCTACATTTGTACAGCACCGACTACTGCAGTGAACATTATTTAGATATTTCTCCATCAGCCTTGTTTTTATTTTAAATGTGTTGTTTTTTACAGATTGTACAGATTTCTAGTCACCTTTGTTCTTTCCTACAAACAAATAAAGGTTGAATTATTACAACTGTCCTATGAGCTTGCTTTGCTGCATGCAGAACATCATTGGGTAAATGGCATCCATGTGGCTGCACAAAGTAGACGGTAAAAAAATGAGGAGAAGAGTATTCTGGTCCATAAATGTTTATAAAAAAAAATAATAATGCTCAATACCATCTCTTAATTCTGTCCCAACACAAACACTACACAGTAGCTTTCTTTTGGCCATGCCAAAAAGTCCATGGTCATTCCCAGATCTCCAATGCTCCGACAGCTTGCTGCGTGTCCTCCAGACGCTCACTTCACTTTGTTCTCCTTGCTCCTCTTCTTGCCGGGGGTCTTGTTGCCGTCCCCGGTCGTCCTCTTCTTGCCCCAGTGGCTCTTCTGCTGCTCCAGACGCAGGCGTTTCTTCTCCATGTAGGACTCCATGTTGTCGAAGTTCACCTTATACAGGTGCTCGAAGCGGCTCTCTGCCACAGCCAGCGCTGCGGGGGAGGGAGGGGGACCAACTCTTAGAGCTACAGATACTGTTTTAGAGCGCTGCTCCAAACGTCTGTCACATAGAACACACGTTACAGACGTTTGGAGCAGCTGAACGGCATGTTGGGTTATCTGAATGTAGAGGGGTAACCTGAATGTAGAGGGGTTACCTGAATGTAAAGGGGTTACCTGAATGTAAAGGGGTTATCTGAATGTTAAGGGGTTACCTGCATGTAGAGGGGTTTTCTGAATGTAGAGGGGTTTTCTGAATGTAGAGGGGTTTTCTGAATGTAGAGGGGTTTTCTGAATGTAGGGGGCTATCTGAATGTAGAGGGGCTATCTGAATGTAGAGGGGTTTTCTGAATGTAGAGGGGTTTTCTGAATGTAGGGGGCTATCTGAATGTAGAGGGGCTATCTGAATGTAGAGGGGTATCTGGATGTAGAGGGGTATCTGAATGTAGAGGGGTATCTGAATGTAGAGGGTTATCTGAATGTAGAGGGTTATCTGAATGTAGAGAGGGGAGTGTTTGTTTGTGTCTCACGTTGGAGGGCCTTCCAGTAGGGTTTGAGGGCTTCAGTCACCCGGCTCACTTCGGCGTTGTCTGCATCACGCTAGAACATGGAACAAGAGCTCTGTGAGCGAGCATATATCGGCCCAATCACCCTTTGAGCCGAACAAGTACAAATAAAGGAGTTGTGTCTTGTGATGACCCATTGCATAACCAAAGTGACGGTGACAGCAGGAATGCAAGCTCTGATGCCATCAGTCCTTGGTAGGGATGCACCGATATGAACATTTTGGCCGATACCGATATTATTTTTTTGCCTTTATGGCCGATAACTAGGGATGGACACGAGTAGTAAATTCCAAACTCGAGTGATCGAAGGAATTCCTCGAGGATCAATCGAATACTTGTTTAATCGAATCTATTTTTAGAATCCAAGGCATCTGCAGCAGGAATAGGCCTAATGATGGACAGCAATATTACCAACCAAACATGTAATGCTTATTCTCCAACAAAACAGTCAGTTATCAGAGTATTCATTATTTATTTTTGCAAACGTTCAAAACACATTTTCCTTACAAAAATAAATATGCGTCTGACAATTTAAAATCACGTCGAACCAAGGCCTGTAACGGTTTAAAAAAAACAAAAACAAAACAAGTAGCTTAACCATTGCAAATAATTTAAAGCTGCAAATAAAACGGCAGCAAATGGACTATGGAAATACTCAGCGTTGTGATCTTCTCTACACGGCCGGTATTACAGCTGTGTTTTGCGGCGGTGAAAATAGCCGACACACTTGGTTGCTGCGGGTCTGCTTTCCCGAACTCACCGTTGTTTCAGGAGCATATGTTGCCGCATAGTACTTGTAGTACTCTGGTAGCTCGATTTCGCTTGGCATATTTTACATTTCACCTTATGATCTCCTATTTCTTTAAAGTATTTCAATTCTTCGCTGCGCTTTGATTTAACTGCCATCTCTTAACTTTTTGAATTCTGGCGTGCCTGCACACGGCACGGCACGCGCCACAGAAATTTGATACATTTCATTTGCTTTGTGCCCACGGAATGCTTTGTTTGTGTGTGTATATGCAAACTCGAGTTTGCCTGATTCCTCACGCCCATCCCTACTGATAACCGAAATCTATATATATATATATATATATATTTTTTTTTTTAAGTCTCTGAGATGATGAAATTGTGTACAGACTGAAAATCATGCAATCTGAATTTTTGAAACGTCTTCCTTTATTCTCAGAACGTATTTAACTTCCAAATAACAAGGTTACAGGGCTGCCATAAAACATAAGTAACCAACCTTTACCAACCAACCTATTCTCTAGGTCAGGGATGGGCAACTTTCATGATAAAGAGAGCCAAAATTCTTCATCATCACCATCAGAGGGCCATGTGACTGTGCACTTCAACTAGACGTAAACAGAGAAGCTACACATTTTTGAATTTGTTGGATATGATTTCCTGTATTCTGGTGCATTTTGGGGATGGCCACTACCTACAAAATCTTCCAGATACATAACCTATGTATGGTATGTTGATTGAACCAACATACATTAATTTCATGTTTTCCATGCTCAAACAGCCACATGATTGGTTAGTATTTTGATCAGTGCAAAGGGCTGACATCATTCAATCACAAAACTGAAAAACAGTGGCCCAACATTAAGTGCAACAACTCAATGAACTCGAACCCAACAAGCATGATATTCACTTCAGGGCAGTTGTAGTGGCGACTTAACTGGAAATCTTTCATGCCTGATATCGTTTCTAAGCAAACTAGACACATGGTTTTGCCTTTGAATTCTATGAACAGATACTGTTTTTCTTTCTTAACCAAGTTTTCTGCGGGCCTGACTGCGTAAAGGATGCAGGCCGTATGCAGCCCGCGGGCCGCCAGTTGCCCATCCCTGCGCTAGGGTCTATAGCATATAACCGCGCTGTCTGATTACAGTTTAGTTCATTTTTCACAATTTACCAGCTCTCATTTTGAAGAATAATCACCGCGCCATTCGTTTCAATGGGAATCGTGACGGTCTATACTTTCAACATGAAGTGTACATATTTATAATTTGAAATTCGTCTCAGCATTTATACCACAGATACTATAGGGTCTATAGCGTATAACCGCATTTTCTGATTACAGTTTAATGTAACAGTAAGCTGACAACATCGCTTATTAACACCGCAACCACACAGAGATAAACATGGCAACTGGTCGAACAAATTTTCTTTTTGCGTTCATTCTGCGCTTGCATCCGCCTTGTTGATAAACAAATAATCCCCCTATACACATGGCTGTATCCCCCTCCCCCTCCCGACACACAAACAACAACTAGAGAAAATCGGCCCAATTTTATATACCGATATTAACGCAGATATATCGTGCATCCCTAGTCCTTTGTCTCCTCAATGACACCAAATCACCGTCAATCTATTAGATCAAAGACCTTAGTCCAGCATAAGGTGTTGTGGTATTGAAACGAATTAACTGGTTTTCCCCCAAAGAATCGGTTTCAAAGCTCCTACCTGCCAACCATCCTGTGTGTGCGTGTACACCTGGAACGGTGTGTCGGCAGAGTCCAGCAGCACCCACAGTCGGCCTCTGGGGTCAAAGGTGATATCCAGGGGGCAGTGGGGCAGGGTGAGCTGGTGGCTGGGGGTCAGTCTGTCCTCAGTACCCTTCTCCAGGCTCAGCATCTGGACCGTAGCAGCTCTGGAGACACAGCAAGACAACCAGCACATTCCCCGTTACTAGAGTACAGTCTTGAATCTACTCTACTTTCTTTTGTGATTGTGTAACTTAAATCAAACCATTTCATTCAGGCATCAATTGGAAACTTGAATTATGTGCATCACAAAGCACAGAGTACCGCCCCAACTAGAGAGAATGGGTGCAGTGCCTATATCCTGACAGCAGAGGGCACCATAAGGGACTCAGAAAGCAGGAGCCCTGTGTACCAAGTACTTGATAAATTACATTTTATCTGATCACTCTTTATCACCAGACTTTATACTGATTATGCTTCTATGACTATAGTTTGTTAATCTCATAATTAAAAGTTTAAACCATGAGATTAACAAACTATAGCCATATAAATATAATCAGCATGAATCCAATTAGTAGTAGAGAAGTCAACAGTATTGTTTAAAGAAAACAGCAAACTTATCAGTTGAGTGTGCTCTGATACAGATACAATACAAAATGGCATCAGTGCATGTTATTATGACCGCAGCATACGTTTGTGGACTACAAGAGAATGCTTACTTTTCCTTTACATCTATATCAATGGTGTGGTTAAAGTGCAATTAACTTACACAAAGTGCTGATAGAAAGCATCCAAAAATACTTTTGACCTGTGTCTTCCTCCGCCCGGTGACAAGAGAATATATAGCCCATGTCCCGGGCTCAAATTAACGCTGGTCTAAATGTCGGGACATGACAGCGTTTCAACAGAAACCAATAACGAGGGATGTTGATAGAAAGGAGGTTACTAAATAAAGAGTCAGTTGGCCATGTATTATAAATAAATCAAAGCCTTACAGACTTTGTGTGTCATGGAAATGGTGTACAGATGGTGAGTGATGTGTACCAGGTTTACTTAATACAACCCTTTAACACAACCATGGAATTTAAAAAAAACTGCAATAACATACAAGATTATAGAAAAACATGAAATAAAAATAAAAGTCACTCAAAACATTTAAAAGCATACAAATCAAGCAGCAGTAGGAGGACAGAGCAGGGACAAACTTGTCAATTGGTTAAACGGGGGGGGGGGGGGGGGGCATAAATCCACTGACCTTTCACACTGTACCACCACGTGAAGGCCGTCCGGAGAGCTTGTGATCCGACTCACGGCCGACCTCTGGTCAAACACAGCAGGAAGCCATTTAGAAGGTGTCCGTTATCGCCACGGTTACAGGAAAGCAAGAAAAAAATTAGAATAATTTTTGCAAATATTTCTATTGAAAGCAAGGCTACCTTGTAGGAGTAGGAGCCTGCTCCTACAAAATAATAAAAGTCACGCATTTGCTTTCACAAAAATTGTCATATATAGATAGATCACGGTTATCGATGTTTGTGGTGCTGCGCCGTGTAACATTTTAAATTGGGCTGTAGTGACGTAGACACCTCATTTCTGAAACAGTCAAATTGGTTAAAACTCTTTTTTTTTGGAACAACGCTTCAAAAAGTGAAACAGCAATATCACACAAGTGCTGTGTGTAGGGAGTCAGTGTCTTTCAGATCCACTCTCGGTCCGAGTGACTGGGTCACAGCAGCGCATCGATGTAAAGCGGGGCACACACCAGACGAGCCACAGAGTGCTGTATCGGGCCTATTCTAGGTCTTGTTCTGTGTTTAATATAGGGAGCGGTATGGCGCTGCGTTATGCAGATCCGCCCGCTTCCTTAAGTTTCATTTTCCGTCTTGATATCAGGTTGAAGCTTCACTCAACCGTTTCGGAACATTTATATCGGTGCATCGAGACGGATTCTTGGTCATATTTAATCGATTCAGGGGCCCACGTATCATTGTAGGTGCATCCAGTGTTTCCCACAGACCAGGTAGAAATGTGTGGCGGGGGGGGGGTCCTAATTAAAATCGCCGGCAGAACAGCATCGGGGTCTCTAACACTGTAATATATATAAACTTTAACCGCATTTCACATTAATCGCAATTATTACACGGGTCTTCTCAATGCCATGGAACGTTCCGTTCACTTGCATGGGCCCCTTCACAACTTCCGGCGGTGAATTATATTTGATAATTCACCGTTGCTAAGTATAATCATGAGTATGATTGACCACTTTCAAGGAAAACAGGATTTTTTGCCTCTGATGACGTCTTTGGTATCACCCCGCAAGTACTGGTAACTTATCAACCCCAGTGTCTTCGGTTGCTAAGCGACGTCAACGTCTTTGGCGGACTATTTCTCTGCTGATCAACACTATGAATGCTGGTAACAAAAACGTATAGAACATCACCGGTCATTATCGGAAATAAGCCCCATCAAGGCGAAGCAAGACACCTCCGCTGCGCGTTGGTGCCTGTTCGCCCTGTCGGGGCTTATTTTCCCGATAATGACCAGCGTTCTATACATTATTCCTTACATATCCCGCTCCTTCGGTTTTGCCTTTGTAGGCGCGTTGAGAGGAGGAGCGGGCGAAACCGCGGTCAGTGCTTGTGCATGCATGATACGCGGGTTTATCCAATAAGTGGTAGTGTATACGCGCTTGTCTCTGTGTGCGTGTGTGAACGAGAATGACAGGGAATAAGAGTGCTATGCGGAGAAGAATTAACGGAACGATGTTTATATTTAAAAATGGCCAAAAATTAACAGAATCATTTGGTGGCGCTCGGTGTTGATTCTGTGGTCCTCCATTGGTCTATGTAAGGGAAAGACAGCGCATCTGCGTTAATCCAACCGAATACAGATCCGTATTGGTGAATCGTTACACCCCTAACACACACACACACACACACACACACACACACACACACACACACACACACACACACACACACACACACACACACACACACACACACACACACACACACACACACACACACACACACACACACACACACACACACACACACACACCTTCTGAACCCCCGAAACCTTGGGGGGGGGGGGGGGGGGGGGGGGGGGAGAAACACATGGTGTCTGGCATCATCTGGCAGCTGGTGTTTCCACACTGGGCTGCTCAGGAATCTCTCATACGACAGATACCCCCACCTCAGAGACCCCCAGGCCCCTATGGACACTACAGTACGGACACTAGGCTATATTAAGCAGGCTCCTACAGTACTAATGTTATGTAACCAGTCACGCCTATCTATACATGATGTCAGGCGCCTTGGTTAAAAAAAAATACATATTCATGCGTGTTGTGCATATAAGAAATTGCTTTGTGTGACTGTGAACAGTAGGAGTTAAACAAGTGATTTTGCTGTAGTATTTTCATTTTGCAGACATTTCTCTAAGACGACCATGTGATGGGGAAGGTGTGGGTAGTAGTGTTGGTTACCTTCTCCTCCTCCTCACCATCTTTGGTGCTGTCAGGGAGTTCCCTCAGCTTCCTCATGTCCCATCTCTGGAGCTCCCGCCCAGATTCATACTGCCACAGAATCACATTCCCATCCTGAGAGCGGGCGAGACAAAGAGAGGGATGAATAAATTGCAAGACCGAAATAATCATTCCAGGGCTCAAGACAAACTCTTTTCACTAGGAGCACTTTGGCCCCTAACTGAAGATTTGAGGGTCATAAACAGAAATTTTGGGGGCACACACCATAAATCTACATGGCAATGTGATTCTAATTTTTTTCACTGCATTAGTAATAAATATTTTGATAATGGATGCAGAAATTACAAAGTGCGGTTTCAAATTCATTATACAAACTATTTCTACGTGTGCTAGCGCATGCGTTCGACGAGTACGGAAGCGACAGTTTCACGGGGGTGCGCCCGCTTGTCATGCCGCAGGACGCTGCGCCTCCTCTCTGCCCGCTGCTCTGAGAATGCATTAGCAGGCGCCTCACTTTATGGCACAGGAAGTCCTGACCGGGTTCGGGTACCCGACGGGTGACCCGCACAATTTGGATGAAACGGGTGAAAACTAATGTGTCGGACACAGGTGCGGGGGCGGCCTGAACAGCGCAAGTCGGACCGGGTTTTACGATTGCGAGCGAGACCTCTCCGGTGCTGGATATGTTATTCAGGAGCGGAGTAGTCAAATAAAACTGACACCAGTGGATTTGCACAGCAATCTTAAGCACCAGGCCAAACACCACATAGTGTATTTCCCCGGCGTTACATCTAATGTGTCAAATTTTGCTTCGGGTGCGGGTCGGGCGTCGATATCAATCTATAGCGGGTCGGGTGAGGAATGTAATTCGCGCTACCATCGGAACACGGGTCAAATGCGGTTTTAACTATTGCGGGTACGGGCGGGTGCGGGTTTGCAAAATAAGACACGTGCATGACTCTGGCACTGGAACACTAGCCGCAGGTCGGAAGAACGCGTCAATAGTTTGCGTATTGTTCAAACACATGTAGCAGGTTGGGAAATCTTTCTCCTTCTCAGAGACGTTTTCGTACGCTCGATATTTAATCCCTAGGACCCTCCCCCTCCATAAATTAGCCACTTACAGTGGCAATTCCCTATCCTTCTCACACTCAATGGCCTGCTACAGATTCCAGATTTGTTGACGCGCCTCTTCCCCGTTTAACTTGTACAAATAGAAAAATAAAAAAGGTCAAATTTACAAATTTAATGCAAAATTCAGCCGCAAACTCAAATTTTGGACGCAAAATGCAACCATTTGGTCGCAGTCTTGACCCCTGGGTTTAGCCAAGTCAGAGACCCGGTGGGTTCTGGTATGTTCTGAGAGATGAGACTCACTCCTGATCCAGAGAGGAGCCACTCCCGGTGAGCCGCAGGGATCAACAGAGAACTGACGAACCTGGAGAGATCACAGAACACTTCTTAGAAAGGGTTCCATTGTACCCGACACATAAAACACAGCTACTTGGCTGCTATAAGCCTAAATAGCCATGTTAAAATATATCCGATACAAAGAAATAAACATAGATTCAGTTAAAGGGAGGGCTGAACAACCGGATGTGAAGACACATGAGACATCCTGATTATTGATACTACTAGTAGAGAACTGACAGGGTGACGGCGGTGGATGGTGCACTCACTCTCGGTGGGCTAGGCAGAAGGCCTGGATGTTGTGAGGAGACTTGAGGTGGCTGACCCGGATCTTCTCGTCACGGTCAGCGCTGATGACGTAGCGGTCGTCGGGTGAGAGTGTCTGGAGAGCAAGCAGAAGATATTACAGAGACCATCTCAAGTAGTACCACTCTGTTTTATTGATGTACTCCATAAATAAATGTATCCAGACCAACTAGTCCAAGATAATTATTTCCTTTATGATATTGTACCAATTTAGACACTTTGAAGATGTAGAACTGGAGTTCACTATACGCTGACCAGGAGGTGTCAAGAGTTGTAGATGTATAGTAAATGTAAATAATACATTTGCCTCGACACTTCTTGAAAGCAAAGTTTGATTTAATAGAAAGCGGTAATAATAATAATACTATAATTACTAGAAAATGTATTTCCTGCAGAAAATGCGGTGAGTGCTGAAGTACAAAGTGAGGTTGAAAATATGTTGTAATAAAGCCACATAGATTGAGACATAAAGAAACGTTAAATGGCTTAAATCAAGTGAAGGGATTTGAACAGAGTTCAAAGTCTAAACGGACTTAACAATGTAAACATGCACACTATTTAAAAAATAAATAATGGTTGGAATCAAATAAAGTGACAGCTGAATGAAAAGCACAAAGCATTGCTAAAAATTCAGAAATGTATTGCCCTGCGCTGCTGAACATTTTGAAAGGTAAAATGCTGAAGTAGAAGTATTACTAGCAGTAGCTGAAGTAGAAGTAGTAGATGAAGTTATAGTGGTACTAGCTGCACAAACGATATGCCTTATGAAAAGGTATGGTATTGATTAGTACTCGCCTAATGTTCATTTTTCCAGCCTAACGTTATTAAAAGGGGAGTCTAACGTTATTAAATCCAATTGGGCAGGAAAATCGCCTGTGGTGAAAATTTGAGGAAGGAGAAAGGTCCTAAAGTTTGTAGAGAATAATAAAGAAAGAATAAAACTTAAGATGAACAATAGTCGAGCACTGCATGCAGCACTCACCTAATACCTAATAATAAATTGGATTTATAAAGCACTCAAAGCGCTTCACAGAGGACAATTCCAACAAACAAATAAATAAATAAATAAATAAACAAAAGAAATGCAAAATTGATGGGAGGGGGGGGGGACACAAATAGCGTTTTACCAAACAACTTCAGTGAAATAATGGATGTACAGGATTCTTATAGAGAAACTTTCACACCCTGGGCATTAACAACAAAGGAGACAAAGCTCAGCAATCATCGTTGAGAGTTAAGGAATTGACATGGCTGAAGTCAATCATGGTGGGAGAGACTAAGTTAATTAACAATACACTTTGGTGGGAGGGGGGAGGGTAATGTCTGCAAGGATGAGAGACTGCCAAATTAATCTACACATCAGAGAAGTCAGGAGAGTGGCATGGTCTCAGTATCAGACTTTGTGGCTACAGTGGCAAGGGAGACCTCTCTAGGTTTTAGTCTGCCTTGTGTATGAAGAGTGCTATATAAATAAAGTTGCCTTGCCTAGGTGCAAGGAGAATGCATACAAAGTAAACAAGCTTTATATAATTTGTACATCATTTTATAGCATCATTACGATACATTTTTCCACAACAGTAATAAGCCACTGAACACGAGCTGCAGGCCTTTTTCGTTATGCCATCAATGCTGTGTTCATTCCATATCCGCCTACTGGGTATATTACCACATAAACTATTGCTCACATCACCTGCATAAACTGAATGGCTTTTAGCAATAGCCACAAGCCATCCCCCTAAAACAGCAGAATCCTAATTTCAGATAACATCTACACATTTATCCCCCACCACAATCTATTCATTGCTGCACACACCAAACTATTGTCCCCTGACTTTAAACAGGGCCCACAGGAGGTCGTCCCTGTGGCCTGAGGGCTCTAAATGATGGTATATAACCAGTGTTTCCCCTATATGCACCTAGCAGCGGCGTTTTGCCGCTGCTGAAATACTTTTTTTTAACAAGAGGAGAGGAGAGCTTCATATTAACGGAGGAACTTCCGCAGATTCTGAGTTTGCGGTTCAATAGATCATCAGTGAAACATCGCTGCGACACAATTGAGTAGTAACCCCGAGAACCAGCTACAACATTGTTTTCATCCAAACGAGCCGTATTTAGCGAACGGTGAATTGCATTGGCTTCTACGAGCAGTCGGCTTTCAGCCGCGAGTTTAGGGACCGTCTGCAAAGAGCAAAACTGAAAACAACCACTATGGTAAAATGTCAATAGCGTCGCCATTGTTGACTCTAGAGCCCCAAAACATTTTCCATAGAGGCATGGCCTCTTCATCGTCCTACTTAAACCTTTTGTTTTGAAAAATATATCTCATTTCTTAAGATTTTTATTTTGGAACAATTTCAATAGCGTTGCCATTATTGACTCTAGATCCCTAAAAAGTTTTCCATATGCATGGGCTCTTTATGGTCTTACTGCAACCTTATGTTTTGAAAAATATATCTCTACTTATTTTTAAGAAATTTATTTTTTAGCAAAAATGACACATTTTTTTGAGCAACATTTTCAGTAGCGTCGCCATTATTGACTCGAGCCCCAAAACTTGTTCAATAGAGGCATGACCTATTTATGCTCCTACTACAACCTTTGTGTTGGGGAGAGGGGAGGGAGTGGGAAGATGCATTGGTTTGAGGCACAGACCTTTTTGATTGTTGTAGTATTTGGGTTATGGGATTTTAATGTATAGGGTGGTTGTTGATATAAAGTATTTTATGTTAAATAAATGTAAATAATGGTTTTAAAGATTATACTTGTAATATGTTCAATCTCTCCTTATTTCCCCTGCTCATTACTGTGCACAAATGTACTGTATGTATGTTGCCAGCAGACACATAGAAACCTCCCGGCAGGGTGCGCTTTGCGAGCACACAAAAAAATGTGCGCGCAAAAAACATAACATTTCACCTCCGATGCTGCAACTCCATCCTAGGGGAAACTATGATAACTGGTCCGTTACATGGAGGACAGGTCTTACGAGAGCGAGCAGCATGGAGAGGTGACCCAGCTTCAGCTCCCCGGCCCTGTGGGGCTCCTCCACAGAGAAGGAGTAGACGTCCCCTGACTTGTCCGCCACCAGCAGCTGGTCCTCGGCCTGGCTGAACACCAGGGAGGTGCATCGCCGCACCACCCACCTGAGACCAGGGAATCACCAGAACACAGGGAGGACGTGAGGGTTCAGACAACACACTGATGAGGCAAGACAGTTCATGTTGTTTATACCCAAGAGGCAGTTGTGATCAAGGCCGTGGTAAAGCAATATGAACATTGCACTATTTCACCTTGTGCTGATGCACTGCCATGGAGAGTCACATCGGAATAGAACAAGGCGTTTGGAGTCGTCCGTCAGCGCCGCCAGTCTTCCAGTGGGCGACACGGCGACGGCCAGGATCACGTCATGTCCGGTCTCATCAGCACCACCGTCATCACTTATAATGCCAAAGTCGTTGAGATAGGGGTAAAACAACAGTAAAACATCCATGAACATAAAATCGTGTACCCATATATTAGTCGGTCTACCGGCATGAACTGATCAAGAAATTAACTTGACATCGTGACAAAGGTTAAAAAACATCTCCACTAACGTTACCTTTTATTGTCACTCTCCGTGTCCTTTGGTTTTTTTTCGGCGGCACTGCAGTCAAACACGAACGGTTCTCTGTAATTAAGGCAGATGTAAATGTGTATCAGTAAGTCCACTGACTGTAAGCAGCCATACAGCTATTTGAAGCACCAGTGTTCAACACGCACGTAAAGGCAGAACAAATATAGCTTATTCTGCGTGATATCTGAGCAAAGCAATCACAGGTCTCACTAACCTGTCCTGTTTGGTGTGAATAGAAATTAGTTTGCTGTCACATGTGGATACAATCCACTCCCCACAAGCGCCGATAGTAGCCATTGCCAGGAAGCTATGCGACCACAGTCACGTGGAGAGAGTGGCTCCTCTATTGTGGCGCTCATAAAACGCGTCATCGCCCCATATTGTGGCGCTCATAAAATACGTCATCGCCGCCCCCCAGAGTACAGAGTGTACACAACACGCAGAGACAGAGACAGATATCTGAACACAATGTACTGGCCTCAAATAAAGTCATTTTTAATGATCTGTTCAGTTCGGTTGAAAGCATATAGTATATGCATACGGTGAACTTGTATAAAATGGGCGAAGTATCAATGATATGCAAGTTGAGGACCTGAAAACAACCTAAGAAAGCAGCAGTGTTCTCCTCAGAAAGGGGGCGTGCTCCACACGTGTGTGTGTGTGTGAGTGTCAGTGGGTGCTGCTGCACAACACGAAAAACCCACCCTTATTCAACGTGGTGTCTCTCTTTGGGCATCAACCTATAGCCTGGACCATTGACATTGCCTCCCATGTTATATAATTGATTTAGATTTGGTTAAAAACAACAGCGTCCCCTTTCTTTTGGCGCCGTTCACAGTTGGCTGTCGGCCAGGGGATCTAGACGCACACCGGTACATTCTCATCCATCGTGTCATTTATTCAGTAGTAGTTCGTAGTAGTTTGTAGTAATATCCGGTTCTATTTTGCTTTGGTATTTAAGGACACACCTGGAGTCGTATTGGTAATCATGGCGACATCTCTGCTGAGGATGGGAAGGCTGGGTTCCTCTCTGAAGGTAATGATAAATAAAATGCATTATGTAATGAATTGATTGTAACACCGCACTCGGAATGTCTTTGCCTTGCTTTTAGCTAGAACACACCCAGATGGGGCAATACATGTAACGTAGGGCTGTGGCTGTAGCAGGCCTGTGAGTTAAATGCTCTTGGTTAAAGGCCTGCTACATGCGTGGTTTGCAGGTATACTTCCATGATATGCCCGCGACGCCCGTACGTATATGTGGTTATGCAGCTTCTAGGCGTCGATGTTCGATGTTTGCATTTTTACCCGTGTGTTATAATTGGTTTTAAGGTGAAGGGACTCAATGTTGGAAATACTGACAAAACAACATATATTGTCTTCTGCACCCATGCATGTCTCAAAACTATTTTGGGACTGGTTAGATCTATTCTGAAACCCTCCTCACATAAGCTGAGGTCTCTAATGTTACTTTCATTGAAATGTACTTTTTTGTGTCTTTTAAAATTGATATAAACACCTAGAGATGCAGATATTTTCGGTATGAATGCATATTTCTGACTGTCTGTGGACGTTGGTTTCGCAGTGTTTGAGGCCTGAGAGCTGCAGGTCTCCCAACAGAGTATCAGCAGTTGCAGCCCTCAGCACGAAATCCGGAGGAGGCAAGAAGCCGATTAAAAAAGTCAACCAAGGTAGCATCTCCTGAACATTTGTATGTCGTTTAGTGTCAGGCAGTGATTGAGGTACAAGCATGACTGATCTCATTTGTTCTCTTCCACTAAAAGAAACACAAGCATTCCTCATGCAAGGCTTTGGCATAGTTCCCCATTATGACCTTCAACTGGTCTCTACCAGTTGCTTCCAAATTTGACCCCTAAGCCCCTTTCATTACACGTTTGCACCAAAGTATTCAATACTGAAGCTTTAAACTCACTAAATATTATGGCAATAGCTATTAAACCCAGTTTGATGAAACATGCTTGTAGGTTTCTACTGGTGATAGGCATACATGGGTTGTTTGGATTATGCTTTATTTTTGAATTATGTGCAGTACATGACTTTGAGAACAAGATATAAATGAGAGGTTAAGGAGGAACAGCATAACGATCTGGACTAGATGTAATCCCAAATCTGGTAATTCTACCTTTCTTTTGATGCATGGTCTATATCAGGTGGGTTCATTTGTAATGGGGGCATTTTACAAGCTCTATGGTAATACTTTCATATGAAACACTTGGAAAGCCGATAAGCCTATTGCAGAATAAAATTTAATTTACTAGGGGAAATGCATGGAAGGGGGAGAACCAAAATCAGGATACTAAATGGAAAACTTATTTTCTTCCGTTCAATGCTTGTACCTCAGTCTGTCTCATATTGTGTTTGACCTTTTACCCTTTTCCACAGCATTCTCCTGTGATCCGTTTACTGCTTCACACTTTTCCTAATGGTCTTTAAAGGCTTTTTTTCTATCCTTAATAAAAACGGGACGGAATTTAGACGGCTATGTAGAAATCATTAACTGATTTTCTCCCTTTTTATAGTTATTTTGTGTTCATCTAAGTGGAGTACAGAAATCTTCGATTCTTATTCTACTCTGCAATTCCTCTACTATTCATTTCATTTCTGTAGTTGGTTTGTCATTGTAAATGGTTTGTGTTGGATGAATCTAATTGTAAAAATGTGATTGTTAACGAATAATAGGGGATTATGCCTAACAATTCATTTAAAGCCAAATTAACTCTTCACCTGCTTGTATTCTCCTTCATCCTAGACAAAAAGCCTGGTAAAACATACTTCGATATAGAGAAACTAGTCCAGCATAAGACCTTTGTGGAGATGCCCAAGAAGGACCCCGCCCTCATGGTGGCCGTAGCAGAAGCTGCAGCTGCATCTAAGCCTGCTGCAGAGCCTCTCGCCGCCGCGGTTACAGCTGAACCTGCAGCCAACATTCCTGTTGTGGAGGCACCTGTCGCTGAGGCTATGACCCCTGTGGTTGAAGCTGCAGCCCCCGTGGTTGAGGCTGTTGAGGCTGCGGCCCCTGTTGTTGAGGCTGCGGCCCCCGTGGTTGAGGCTGTTGAGGCTGCGGCCCCTGTTGTTGAGGCTGCGGCCCCTGTTGTGGAGGCTGTGGTTGAGGCTGCGGCCCCTGTTGTGGAGGCTGTGGTTGAGGCTGCGGCTCCTGTTGTGGAGGCTTTTGAGGCTGCGGCCCCTGTCATTGAAGCTGTGGCCGAAGCTGCGGCCCCTGTTGTTGAAGCTGTTGCTGAGGCCGTGGCTCCTGTTGCTGAGGCTGTGGCTCCTGCCGTTGAGGCTGCGGTCCCTGTAGCTGAGGCTATGGTAGAGGCCGTGGCTCCTGCCGTTGAGGCTGCGGTCCCTGTCATTGAAGCTGTGACAGAAGCTGTGGCCCCTGTTGTAGAGGCTGTTGAGGATGCGGCCCCTGTTGTGGAGGCTGTGGCTCCTGCCATTGAGGCTGTGGCTCCTGCCATTGAGGCTGCGGACCCTGTCATTGAAGCTGTAGCCCCTGTTGCTGAGGCTGTTGAGGCTGCGGCCCCTGTTGTTGAGGCTGTGGCAGAAGCTGCAGCCCCTGTTGTTGAGGCTGTGGCCCCCATCATTGAAGAAGCCCCTCCTGTAGCAGCTCCCCATGTTGTGGAGGCTGACCCTGAGGCCGTTATGGAGGCTGCTCCAGCAGTTGAAGTTGCCCCTGTTATTGAGGCTGCCCCAGAACCAGTTGCTGAAAGTTCTATTGAAGCCCCACTGGCTGAAGCTCCTATCGAGGCTGCCCCCGCTGTGGAAGCTGAAACCCCAGTAGAGGAGAGCCCAGAGGCTGTGGTGGCAGCGGCTCCAGTTGAGGAGCTGGTGGATCCTGCGCCAGTCTTGGCTGAAGCAGCAGGGGAAGAACTCCAGGCCCCGGATGAGCCTGAACCTGTTGAATCCCCTGAGGGTACACACTGATGCACCACCGCCTCCTCCACCATTAGATATGCTCCTTCTCTTTCCCATCTGGATTGGGCTGTATTTGCATTGAGTAAATGATATTGTGTATAGGTTAAGGATAAACTGTAAATATACTCTGATACAAACCACATTTGTATCACTCTTTCCCTCTTTGCCTCTCATGTCACCATCCCTGATTGGTGGTCACTGTACTGCCATCTCCTTGTAACCAGCCATTGCATGTCTTTGCATTCACCTGCATCGCTGTTTGACTAACATATACGGCATTGGACTCATTGTTAGTGCCACCCTCTTGACTTCTGCAGTCTTGAGGTTAACATAGTAACTTCATGTTCAAAAAGTAATATTCCCTTTCCTTTTTTTGTAATTTAAAACAATCCTGTCTTTTCCTCGTGTTTCACTGTTGAGGGAATCACCGTCTTTCCTTTCCCACTTGAATAATTCACGCAACTTCTCTGTACACCTTCCCACACACTTGTAATGTTTTTTATGGTTGTTGCATGGTAAAGTAATATTATCCATCCTTCCCAAACTTTTTCCATTGGTTTGTGTTTTGGATACTGTAACTGTAACCTCTCCTAACTGTTTTCTTCCTGATTGAATCGCACTGTTTGGGTTTACGGGTTGCCAGAGAGGATTGACTAGCACACTTCTTCTTTTGTCAAAAGTAGATCTGAAGCTGCAGCTGCATCTGCCTATGAGATGACATGAGTAACCTTCCGGTCTTGCAGTAATAACAAGTCTGGTTTTGCGAGTTTAGTATGACCTTTCACCGCAAACCTCTAACCCGTCAACCCTTTTTTATTTATTGCCACCACCTTTGTCTTTTCCTATTTAACCCTGTGCAAACTCTGCCCACTATCCCAGGTTCTGGTGTCCTGCATGAGGTTCTATGGATTTAAAATGTTTATCCTAGCCAAATTGGACTGATCCTACCATCAGTTCCTTCCAACCAAGAGTTGGCATTCTTTACCTTTCAATAATTGTTGCATTTTCTCCTTCAGCACAACTAGATCCCATTCAGAAGCTCTTCGTGGATTCCATAAGGGCGTACAACGCAAGCAGCCAGTAAGTCGATTGCATCGGAGGTACAAACACTTGTATCCAGTCTGTCCCGCCTCCCACTCATAAGTAGCTGGTGTACTGCACTAGCATGTGTAAGCTGACACTGACCCCTTGAACTTTGACCCCAGGGCTAGCGGCGGGTTGGTGGATGCGGGGGCAGAGTATCAGAAGGCCCTGGCTGAGGAGATGACCAAACTGCAGAGACTCTACGGTGGCGGGGACCTCGAATCCTTCCCTGAGTTCAAGTTTCACGGTGAGTCGACCACACCAAGGGTTCCCCAGCCGTGTTGTCATAGTAGGGTTTAATATTATAATTGAAAGCGTGAGATGGTGGGTGGGATATTCCATTAATTGTTGTTTGATCCTTGTTGTTTTCCAGTCTTTTTTTTTATTTTGCTTTTTTTGCATAATCTCTGAGCTCTATTTGGTTTTAATGTCATGGAAGTATTCTGAGGGAGTGATTGGAGATGATTTCAAAGTATTATCATGGAATATGATCTTGACATGCATGATTTGAAGCAGATTCATTTAAGAAAAATAAAATTGTAGATTAATTTCTATAATCTATTCCTTCTACTCCCTATTTATGTTTCAGAACCCAAGTTGAGTGAAGTTTCCTCCAAATGAAGACCTGCACTTTTTTATGACATGTTTTTCCCTCTCAGTCTCTCCTGTGCTTTCACTTAAGCAGTGTTAAAATAAAATATCCTGTCTGCTATTTTTCTATGTGTGAATGTAGATGGAGCCCTTAGATATTCCAATGGAATTTAACCCTTTTGTGTTGGTGTTTCTCTGGAAGAACTGTAGAACTGTGAAAATCTGCTTCTGCGTAGCAGATAAGGAAAAGAAAACAAATAAACTCCAATTCATGTTTGTTTTTATGGCTGATGGTCTCTTTTATTGTTTCTGATACGCACCATGACATTGAAAATTATTCTTTCCATAGCTTACAGATGGATTACATTTTTTCAGAAATACATGTTAACCTTTCTCAAGGGCATTGCAACCATGTTCAGTCCAGCCAGATGGAGTTCCTGTTGTGAATTCAGGTAAATTCTTCATTAGATCAGCCCTGAAAAGCCCATGGGTCAGTTTTGGGACAAGACATTATTGATCAGTAATGAAACCTGCGTTCCATTTATTTTACCAGATGGTACATTAACATGTACAAACACGACTTTTGAAACCAAACCATTATTTGCACATTCATTCCTTGTATTTTGATGAACAGCTCTAAGTATATAACTGTTTATGTTTGTCCTTGTATAGCCTTCTGTATACAATGTTTATTCATTACAATAAAACCTAAATGAAGGTGCAGCTAGAATTGGAGTGAATTAGAATATTGTGGAAAAATAAATTAATTCAATTTTAACCGAATTGAAACTCAGATTCATTATACCGAAAGGGAAATACTTCAAGCCTTTATTTGTATTAATCTTAAATATGGCTTACAGCTCATATCCCCCAAATGCAGTATCTTAAATATATCACATTACACCAGTAAAAAGATTTTTATCCGGAAATGTCTTGTATATGTAATCAGCAATTGGTTGGTACACCTTTTGCATGAATTACTGCATCAATGCAGAGTGGCATGGAGTCGATCAGCCTTCGGCCCTGCTGAGGTGTTATGGAAGCCCAGGTGACTTCGATAGCGGCCTTAAGCGCGTCTGCATTATTGCGTCTCGTGTTTCTCATCTTCCTCTTGACAATACCCCATACATTTTCTATGGGGTTCAGGTCAGGCGATTTTTCTGGCCAATCAAGCAGAGCTATGGTCATTAAACCAGCTATTGGTACTTTTGGCAGTGTGGGCAAGTGCGAAGTCCTGTTGGAAAAGGAAATCAGCATCTCCATAGAGCTGTTCAGAGAAGTAGGCATGAAATTCTCTCAAATCTCCTGGTAGACGGCTGCGCTTAATTTGTACTTGCCTCTCCCTTCTTCCTCCAGAATCTTGTATACAACATACTCAACGCCAGACGCTTTTGACGTTGGCTCTGGTCCAGGAGTGGCTTGACTCAAGGAATGCAACAGTTGTCGTAGGCCATGTCCTGGATATGTCTGTGCGTGGTGGCTCTTGATGCTCTGACTGATGCCTCAGTCCACTCCTTGTGATGCTCCCACTATTTTTAATGGCCTTTGCTTGACAACCCTCTCAGGGCAGCGGTTATTCCTGTTGCTTGTGCACTTTTTTCCACCGCACTTTCTCCTTCAACTCAACTTTCTGTGAGTGGGCTTGGATGCAGCACTCTGTGAACAGCCAGCTTCTTTAGCAATGACATTTTGAGGCTTAGCCCCCTTGTGGAGGGTGTAAATGGCTATCTTCTGCAAAACGGTCAAGTCAGCTGACTTCACCATTATTATGAAGCCTACTGAACAGGACTGACAGACCATTAAGAGGCTCAGGAAACCTTTGCAGGTATTCTGATAGATTAGAATTTGACACCTTGAGTCTACAATATTCAAATTGTCTGATATACAGAATTCTGGGTTTTCATAAACTGTAAACCATAACAATCGAGATTAATACAAATAAAGGATTACAATATTTCACTTTGGGTGCAAACAAAATCTATATTACATAATTTATTGTGTGTGTGTGTGTGTGTGTGTGTGTGTGTGTGTGTGTGTGTGTGTGTGTGTGTATATAGCTAGCTATATTGTTATTATGTAAATGGTTTACGTCATTATGACCACAAAAATAGATATACTTTTTACTCTTTATATATATTTATTTATATATATATGTAATATTATTTATATATTTGTGTTTTACTAATCCCGGTTTCTACCCGGAACATAATATTGGTAACACAAAATGGCGACCTCCTTGCTGCGGATAGGACGACTTGGGTCTCTCAAGGTAATAATACTAAAATGTAACCATAACACGTTTTTATGATGTCGTGTTGTCGTTCATCAAAAGGAAAATCAACAATTTAACAGGTGATACTACACACACGGTATATATCTCCGCCCACTGTACCGTCCTGGATATTGTCTGACCCCGGTCGGACTGCTGAAGTTCAGGGATGGTACCGTAGTACAGATTACTATAGGAGGGGACACATTGGAATGTTAAAAACGTTTCTGTTTTCTGTAGTCAAAGTCAACATTGTAACACAAAACAGTGCGGTTGCGGATTTTTTTGGACATAATTTAGGAAGCAAGTGTCACTGTCGTGTTGTAATTCGGTGCCCTCCATTGCCATACACATGTCAAAGAGGTGAATCAGCTCCTGACTCACACCATCTTAAGGTAGGGCCTTTACGCTCCAAACCAGCTTAAGGTAGGGCCTTGACCTCATTCCTTTAAATGAACAGGCGTAGTAAATTCTATTCAACATGGTCAATAAAATGTCTTACACTTAATATGCCCCTCTTTGAATGGCACAGTTGTTGTCCCTTATGGAATGACTTTTGAGGTGCACTATATATTTGTTGACCTAACCCAATCAACAATAGTATACGTTATTCCTATGTATCTCTATCATACCTAATCCAAGTACTAGGCTTGCACTACCATTGGGTTATCATCGTTCTCTTGTATTGGGTTCAAGGACCAAGCCAAACTGATTTAAGGAATTTTTTTGCTCTCACCATAATTCCTTCGAAGTAGATTGTTGCCTCCTGGTGAGAGGCAACCAAATCACAACCTACTAAGTGTATCTCAGTTTGTGAATGATGTCACTGCTTCAAATAATAAAGCCTATTCATAACTTTCAAAGTCTCCATTGTACGATTTAGTAGCATGTTGACCACAGTTTGAGAGTTCTTGACCTCCAGCTCTCCTGAATCTTCATCCTGTTGTTTGTGTTTGTGGTCCTCTTGTTTGCAGGCCTTGCAGCTGGAGAGCTGGGGTGGTGTGCTGCGCTGGCCAGCGGCGGCTCTCTGCACACAGGGAGGGGAGCCCCCAGCTAACCCGGGAAAAGCTCAGAGCAAGAGTAAGGCCTTTTTCACTCCTCCACTCTTATCCTCTTCTTACCCCTCTATACATTTTGTTTGTTTATTGTCATTTAAATAATGTTTAATGACAAAGATGATGTGGTTATCTTTCATAATGTTATTGTAACATTTATTACCCACTTCCATCTGCATCCATTGTCAAGTTCATAGTAAATAAAGTTAATGGGTATAACTTCATTTATTCACTTGTTAAAGTGGCAATCTCAAAGATCTCCCAACAATTTGAATTTAAATAAATGTCAGTTAAGTCACAATTGCCAAATTAGGTTTCACAATCGTAAAAGCAGAATGATGAAAGCCCTTGCAGTATTAGCAATGTTACGAACTGGGTGTTGGTGGTGACATTACTGCCATTCATTCAAATAACAAGGGGCATGCAGTGGTGGTACCAGAGAGGGTTTGGAAGAGCTAGTCTAACAGAGTGTGTGTGTGTGTGTGTGTGTGTTGCGGCGCACTGTTTATTTTTCTTAAGTTAAGTGCCACCAAAAAGAACGGATATAAGATCTTGAGATTTCCACTTTAGTTTTTCCATACTTCAGCTCCTGATAAGATGTCTATTGTCTTTGTTGAATCAATCCTGTAAAGCATAATCAAAATAACCAGACAACTTATTAACCAAAGTTACTTTCAATTGTTCAACCTGGGTTTATTGTAAGAGTTCTTAAGTGTGCCTAAGATACTTTGACAACCATATATTTCCTTCTTTGATTCTATCGATATTCTGCCCTAAAATATTATTGTGTACACTTGCTTGGATCTAAACAAGGGGGACCAGAAACCTATTCCAGAATGGCGACATGAGAGCTTCTTTCTCTTAGATGTGATTCCAGTCGAGCATTTGACCCAATTCCATGTGGCTTTTTAACTGTTTTAACCGTTCTCCTCTGCAGTAGAGGCTCCGGATGACAGAGCAACCTTGCTAGCCTACAAGACTGCTGTCGCCTTTCCCGTTAGGCTTGCACCCGCTGGGTTTCCCCCAGCTCATCTTCTAGGTGAACCCCTTCCTGAGGCCATCCCTGTTGGTCAGACAGCTGTGGCCGCCGCAGCCGTGGAAGCTAGTCCAGCGGGCCATGTCGAAACGATTACCCAAACCCTGCCTCCTGTCACTGAGGCTGCTCCTCCTGTTTACACTGAGCCAGTCCTGCAGGCCGCTGTGGAAACCCCTCCCTCTCTACCTGAGGCGGCGGTTACCGAAACTCCCGTTGTTGCCAAAACTACAGATGACGTGGCTCCAGCAGCTGACCCTAACCCTAACCCCGATGAGAGAGCATCCTTGCTAGCCTACAAGTCCGCAGTCGCCTTCCCCGTTAGGCTTGCATCCCCCGGGTTTCCCCCAGCTCATCTTCTAGGTGAACCCCAACCTGAGGTCATCCCTGTTGGTCAGACAGCTGTGGCCGCCGCAGCTGCTGCCACGCTCGCCCCTCCTGCAACCACAGCTATTGAAGCACCACTTGCCAAAGAGCTCCTTGAGGAAGCTAGTCCAGCGGGCCATGTCGACCCGATTACCGTCGCTGAGGCCGCTCCTCATGTTATCCCTGACCCAGCCCCGGAGGTCGCTGTTGAAACCCAACCCACCCTAACTGAGGCGGCAGTTACCGAAACTCCCGTTGTTGCCAAAACTACAGATGACGTGACTCCAGCAGCTGCCACCTCCTCTCGGCCCAAAGAGCCATCGGCAGACGGATCGTCCTCTTCCTCTTCATCCAGCAGCGACTCTGACTCCGACTCCGACTCTGATTCTGAAGACTCCGAAGAGGGAGTCAAGACGAAGACGAAGGAGTCCTCTGCCACAGCGCCCTCTGCTGGAGAGGTCGGCGTGAGCCAAGACGCCGTCGCTCCCGGGGACAACATGAAGACCGGAGATATCAAGCCGGAGACGGCTGCGTTCGAAACCATTCCGGTGGACAGCCCTCCTACCTCAGCTACCCAGGCCACAGAAGAAGCTGAGGTTTCCGTAGATACGGATGCTGCAGCGGTCTCCAGTGAGGCGTCCGAGGAGTTGGTGGACTCCGCTCCACAGATCTCCTCTGCGGCTGAAGAATCAATCGCAGACGCGGCTCCCCGGGTCCAAGAACACGCCGCCGAGCTAGCATCTGACCCCCAACCAACACCAGACAAACCCATCGAAACCTCTCCTCCCCCTTCTTCTTCCTCTTCTCTGGAAACCCCATCGGAAGGACCAGCGGTTCTTGAGGCTGCAGCCGAAGCTCACGTAGAACCGGAACCCTGGGCCCCGTTAGAAGCAGCAGAAGCCCTACCTGAAGCTCCACTGGTTGAAGCGGTGGCTGAAACTCCTCTTGAAGCTGAACATGTGGCAGAAGAAAGCCCTGAGTCCGTGTCTGTGGCCCCAGCCGAGGTGGCATCTGAGGCTGTGGTTAAAGCAGAGGCCCCTGTAGAGGGCGCTGAGGA
Organism: Gadus macrocephalus; assembly: GCF_031168955.1. Lineage (NCBI taxonomy): Eukaryota > Metazoa > Chordata > Actinopteri > Gadiformes > Gadidae > Gadus > Gadus macrocephalus. The sequence continues at coordinate 4,982,825 of NC_082401.1, forward strand.
GCTGATGGATACAGCTCCAGTCTTGACTGAAGCTGCAGGGGAGGAACTCCAAGCTGTGGAAGTTACACATGCAGAAGAAGCTCCATCCGCTGTGGAAGCTGCAGCCCCAGCAGCAGAAGAGAGCCCAAAGTCTGTATCTGAAGTGGCCCCAGCCGAGCTGGCCCCTGAGGCTGCAGTTGAGGCAGCGGCCCCTGTAGGGGGCTCTGATGAGCTGGTGGATCCTGCCCCAGTCTTGACTGAAGCTGCAGGGGAGGAACTCCAAGCAGAGAGCCCAGCTGAGCCTGAGGCTGTTGAAGCGTCTGAGGGTATACACCGCACCACCACCTCCACCCTAAACCCTACTCCCTCTCCCGCTCCACTGTGGATCTTAAAACACCCCACACCTCACCATCCTATACAGATATACAACGTCAAAGTGTTCATGAAGGTGGCATCGATATCCCCACAAAGCATGGGTCAAGTAGTTGTGTCTCGGTGCTGTCCCTGAAATTTAGTTTTAGCAATTTAGAAATGTTAGTTTAAAATACCTCCCTCACATAGATGCTTCTGCATTAATAGCCTTTCTTTCTCAATAGCTCTTTCATGTTCACCCCATTGTTTCCTTTGCCATTCATCCCAAAGAGGTAGTCTCAGTGAAGCCCTAGGCCTCTCTAACATGCTGGCTTTCCGCTTGTCTATTTCCAGTCGATCGCTACACTAGTCATTAACTGAAAAGAAATCCAAACATGAGATATAAGCTAAAGTGCTCGGGACAGGGTCACGTTGCATTCATCTTCTACATGATTCTGTTGCCACCTAAATGACTCCATGACATTCATTTTCACTGACAATAGTTTAGGATTGATTCTGTGGCTTGCATGAACCCAGGAACTGATATGATCATTATACTGCCTTGGTTACCCCCTCTACATGCACATCATATACAATTTGAGGTTTCTGCAGACGTCCGCAGAGCCTGTGCGTCCTCTCATGCTTGCAGATAGTAACTACTAATCTTAACAATATTTACCATCCTCCTTCTGTTGATTTTGGATCTAAACTCTTTTCTGAATATCCTAAAAGGCAGCTGCACTACCAGAGGACTTTGGAAACATTTCTCTTGTGTTGTATAATTTATTTTTTGTATATTTTGGTTGCGTTGTTCATCACCTCTTTTGCCCATCTTCTACGGTGTTTTGGACTACTATGATTTACTAGTTATATTTCATCGGGTACTGTTGACATTTTATCCCCATGGTCAGGTGGTGCCGGCTAATGCTATCGCTAATGCTAATGCTACAGTGCACAAACTCCACAGTTTGGATACAGTTAGAGGAGTGTCTAAACATTTCTCTGCTGTAATGGTTAACCTGAGGTGTGCCAGCTAATGCTAATGCTATGGCTAATGCTACAATGCTCAGGGTTCCAGTTACAGAGGAGGATGCGGTCCTCCACACCAGCAGGTTTTAAATGAAGTCACCTGGGAGACATTTGGGATCAGGGGAGGTCTTCCTGGAAGCAATGGATAAAGTGAACCAGATGTTGCAAACCTTATGGCATATTATTATATATTTCTTCATTTTAAATATCTTTATTTTATTGTGTTCCTAAGATATATTATTGTGCGTGCGAAAGGTATTTGCAATTCTTAGTTTTATCATATATATATTAACCAGCACATCTTGTTAGCTTGGTCGACTGCTTCCTGGTATACACCCTCCCCTTCCAGGGATACACCCTCCCCTTACACACCTCTGGCTGCAGTTTATTTCTTTCCTTAACACCCAGGGGTGTTGTGCGCCCTTCTCCTTGGTCAAACTCCTACTCCTCCACATTGGTGTTAGATATGTCAGTTAATGAACACCATAAATGCATGTCTTCTAAAACATCCTGCCGTTTCAACTCTTTTAATCCCCAAAAAAGGGTGCGTCTATTAATGTCGTGTGTGCGCTGGTTGTGAGTAGATTCCCATGGATAACTGTCTCAGTGTATCACCGCATGTCTGCATCGTGGGCTCTGATTCTGACTCTGCAACCAAGTGTATCTTATGCTTTCCTTCCCCCCCCCCCCCCCCCCAACACACAAATTCAGCCCCTTAGGCCTTTCACGCCTGCCTGGCTCCGGTCTCTACCAGGGGGGTGGAGGGGACGGGAGGTGTGCCTGTGATCGTAGGAAGTACCCCGGCCGTAAAATACCTTTGTTGACACGTGTGACTATTTAAATGTATTGGCCTTCAAAGACCTTATCACGTGTTGACAAATTGATACAAAGCTTGTGAAGGTTTGTGTTCTACTGAGAAGCCAGTATTCTGGTGCCGAACAACCCCCTCCACAAGGGAGAGAGGTCCCTTTTTCAGGTTGAAATACAAGTAAAGATGGGGTCTTGTCAGTTTTTTGGTTATCTGCTCTTCTGGGGACTTTTGATGTTCAGCTCTTAAAATGGGGAGAGGTCTGTGCGACGCCTTGGGGTTCCAGACTGAAGATTTCCTCATCTTATTTAGTCTTTTTTATGTACCTAACATCCCGTCCCCTTCCCTCTCTATTCTCCACAGAGGCAGCAGCAGCCCCGGAGCCTGAGGAGCCGTTTGACAACAGCACGTACAAGAACTGCCAGCACCACAACTACAACACGTTCACGTTCGTCGACCTGGATCTGGAGATGGCCAAACACCGCCTGCCCCAGCCGTCCTCCGGCCGACCATCTCCCCTGCACTAAAGCAGGCGGCGGTGATATCCGAAGAGTCCTGACAGTCTATCTCGGAAATACCCCCTCCCTGAATACGTTTTGTTAATGATGGCGATGTGCTTGCCCTTTGTATCTATGGTGCACTTAATTCTGTTGTGAAAAGAAATGTGATGATATATTAAAGTTCACCTATTTGAATCGAAGTCTCATTCTTTGTGAATCCTCGGTTCTATTGTGCAAAGAGAGGCAGCAACTCATAAGAAATCTGCGATGATCAAACGCCTTTTTATGGTGTATTTGTACCTCAGGGGGGTCATTTAAATAGCGCTGAGTGTGCAAGTGGTTTATCTGCCTTCTATTTTAATGATTTCGCTTTTGACTCGTAGCCCGCCTGTGCGGAATATCATGCCCTAATTATCACGTCTATATGCGGCGAAGGCCTACTATTGCTTGTTAAACATCCGCGACTTGGTTTGCTGTTAGTGCGGCACTGGCAAGGAAAGGGGGAGAGCATCACCACCGATTTATAGATGTGCGAGAATCATGGATGCAGAATGTGTTCCGTGTTATGTTTTTACGCAGAAGCATAAATGAGGGCAGTGGATTATTACGCAGTGCCAGCCGTGCCCAGCAGGGTGCATGGACTCGAGGGGGGGGGGGAACAAGGCTCTCCACTGAGTCCTCATATCTCCTCCCATCTCATGAATATTCATGAGCCAAAGGCTGTGCGTGTCCTTGCGCGATGACGCAACGCGACAACTGCGGGTCCCGATTGCTGCAGCCGCTTGTCAGTGTGACGAAGATTGGCACTCAGGTAAGCTGTCACTCAAAATCTTCTTTTTCCGTTCCCTATCAATCAAACAATCTGGGCTGCACACAAAAAATGCCCAGGGCGAGAATATGCGGACATATTGGGAGCATCGGAGGTTGTTTGGATGGGAGAGCATTGGCAGTACTAGGAAGAAATAAAACTCAGTCTGCGGGAAAAAAAAATATGTCGGGCGTTTTGTTGGGGGGCAGAGGAGGATTGTGGAAAGGCAAGGGCGAGTGGTGGAAGCAAGGCCCCGCTCTACCCCTCTCAGAGGAGGGACAGGCAGCTGTCCTCCCATGATTGATTGACTGATGTGGGCAGGATTTAGGAAGCCTCACCGGCTAGCATGTTAGCTTTTATTTTTATGTCGATTTTTATTTTTACAGACCTTAACGTAATTATGTGATCACGTATAATGCTTTCAAGTGAAACGGGACGATATCTTATGTGGAGCTGTTTTATACAGCCATAAGATGTAAAGAAAGCAACGAGCTGCTAGTGATCCGCAGCGGGGCTGTTAGCTTTGTTAGCATGGGGGTTCGCTTTCTGGCAGTGGTTTCCTTGCTAAATATGGCGGTTTGCAGTCTGCTTGGTGTTGTACCGGCAGTTAAACGCCAGATAGCACACCACAGATCCTTGTCGTAACTCTGCTTGTGTAAAAATAGCCGTCCAGCTAGTAGTAGCCTACTTTAGCGAGCTACCTAGCGGCTAGGTACCCTGCTGAAGTACACTAGCTGAGCTGCTATTATTGTTTTCTTTAATTATCGAGATAATGATTTGATTGCTGTAGTATTAAGCAGTCGTATGGATTACTGACGAATACGCAAAACAAATTTTATTATTTGTATTACTCCCCCCGGATATCTGCTAATGTTGGAAATCGCGTGTGTGTGTTATCTCAACATGGGTTGCATGTAGAGAGATTGGCTTATTGGGATGGGATCAATGACAGTGTCTTTGAATGTTGGACCACCCAATGGGCTGTGGACAAAAATGGATCTTGCTCTATGTTGAGGGTACTATTTAAAACTGAAATGATTGAAATACCTTTTTTTAAGTCATAAACTTGGTCCCATAATACATAAACAATGTGCATGCCCACATGCTTATTGGTTGAATAATTGCTGTTGCTGTCAGTGACGCACGATGCTACTTTGAATTATTGTGCATGGAACATGCTTCAATATTATTTTAAATGAAAGATAAATATAGGACATTTTCCCTTATCAATTATAATGAATCTCTTATAAAATACAATGTATTTTTACCCTATCATAAAATCATACATCTAAGTTCAACTTTTAAGTTAAATCTCAAACTTAAAAAAGAAATAGCCATATGTTAAAGCCTATTGTACTTTGATCTTGGCTGTTTGTGTGTGTATGTCGTAAAGGTTGGCCCACGGTCCCACCTCTCTATAATGCCCCAGTGTTTGCAGCATCTGCAGTGAACATGATGGCAGCCCAGTCGGTTTCCATAGACAAGTACCAAGAAGGAGAGCAGCAGGTGGGTCTCAGGGGAAGTCCTATCTAGGGCTGTGTATTCTGACAATCTATGTGAAGTACTCTAGCCCTGTTAAAGTAAAGTTTAGTTGCCGATATGTACGTATATTCGCAGTTACAGTATATTCCTCCCCCAGTAAGCTCCTCAAAACAAAGCTTTAAACTAAAGATAACCAGGCCTTCTTCATGCAACATAATACTTGATATCCTTGCATCTCCTGTTTGAGTATTATATTTGCACTGTATCGGTCTCAGATCACAGTGAGCTACAACAAATAACCGTACGGCAGACCTGCAATGTTAAACCACAGAGCAAGGACCTCTTCCCTCAAACCGCTCCTCCCCATACGCGCATCACTCACTACAACACTCAAACATTGCCAGTGCCAGAACATTGCTGGTGTTCATAAAGAGAGCGGGGGAAAGATCTGTGACTAATGAGAAATGTTCCACCCCAAGCAAACAAGTATTTTTAGCCCCGCCGGAGCTCAGTCCAAGTCATTGTTACCCGAGTCACATGGTTGGAGCTGGGATTGCTGGCAGGGTCTCCCATGCTGGGTCTCTCCCTGGCTCCCAGCCTGGCCCCCCGGCCTGCTTTTAGTCACAGGGCAGGTTCAGGGTGTTGAAACCCCCCCCACCCCCCTAGTGGAGGAGGGGAGATACTTGATTCCCAGTCATTCAGTTCTCCTTTTTTAACAGAGCATTATAAAAACGTCATTATAAAATGCGGCGCTCAGCATCCCATAAAATGCCGTTGAATCAGCTTCTCCATCTCCTCCAAGCAGGAGCGTTATGACAATGGATGTAATGACATGTTGATTACAATTATTAATGGGAAAATATTATTCATGCCGATATTGTTTCCCTGCCCAGCCTCCAAGTTGAAACCTGAACAAACTGGAACCAAAACAAACGGGTACGGCGGGTCAAGCTCAGGCTGCCGTCTCTCTATGTCCATTGTACCTCCCTGCCTTGTTCAGGCTCTCGGTCACATTACGCCTCCCAGTGCCGCTCCTGCTGATCATCTATCCATTCCTCCAGCAGTTACTGCAGCTTTGTCTCGTTAAAATAACAGCTCCTTATAAGGATTTACCCCTGCAGCTAGTTCACATGATGTCTTTATTTTATCCTGTATCTCTGTTCTCGCTTATTTTCCTGCTTACTCTCTCTCTCTGTCTCTGCTCGCATGTCATCTCATCTGTTGGCTTTCAGATGCAAGGTGTGGCCCAGGCAGAAGGGGATTCGGAGCAGAAGTTCATCGAGGGGTCATTGGTGGAAGCTCCGAGCCCTGCCCACAACGAGCCACAGACGCCCATGGACGCAGACAAAACCGCCATATATCGGTACTGCCCTCATCCTCTCTCAAACGCCCTTTGTCTCTCTATCGACTCCCTCTGTCACCTTCGCTATTCGGATGAATGGGGATTGATTACAAACGGGTTGGTTCAGGCCAGTGTGTCTGAGCTGTCATCTTCTACCCTTTGACATCAGATTTCCCTTCCGCAAACAATATGTAAAAAATAATTGGACAATGTTCCTGCCATTCAAAAAATTGGTGACAAATGTGTGCACTGAAATGTGAGTAGTGCAGATTGACATAACGACGACAGGGGGTGACAACCTCCCAAATGGACTCCTAATGTGTCAGGCATTAATAGCAGATTGGTCCTATACTGGTCCTCTACTAGTCCTCTACTGGTCCTATGCGATCCAGTGGGATCTTAATTTGGATGCCACGTGTGAACAGGTTTAGAGAGGACCCTTCCAGGTTCTCTCGCTTTGTGTGCCTGATGTTGAACGGCGTCTTCTAGAAGCTCAAGCACTGAGCATCTCTTTGCCTGAATAGACAGTACCTATTTAGCCTTTTTATCCTCCCGCGCATTGGTTTATTGTTGCCGACCGAGAAAGCTTTTGGATCCTGAATTCAACAGTGCATCACACAGTACTAATCCTGGGGATTACCATGGTAGAAAAATACCACATGATATGTATTACAAAGAGAGAGGGAAAGATTGAGGCAATGCACATTTTTTGATCAGCATTTGCATTATGTTTACATATCTGGATACAGTAGTTTACATTGGTGGTGTCACAGCCGACTGTCATTCCTTGGAAATGTATATTTGATCTGGCTATTATGTGTATATATTATAATAATAATAATTAAGGTTCAGAATATTCCCATATAAAATAAAGGATGTCTCAAACTGTGTTTTTGTTGTTGTTGTGCAGGCACCCTCTGTTCCCGCTGTTGGCCCTGCTCTTTGAGAAATGCGAACAGTCCACACAGAGCTCGGACTGCATCACGTCGGCCAGCTTCGACGTGGACATCGAGAACTTTGTACGCAGCCAGGAGAAGGAAGGCAAGGCCTTCTTCAGCGAAGACCCCGACCTGGACAACCTGGTGAGAGGACAGGGTGTTTATGTTTTCTTTCAGTCACATCCATCTCTCTGTCTCTCGCTGTCTCTCTTTTGTTCTCTCAGTGTCTGTGTTTCTCTTTTCTCTCTCTATTGCTCAGTTTAAGGAGATGCATATTACAAACTAGATCAGATAACACCTGGTCCCGGCTTATTCGTAAAACAAACCAAGAAGTGAAAAAATTGCATTCATATTGTGATTTTTCTAGCCTCTCGTGATGATTCACAGCCTTGCTCGTCAAGAGCCTAGGTTTATAATAGTCCCTTAGCTTTATTCCAATGCATAATCTACAATCAGAGTAGATGATTAAATGTATCAGATCAGATTAACATTCTTCCCAGCCTTAATGGTCCTGTCTAATTTGTCCAAATTTCCCAAAACTGTTGGATTAAAAATTAGGTGAATTCTTCTTTAGCCACCCATTCCATTGGTGTGTGGCGACACAAGCCCTCGGTGACTTGAGTTCCCATCACCAGTTTAAATCCACTGTGTCCAGCGGATGCCGCTGAAGTCAGCCCTGCTCGATGTTTGCATCGAGAAGTTGTCTTTGAAATTTTAAGATTATAGACCTATAGAAATGCATAACCCATTCAGTCTTGTGTCTGATTAGCATCCCCATCCACGCTAGAGTTCATAACAGTTTATTTCGTTTTTCATTAGTGTATAACTATAATTAAAATAAATCGCTACAATTGATATTCAACACGTTTTTTTCCAAATATCAACATAGTGTGACACATTTTCCAATGTGTAAAGAACACTAATCTGAAATAAATCGGTTGATTTATTGAGATTAGGAAGCAAAAAAGGTGGAACAGTCCTATTGAAAGTCAAACAGATTCATCATCGCGGATATAATCGTGTGTGTTCCACATTTTGCAGTAGGCTATAATATAAAGATAAATAGCCTACAATATGTGTGTGTTTTTCATCGACTCAAGACAAGAACTTCATCAGTTTAAAGACACACCTCGAAGCAGGTAGCACTGTTGTATCGGACATGAGAATCCCATCCGCAGAGCTCTATCGGAGCTCTGCGCTAAGGGAGCCCTGCTCCAGAGGACCCCTGTTCCAGAGGAGCCCTGCTCCAGAGGAGCCCTGCTCCAGAGGAGCCCTGCTCTAGAGGAGCCCTGTTCCAGAGGAGCCCTGCGCTAAGGGAGCCCTGCTCTAGAGGAGCCCTGCTCTAGAGGAGCCCTGCTCTAGAGGAGCCCTGTTCCAGAGGAGCCCTGCGCTAAGGGAGCCCTGCTCTAGAGGAGCCCTGCTCTAGAGGAGCCCTGCGCTAAGGGAGCCCTGCTCTAGAGGAGCCCTGCTCCAGAGGACCCCTGCTCTAGAAGAGCCCTGCGCTAAGGGAGCCCTGCTCTAGAGGAGCCCTGCGCTAAGGGAGCCCTGCGCTAAGGGAGCCCTGCTCTAGATGAGCACTGCTCTAGAGGAGCCCTGCTCTAAGGGAGCCCTGCTCTAGAGAATGGAGTCAACCAAAGTATGTTCCCAGCTGCCGGGGATGCGTTTTAATCAACCACATGATCTGTTGCACACGGGATGGTAACCCTGGCAACCACCGCAGCCAGGCCCATCTTTACATGGATGTGGTCGGTGGTAATTCTCCCCTCTCTAATCCTGTGTCATTTAGTTCCATCAGACCCTTAATGTGTCCTTTACCCGTTGTTTCTTTGGGTTTTTGTGATCTATCAGATGGCTTCGGATTCATAGGAAGCTGAGTATTTGACACACAAAGAAAGCAAAACAATTCCTGTTATCAACTTTGGACGTGCTTAAACAAACACTAACATAAATTTTCCATACACTCCTTTACCTGGGTTGTATTAGTAAATGCCTACTCACCCCAAAACTAGAGGTAGACTTTCCAGTTTAACAAAGTCAAAGTCAATATATTAAACCAAGCAGCTAGGGTTAGGGTTAACCAAGATGTTAATCAGCATCAGCTCATGTAAATCCAGGGCCCTGTTTCAAGGGCTGGATTTCCAGGTTAACCAGTTATGTCAACTCAGAATTCAAGAGAAGCCAGAATTCCTTTGGTTTCAGATACCAAGATTAAAAACTGGACTCTCAGTTACCACGCCCACCATGCTGTGAGCCTAACCTGGATCGCACCTGGTTCACAGCAGGTTGGCTCAAGGTAACCCAGCCCATGCCTGCAGTGAGGACTTCTTTCTATCTTCATATTGGTGTAAATAATGGTTTATTAATGGTTTTAGGTCCAACCTATCAGAGATTGAGTGGACTCGTTCCTTGAATTGAAATCAGCTGTTCTGATCTGAACATCCCAACAGTGCAGGGAAGTGCTGGCCCCATTCAGAGCTCTTGGTGAACTTCATGCTGCAGTGTAGGGCAGGAAGTATAAATGGGATGTCTTATTAGAAGATGGTAAACATCAGAAGACGACTGTATAATGGGAGTTTCAAGGGGTCTTTCTCTTCCTAACCTTTTGACCTTTCCCCTTTTGACCCCCAGATGGTGAAGGCCATCCAGGTGTTGCGGATCCACCTACTGGAGCTGGAGAAGGTGAGCGACCTCTGCAAGGACTTCTGCAGCCGCTACATCGCTTGCCTGAAGACCAAGATGAACAGTGAGACCCTGCTGAGCGGAGACCCCGGGAGCCCCTACTCCCCGATGCAGGGCCCCGGCCTGTCCCCCCTCAAGACCCAGGTACGGCCCATACACAGACACATGGGAGCCCCTACTCCCCACTGCAGGGTCCGGGCCTCTCCCCCCTCTAGAGCCAGGTACACCCCACCCCCAGACACAGGGGAGCCCCTTGTCGCTGCTGCATAGTCCGGGCCCGCCCCCCTTCTAGACCCAGGGACAGCCCAAATGCACACAGACACATGGAGGCCCCTAGTCCCCGCTGCAGGGCCTGGCCCCCCATGAGACCCAGATGCACAACAAGGTATATAACAAGTTGGTTTGTAATGTGTGTTTAAAAGGTGTGTGTGTGTGTATGTTTCCTCAGACTCCCACCTCCTTCGCAGGGACCCTCAGTCCCCAGGGTCAGATCATGGTTCAAGCATCCGCCCTGCAGCAGGGCAACGTTACCTTGACAACCGTCAACCCCACCCAGGTGGTCGCAGGTAACGACCGACATGAGCCTCTTCAAAAATAATCGTACAGATTTAGATTTTCCAACTTGTACTGCCCCCGTTGAAGGAAAGAAAGCAGAAAACGACATGGATATGAAATGTCACAAAGAAGGTATGGCTCCTTATGGGACTTTAATCCTACGGTTGCTGACTAATGAGCAGCATCAGCTCTATGACTTCCTGCCAGACCGCGGCCTCCAGGGCACATCAAGTGTAAACAAACACTCATCGTGTGTGTGTGTGTGTGTGTGTGTGTGTGTGTGTGTGTGTGTGTGTGTGTGTGTGTGTGTGTGTGTGTGTGTGTGTGTGTGTGTGTGTGTGTGTGTGTGTGTGTGTTTGTGTGTTCTCCAGGTGGAACGGTCTATCAGCCGGTTACCGTAGTAACACCCCAAGGCCAGCTAGTGACGCAGGCCATCTCTCCCGGAACGATACGAGTCCAGAACAACCAGGTGAATCCCCACACCACCACTCACACAGGAGGCCACACACTGTAACAAACACAGTGGGGGGTTCCCCAATAAAGGAGCAGGCCGCTCATTCTCTAGCGAGGATGTCCGCTGTTACAACTAATTTGTACTCAATACTAGTCATTTAATAACCACTCTTTTATGATCACTGATGCACAGTTTTGGCTGTGTGGGGTAAATCTTTCAAATCTATTTCCATTTGAAAATAATGTCTGTGTCTCTGTATCTTCTCTCAGCTCCAGCTGCAGTTCCACCAGGACCTGAATGCGTTCAGCCACGAGGAAAACTCTTCCAAGAACAAGCGTGGGGTTCTGCCCAAGCAGGCCACCAACGTCATGCGCTCCTGGCTCTTCCAGCACATTGGGGTGTGTGTGTGTGTGTGTGTGTGTGTGTGTGTGTGTGTGTGTGTGTGTGTGTGTGTGTGTGTGTGTGTGTGTGTGTGTGTGTGTGTGTGTGTGTGTGTGTGTGTGTGTGTGTGTGTGTGTGTGTGTGTGTGACCTCTGATTGTGATTCTGGAAGTGGGCTGTTGCTTTGACCTGTATGGACCTGTGTTTCTCTGAAAAGATGTTAAAATACCAGCCATTAATACATGCTTTAACAATAGGTGGCTATAGCACAAAGCTAGTTGGACCCATTTATGGTAGCCTTGGACATGTTCATAGACTCTGTGTTAGAGGATTGCAAATTGCTGGACTCAATAAGAAGAACTCTAAGCAAATAGCCAAGTACTGCTCTGTGTCAGCAATCATCGGCAGTCTCCATGCATGGAGAAGGCGCTGTTATCTCTACCCATGATACAACTTGAACTATACATGTATCTCTACTGATTCACTTGGTTGTGGTTACCTGCAAAGTGTTTGTGTTGTTTTGGACATAAATAGGCTCTTTATTAATATGTGGATGCTATGGTGTTGTTGTATTGGTCATTCCAAATAAATGTATCGTGTGTGTGTGTGTGTGTGTGTGTGTGTGTGTGTGTGTGTGTGTGTGTGTGTGTGTGTGTGTGTGTGTGTGTGCGTGCGCGTGCGCGCCTGCCACTGGATAAAGGGGCATGTTATTAAAGGGAATTGGGGAAGTTAGTTATTAGCTAATACTTAACATTTGGTGACATAGTCTAGGTCTTTATTTCCAATTGGATCCATCTACTCTGCTAAACATGACATGGGATGAACCCAGGAGGAAGCAGAATTGTGCCTCCCAAGTGAATGCTACACACACAAAAAGCAATGTCAAATTAGAGATTAACAATGTTGGTGTTGTGTGGCCCTGTAGCACCCATACCCAACGGAAGACGAGAAGAAACAGATCGCCACCCAGACCAACCTAACCCTACTACAGGTCAACAACTGGTGAGTCACGTCCCCGAGGAGGGATCCAAGCAGCAGCATGGATATTGACCACCCTCTAGTCTTCTAGTCCACTCTTCAATTATACTTCACCGGCCTACTCTGATCCTCTCATCTGCTCCTCTTTCATACGTTCTCCTCTTCCTCTGTGTTCTCCTCCTCCTCTCAGGTTCATCAATGCGCGGCGGAGGATCCTGCAGCCCATGCTAGACGCCAGCTCTTCTGAAACCCCCAAAACCAAGAAGAAAACCCCTCAGAACCGGCCCCTGCAGCGCTTCTGGCCCGACTCCATCGCCTCGGTGGGCGGGAGCCAGCAGGTCACCATGCCCGACGGTACGCCATCACCACCACCACCACCACCACCACCACCACCACACCCTTCTCTACCTCCACCACCACCACCTCCTGCACTACCACTACCACCCACCCTCTCCAACACCTGCACTACCACTACCTCCACCACCACAACCACACCCTTCCTCCACCTTCCTTATGCTCTTCTGCTGTTTGTAATCCATTAATATTTCATTCATTAGTAGTCATTTATTGCTTTTATCTGAAGCGACTTGCAGTGAACTATTTTGGAGGTGTCATTCAGTAGCATGCAGGGGGCTGGGTGCCTTTCTTATGCAGACAAGTGGGCTGTAGACCATAGGAGTCGAACCCAATACCATACCTGGTAATTGAGTTGATATGGGGGCGGGATGGTCTTATAGTGGTGAGGGTGTTTAATAATAAATAATAATAATACATTTAATTTAGAGGCGCCTTTCAAGACACCCAAGGTCACCTTACAGAGCATATAGTCATCATTCAAAACTATGTAAAACAGACTAGGAATAAAAGGAAAACAGAGGTTAAACATGAAGAATAATAATAATTAATAACACTCAAAGACGCCTAAAGTGAAGTGGGGACCTCACTAACCACCACCAATATGTAGCACCCACTTGGGTGATGCACGGCAGCCAATCGGTGCCAGAACGCTCACTACACACCAGCTTGAGGTGGAGAGTTAGGGATGAGGTGGAGAGTGAGGGAAAAGAACATATTTAAACACTATCGACCATATTTAAACACTGTCGATCACATTTAAACAATATCGACCACATGTAAACACTATCGACCACATTTAAACACTATCGACCATATTTAAACACTATGGACCACATGTAAACCCTATCGACCACATGTAAACACTATCGCCCACATTTAAACACTATCACCCACATTTAAACACTATCGCCCATTTAAACACTATCGCCCACATTTAAACACTATGGACCACATTTAAACACTATGGACCACATGTAAACCCTATCGACCACATGTAAACCCTATCGACCATATATAAACACTATCGACCACATTTAAACATGTAAACCCTATCGACCACAATTAAACACTATCGACCGTGTTTGACTGAACCTAACCCTTTGTATTAAAGTCTACTAATAGACTAGACGGTTTAATATTCAATAGAAGAGGTGTAAGAGGTAATTATCAGACTCTGCATGGGAAAAGGAGTTTCATGCTTTCCTTCTGGCTATACAGTACGTACGTTGGGTAAACCAGTAGATGTATGAGCAACAAACGGTTTGTATGTTAGCAACAGCTAGCTCATACAAGCAGGTTGTTAGGAACAGTCTGCTCATGGCAAACAGGCTGCCGGTCTCTCCGCTCATCCCTCCCTCCCTCCCTCCCTCCCTCCCTCCCTCCCTCCCTCGGCAGGCACCATGGTGACCATGAGCATGGAGGGTCTGCAGAGCCTGACGTCGGACGGCGCCACGCTGGCGGTCCAGCAGGTGATGCTGGGCGGCCACAGCGAGGACGAGTCCTTGGACAGCGGAGAGGACGACGACGACGACATGGCTGGGCTGGGCCTGGACCACAGTGACTCGCTGCAGTAGAGCACAGACACCATGGACGGACACACACACACACACACACACACACACACACACACACACACACACACACACACACACACACACACACACACACACACACACACACACACACACACACACACACACACACACACACACACACACACACACACACACACATACATCCATGACATAGATGTATACACTCACAAACATACACACGTAGATGCTTGTACACACATACGGATACATGCCGTTACAAACGCATAGACATACACGTCCATTTACACAAAGACAAACTTCAAAGCTGATATATTGTTCTAGACAAAGACACACTACTACCACTGTATACTGGCCTACAGATCAACACACAAGCAGACACATCCCAAATGCTCTCTCACACGCATACACACACACTTCTCCCAAGCCTTTTACTGGCTGATGAATCAACACACACATAACACTTAGACACTACTTTGACAGTCTCACACACGCACAAACACATACTCCACAAAGATGATACGTTTACATAGAGCACAAAACCACAGGACGTACGCACAGAACCGCTTCTGCCCACTAGTGGACGGCAGCACGAACTGCGTGATGTGTACGCCCCCAAAAGTTTCATTTCAGAAACCGTTTTTTTCTTTTATACCATGTAGACAAACGTTGGCGAGTGCACTTTTTGTATTATATTGTAAGCAACCAATGGAAGCTAAAAAGAAGTGTTATAAACAAGAACACCAGAAGGGGTCATACTTTGTACCGCTCCATTAATTAAGGTTGAATTGTTTTCTTTCATATATATATTTTCTCCTCCACTGCCGCCCCTCTGCCCGCTTCCTCCCCCCCCTCCCTTTTCTATGTGAATCCTGTTTGTTTGGATGCCAACGCTTCAGCAGAGAGCTTGTCTTCATTTCCTGCATGCTTGTGTTTTTTCAGTAGAAGTGCACACGACTCTAGTTAGAATCGACTCTTACTGGTGGTCTCTGACCGGGGTCTGTTCTGTGGCCCATCAGGGCATGGAGAAGGAGGGGGGGGGGGGGGGGGGGGGTGAGAAGGAGAGAGCTTATTTTTATATACAAACTTGAGAAGTAACGAGTGGTTTTGTTTTTTTCCTTGTTTGTGTTTCTCTTGTTTTGTTTTGTAAGGAATATTTATGTACAGATTCATTATTAAACTAGCGACCCTGTTTTCCAGGGTTCATTTCAGTTTTCTAGTAAAAAAAAGGAACGAAAAAAAAAAGTTGAATGCTGATTGAAAAATTGCTGTGTAAATCTGGTTTTAAACTTGCGATACAAAAAATGGCCTTACCGATGTTCTTTTGTAAAGAAATCTAGCCAAGAAGCACAGAAAACCAGAACGTGAATGAAATTAAGTCAAAGGACACTAAACTACACAAGGCTTGTCTTGTTTTTTTTAAATAGAGAAGTTTAAAATACTTTTAGGCTGGGAATTGTGAGGGAATCGCCCAGGGGTTCTCTTTCAGTAACTTTGATCGCAGTACTTTTTCTTCTTTTTAAATATAAATCAAGTTTTACCCCACATTGTGTATGCGATGAGTCATGTGTTTTTTAATAATTTTACCATCGTTGCGTAGTGGACTACCTTTTTTTTGTTTTTTTCAAAGTGCACAATCCACATTACTATGCTTACCACACAATCACGCTTAAGATGCAAACTTCAAATCACAGTTGAGAATTCAAATTGCAACCAAGAACAGACCGTTTACACAAATATATATAATGTGTGTATCTCTAGATCTAGATCTAGAGATACACACAAATAACTGTGCTCACATCAAGAACAGAGAGAGCTACTTTGGAACATTTTAGGCTCCCTCTTTTAGTTGTATGCCTTAAAGGATTAAAATAATAAAATAGAAAAAAGACTGCATTCTGCGGCTTCAAGCCCTTCGATACCCCTTCATAAAACATATCCTCTCAACTTATCAATTTGTTGATATTGGACTTTTGCTGCACAAAACGTTGGTTGCCTCTCGTGTGTGAAACCTCAACCGTTGTGCTGTACACCAGCAGCGGGCGAAGGCCTCTGGTGGTCCGGCTGTTTGCAGGGTCCGGAGGACCAGGAGCTCTGACTTTTGGGCCTCAGCCCACACACCGCTCTACTGTCGGGCATCCGTTGGTATCTTCTCACTCTCTCTGTCTGTTGGGTTTGCCTTAGAGCTTTCTATTTTGGAATAAACGATGCCTAACCTCTGGCTTGTCCCGCGTCTCCTTCACATCAGGTGTGTCTCAGAGATTTTTCTTGGATAAAAAGTGTCATTTTTTGAGGATCCAACTTTAGTTTTCTTGGGTCCCAATTGCCCTATTACGGATAAAGTTTAACAGCTCCAGAGTCTTAAGGAACAAGTGTTTTTTACGGTGATTCTGTCTCCGTCCTGTTAAGTATGCTGTCACAGCACAATCATGTCCACCGATGGGGAGGTCTCCCCGTCCAGCTACTGAACTAGCCGTGTGTGTGGTAGTGTGTTTAATGCTGGCTGCTTCAGTGCTCTTTGCTCTCTGTAGTGGAGGAGCGCGCCTCTTCCCTCTGAAAGAAAAGCACAGAGGATGTTTGTTACCTAGGGGGTTAAAGGCAGCAGCAGCTAGGGTTAATACAGCTCAGGTGAGAGACAGGTCACACAGCTCAACTCTAGAGGGCAGTGTTGCATCATCTTTGTCCTCCTGACCTCAAAGATTAGAATGGTTTGGTGGTCGAGCCAATCGGATGCTTTGGACAGCATACTCCATGAGGTGAATACGGCCTTCCTACCTCATTACTGATGCCAGGGGAGTTCCATAGCCTCCACAGCAAATAATTTGTTGAATTCCTTAAACAGGTAAGTAAGACCGCTATGAAAAGCCCTGTTTTAAACTTCATGCTGTGTTTCCCACCGGGGGGGGGGGGGTCAGAGAGTGAGGCAAGGTACCTCCATCTGCTGGTGCACCCAGGAGAGCAGCTGCGTGATGCGGGTGTACACCCCAGGCTTGTTGGGCTCCGCACAGCCAATACCCCAGCTGGTGGCCCCAACTAGCTTCCACACCGAGGGGCCCTCACAGGCCAGGGGCCCGCCACTGTCTCCCTGACACACAAACACACACAAACACTCATAATTCATTTCTTGAAGATGCATTTTTCGGCCTTTGGCCGCCACCGCTACTTAACAGCATGAGCCCTGAGTCATTTGGTGAAGAACACCAGTGGATGACGTCCACCCACCTGGCAGGAGTCGGTGCCCCCCGCCAGGTAGCCTGCGCAGATCATGCGAGGGGAGATGAAGCCTTGGTAAACCTCCGCCCGGTTGCAGGCCTTGTTGGAGAGGAGGGCGACCTGGGCTGCGTTCAGAGACAGGCTGGACTCGCCTGCAGGGCCCGGAGGGGGGGAGGAAGGATGGATGGAGGGAGGTACAGGATAGTGTGATGGTTGAAAATACCAAATGTTTGATCATTCTTGTACACTGATCAGCTAAAGACGAGCTGGTTTGGATACAGCAGGTTACTGCCCAGATGTGTCTGACCCACCGTCGTCCACAGTGGAGCCCCACCCTGAGATCCAGCACATGGAGCCCTCCTCAAAGTCCTCCCCGAAATGAGGCAGACAGATGGGCTCCACATTGCCTGCAGAATAGAAGCTCAATCAACTACCTCTCCCAGTGGTTGAGTTGTGGCCATGTTTCTAACAATAATAATAATAAACAAACATCTACAAATATCCTGGGCTTTAAGCCGACAAACTATACATTTAAAACAATAAACAAGGGCATTTTCAACCCAGCCAAGGGCAGGGCCTCATGGCTCAAACTCAAGTACAGGTCACACATATCCTGAGCTAACTGTGAACAGATTTGCAACATTTCAAGCATTTGGGGAAAACAATGACTGAGATATTGCAGTTTAAAGATCGAAGCTTGCCATCGCATCACCTGTTTGACCCCTCTGTTAATAAAACAATATTTGTGTTGATAACAGCCATGTTGTTGATCAAACCAACTTTTTGGGACTATCTAGTCATATGCAAAGTGTAATTTCTGTAGCAATTAGAAGGGATATGAATATGCTTGGTAACATCTCAACCAAACCAAAAACTCAAAACTCGAGAGACAAGAGGACGTGTAATGACAGCTCTAACGGCACGCCATGAAACCTGAGATCAGAGTGAGGGAAAGAGGTGAATGGATGGGTGGAGACACTGAACACCAAGGGAGAGAAGGGAGCCACCTGTTTGTGTTAGGGTGTGTGCGTGGGGGTTACTCTGCGCATGAGTTTGTGAAAACATGTCTGTGTGCGTACGTATCTGTATGTGTGTGTGTGACTCCGGATGTGTTTGTGACTACATGTTTGTGTGTGTGTGAATGTGTTTATGTGGGTGTGTGTGTATGAGTGACTGCAAATGTGTATGTGACTACTTGTTTGTGTGTATGTGTTTGTGTGTGTGTATGTGTGTCTACGTACGTACGTGCGTGTGTGTGAGTGACTGTATGTGTGTGTGACTAGATGTGTGTGTGTGCAGTACCGTTGAAGGCCAGTGGTTGGCTCAGCCTCATCAGGGCGATATCGTAGTCCACGCCGTCCGACTGGTACTGGTCGTGGTAGAATATCTGCTCCACCGCCTGGGCATGCGCCGAGCTCAGGGTCTGCTGCACGATGCCTGCATGCACCGTCCACTGGACAGGCTGGGAGGGCAAATACCTGGGGAGGCAGGGGGGATGGAGGGAGGGAGGGAGGGATGAGGCAGGGAGGGAGGGGGGAGAGAGGGAGAGAGGAGGGAGGGAATTACAGAGGGAGTGAGGGATGAGAGAGTGAGGGAGTGAAGGACGGACAGAGGGAGGGAGGGAGGGAGGGAGGAGGGGACGGAGGGATGGGTGGTTGATTGACGCTGGGGCAGAAAGCTGCCCCCATCTCTGCTAGATGGAGGCTTGTGCAAAGCCTTACTAGAGAGTGTCAGTCGTTATGGAGATACCTTATAGGTACATTGCACTTGCCCACCACCTGACTGATGAGCACAGTACTGACTTGTAAACGCAGTGCGCTACCGTGAGGATCCATTGGGGGGCGATGATGGAGCCACCACACATGTGTTTGCTCCTGAAGTGCAGGCTGACCTGCCAGGGGAACTGTCCAAGTGTGGAGGCATTGCCCCCGACAATGCGGTTGGGATTCTTGGGCCTTGTGCCACACTCTGATGGGAGTGAGGGACAGCATAGAGCGGTTACACACACACACACACACACACACACACACACACACACACACACACACACACACACACACACACACACACACACACACACACACACACAGCCCCAGTGTCACTCACCAAGACACCTGATGGTGGTCACCTTCCCTGAGGTGCACTGAGTCTTACTGTGGAAGGAGAGGAGGTAGAATATAAGGAACCTTTCCATGATGAGGAAAATTCTAACATCAGTAGAGCTGTGACAGTGATTTCAGATGATTTGCATTGTTGTGATTTAATCAGATTCATAGAGTTATTATCAAGATGATTTAATCAGATTCATAGTGTGTGATCAGGTTGATATCCTCAGATTCATAGTGTTGTTGTCACTGGCTACAGGTCATTTGCCCTGATGTGTAGAGCTGTGATTGTACCTGAGGTTGCTGTTGTTGTGGATCTTGATGAGGTGCAGTCCAGAAGGGCTCAGGTTGATTGACACCAGATTGTTCTGGAAGTCCTGCTCCACGGAGGAGAGGGGCGTGGCTCTGGACTCCACGTATCTGAACATCCTTATTGTTAATATTCATACTAATACCAGCACTACATGGGAAACACATGTATACATAGAACAAAGTGTTGCATATGATTCTACAATAGATTGAGTTTCTCTTGGTGATCAAACCAGTAGATTCTGCCAAAGGACATTTTGCGTTGAATGTTACCCATGAATTTCAACAATGGTACATTAGCACATTGGTCTCTGTTATAACACATTTGATGTTTTATTACTTATTTGGAATGTGTGTGGATGACAGCTGGTTTAAGCAGCCTTACCTGGCCGAGTCTGGGGCTGGGGGAGGCTGCACACCTGTACATTGAGTACTCAGTGTACAACAGGTTAAACTAGCCATCAGCACACACACTCACCATCACACACCATCGCCATGTACCAGTATTAAGAAACGTCTACATAAACAGGATCTCAACACCACCACCCGGGTCCTTCTTGGTGGAGGAGGCCCTTCAAGCGTAGTGTCCAAGCGTTTGTACACTAGAGGGCGCTCCACTCTGGGCGTATATTGTCTGTCAATATGGTTATTGTTCACATTTGTGGCAGGGTCGTTCACACTAAATAGTCTTTGGAAGAATCTGTCCAAATTTGTTTTTCAAAGTTATTACAAATGATGGTACCAAATACTTCGAACAAACCAGGATTGTTTGATGACCCAGAGCGGTATTGTCCTTTGAAACTGATAATGTGGGGTGGACACATTAGAGTCTCATCATGGGGAGTGGCCTACCTGGGGTATCCCAGCTGCTTGCAGGCGGAGCGCCCCAGGTTGTTGTTCCAGTTGTCTGAACACATGGTCCTCCACACGCCTCCACTGAGCACCTGGAGAACGCCACGCTTCCCACTCAGACGCACTGCCAGGACAACCGTTACAGCTTTTTTATACAGGATAAGAGGATGTGCATATCTGCTAGACAGGTAGTGTGTGTGTGTGTGTGTGTGTGTGTGTGTGTGTGTGTGTGTGTGTGTGTGTGTGTGTGTGTGTGTGTGTGTGTGTGTGTGTGTGTTTGTGTGTGTGTGTGTGTGTGTGTGTGTGTGTGTGTGTGTGTGTGTGTGTGTGTGTGTGTGTGTGTGTGTGTGTGTGTGTGTGTGTGTGTGTGTGTGTGTGGGTGTATCGGTGTTGGTGTGTATGTGTTCTCACCACAGCTGAGTTCGTCCTCGCCGTGATCACAGTCCAGCTCTCCGTCGCACTGAGCTGAACTGCTGATGCAGCGAGACGACTTTCTACAGCGAAACTTCCCCACACAGCTCAGGCCCACTGAAATGCAAATCATGAGTTCAGAACCCATCCCCACCGCTCTGAAACACTGGAACACAAATAATGAGTTCAGAACCCATCCACACAGCTCAGACCCAGTGGGAAACAAATCGTGAGTTCAGAACACATCCACACCACTCTGACCCACTGAAACACAAATCATGAGTTCAGAACCCATCCACACTGCTCAGACCCACCGAAATACCAATCATAGGTTCAAAACCCATCCCCTCAACTCAGAGCGATTACAATACAAATCACAGATCCGGAGCCCATTCACATTTTTTTGTTTTAAACTGACTGAAATACAAATCATAGGTTCAATACCCGTCCACAAAGTTTGGACCTACGAAGGCAACATCAAATGGTCAGAAACCATCCCCACAACTCTGAGAAGAAGCTATTGCGTGTGGGAACTAATGGGAAATATTATCTCTTCATGTCTAACTTACGGTAATTGTTTGTTTGTGTTCTTGGAGGCCTTGAGTCATAGAAGCCAACATCAGGCTTAGATCTTATCAGCCATGTAAGCTGTGTGCGTAGATATCAACTGTAAACCAACACCGTTTCACACCCCACCACCGAGCCCCATTCTATTAAACACTCTCATGGGCCAAGAGGAAGAGCTCTTGGTCGCAGAGCGAACCGCGCACCACATTGCTCGACCAAGAGCGCTTTCACCATCAAATATTGATACAGGAGGAGGAGGAGGGGGGGCCCTGAGTGCACGATGGCTCATTGCCAACCAGCGGGCTGAGGCTCCGCCCAGCAGACACTCACCTCCCAGGCCGATGCCGAACGCCAGAAGGAGCACCACGAGCACCGCGGCGGCGATCAGCAGCTCGGTCTGATGGGCCAGCAGTCTGCCCTTCCACGTCTTGTCTTCCATCTCATTCTCTGGAGGGATGGAGGAATGAGAGAAGGACATTACTAGGCATAAGAATATATAGCGGATGGATGGTGCTCATGTACATGAATTAATTAAATGATACACAATCACAACAATGCAAGTGATGGCAAAAGCCTAATATCAAACTACTAGGCTTTGGGATTTTGACCCCTTTTTTCCATTCCACCACAAAACATGATTTGCAGCTGGAAATTCAACAATGAATTCCAACATCCACACTGACACTGTCTGTGGGACAACGCAGGTTATTGGAATCACAGCTAGTGGGCTAAGCACCATTTGAGCCGGGCCTTAGTCTGTTTGTTTGGTTGCATTCTAGTGTTTGGTTACTGTTTATGAATAGAGTGAAATTGCATTCTTGTATCTTTGATGTGACGCATTTCCAAGCATCTCCCACCAAGGGAGTGACTGAAAGGGTGAAGGTGATACTTCACGATCTGGATTTGCAAGCCATTGTTTTTCATTGGGTTATTTGTTTTTCAATGTAATACCCAGCCTTTTGGTGCATTGACCGACAGGAGAGTGAAGGCAGACGGCAACATGGGTGATTGGTGAGTTGAGGTTGTCCTTCAGGTCTAAACAAGACGTCTACCCATCCATCCATCCCTCCATCCCTTCTATCCATCCATCCATCCATCCATCCATCCATCCATCCATCCCTCTATCCATCCATCCATCCATCCATCCATCCATCCATCCATCCCTCTATCCATCCATCCATCCATCCATCCATCCCTCTATCCATCCATCCATCCATCCATCCATCCATCCATCCATCCATCCATCCCTCTATCCATCCATCCATCCATCCATCCATCCATCCCTCTATCCATCCATCCATCCATCCATCCATCCATCCCTCCATCCCTCTATCCATCCATCCATCCATCCCTCCATCCCTCTATCCATCCATCCATCCATCCATCCATCCATCCATCCATCCATCCATCCCTCTATCCATCCATCCATCCATCCATCCATCCATCCATCCCTCCATCCATCCATCCATCCATCCATCCATCCATCCATCCATCCATCCATCCCTCTATCCATCCATCCCTCCATCCCTCTATCCATCCATCCATCCATCCCTCCATCCCTCTATCCATCCATCCATCCATCCATCCCTCTATCCATCCATCCATCCATCCATCCATCCATCCATCCCTCCATCCTTCTATCCATCCATCCATCCATCCATCCATCCATCCATCCATCCATCCATCCATCCATCCATCCATCCCTCTATCCATCCATCCATCCATCCATCCATCCATCCATCCCTCTATCCATCCATCCATCCATCCATCCATCCATCCATCCCTCCATCCCTCTATCCATCCCTCCATCCATCCCTCCATCCTTCTATCCATCCATTCGCCCATCCATCCATCCATCCATCCATCCCTCTATCCATCCATCCATCCATCTATCCATCCATCCATCCATCCCTCCATCCCTCTATCCATCCATCCATCCGCCCATCCATCCATCCATCCATCCCTCCATCTCTCTATCCATCCATCCATCCATCCCTCCATCCCTCTATCCGCCCATCCCTCTATCCCTCCATCCCTCTATCCATCCATCCACCCATCCATTGATCACATCCCGCTCTCCATCTGTGTCCTCCCATGTCCAGAGGACTCCAGCGGGTCAGGGATGTGCCGGGAGAGCCTTGGCCTCACCGTTCATGAAGGGCTGCACCTTGGTGACGGGCATTGTGGGGCTGGACGGGGCCTTTGGGGGGCCCTCCTCCGCTCCACGGGGCTCTTTTGCTGTGGTGGGGCTCTCAGTGGGGCTCCCCAGAGGGCTGACGTTCAGAGTGTTTGGGGTCTCGACTGATGGGAGCTCCTCCTCGGTCACGGAGACCACCTCTAGGTCTGGGGGGCCGGACTCTGGGACCTGCATCCAGACGGGGTGATGTCCATCGATAAGTTCAATGCATAACACCAGTTGTAACTAGCTTCTGCGCCTTCTACACATAGAGTGGTCAACACAACACAGTATCCAGTTGTATGGGTCAGCGATAAGTCAGACACTGTAGGCCGTGGCTTATTCACCATTCCTCCCATGCAGATACGTACTGAAGATTTATATATCTATCTATATATATATATATATATTTATATATATATATATAAAGAGAGGGAGAGAGATGTTAAAATGATTGTAACTAGAGCATAGTTCGTTAACAGAAGTAACTTGATGTTTTTTTGTGAATAGGGAAATTGCTGATAACTTCCTAGTGAGTTTACCGGAGTCACTGGCTGTATCAGCAAATGGGCCACTAGAATTGTGGACCATAGAAAGCACATACATTCACTAGGACTAGTTTGAGAATTTCAATGACAGGGCCAACATGCAATTACTAAATATAATAAAATATATTTATCCCGTTATTATCAAATTTAACCGCTACTCAGCTAATATAATGTGAATACAGTGGTGAAAAACATTGCACTTAACGCCATTTGTTTCCCTGACTTCCCTGTCTGGAACAACATGTTAAGTAGTTCTGTGGTCCAAACCAATGGGTGACGTCACAGAGGATGCTTGCATATTCTGTGCAACCATCACTCTTCTCCAGCAGCTTGCTCTTGGTTCACATCAGTCTAGTAGTCATATGACTCTAGTAGTCACATGACCCTAAAAGTCAAAGGAGTCAAATAGTCACATGACTCTAAAAGCCTCATTGCTCTAATAGTCACAGCAGTCTAGTGGTCACATGACTAAAATAGTCACATGACTCTAATAGTCACAGCAGTCTAGTGGTCACATGACTCTAATAGTCATATGGCTTTAATAGTCACATTACTCTTATAGTCACATGCCTCTAACATTCACAGCAGTCTAATAGGCACAGCAGTCTAATAGTCACATGACTCTGATAGTCACATGGCTATTATAGTCACATGACTCTAATAGTCACATGACTCTAACAGTTACAGCAGTCTTATAGTCACAGCAATCTAATAGTCAAATGACTCTAATAGTCAAGGTAGTATAATAGTCACAACAGTCTAATTGTCACATGACTCTTATCGTCACAGCAGTATAATAGTCTCATCATTCTAGTAGTCAGAGTAGTCTAATCGTCACAGCAGTCTAGTTGTCACAGCAGTCTGGTATTCACAGCAGTGTAGTAGTCACAGTAGTCTTATAGTCACAGCAGTCTAGTGGGCAGAGCAGTCTAGTGGTCACATGACTCTAATAGTCACAGCAGTCTAGTAGTCACAGTAGTCTTCACAGCAGTGTAGTGGTCACAGCAGTCTAATGTTCACATGACTAATAGTCACGGCAGTCTAGTGGTCACAGCAGTCTAGTGGTCACAGTAGTCTAATAGTCACAGCAGTCTAGTAGTTGCGGCAGTCTAGTGGTCATAGCAGTCTAGTGGTCATAGCAGTCTAGTGGTCACAGCAGTCTAGCTGTCATAGCAGTCTAGTGGTCACAGCAATCTATTGGTCACAGCAGTCTAGTGGTCACAGCAGAGCCTAGTGGTCACAGCAGAGCCTTGTAGAGTTTGCAAAATTCCAAATTCAAGATGATAGTCTATAGTCCCTTGAAGACTCATTTGAATGCCTTAAGACCTCTGGTAGTTGCAACTAGGAAAGTGGTAGTAAGTGTTAGTTTTAACTAGGACAGTGGTAGTTAGTGGTAGTTGTACCTAGGACAGTGATAGTTAGTGGTAGTTGTGTTGTAACATTAGATGCCCCAGAGGAATGCTTTACAATAATTTCCTCTTCTTATTGGTCTTCATTCCACATAGTTTAATAGTTTGTCCCATCTTTGTTGTGTGTTGCTGCTCCAGGTTTCATCATTTCCTTCCACTACTGGGTTATTTTCTTAGATCTTTCCTTCTATCTTTGAATGGAGATGGAGGGTGATGATGAGGGCTGGTGGTGTGACCATGTGACGGTGCTAGAGAGGGTCCAGTCTTACCGTGGTGGGTGTCGGCGTGGAGGCGGCGGTGGTCACGGCGGCGCTGTCAGCAGACGCTCTCTCTGCGTTCTCCAAGTCATCCGGCTGTGCCATGATTTGCGTTAACCTGCGTCAGTTTCCCGGGACCATGACAGAATACATCACGTCCCGGGACCTCAGGATCCGGGCCGGATCTGAGCTCTGAACCCGACACAGCAGGGAGTCCCGTCCTGATATTCCTTCGAGAGAGACAGGCTGATTCAGCGACGTAAAGGAGTCCAGAATGTCCACAATGATACCTTCTTCATCATCTTGCTTCTCTCTCTCTCTCTCTCGCTCTCTCTATCTCTTTCTCTCTCTCTCTCTCTCTCTCTCTCTCTCTCTCTCTCTCTCTCTCTCTCTTGCTCTCTCTTTCTCTCTCTCACACACACACACACACACACACACACACACACACACACACACACACACACACAAACACACAAAGACACCTGAGCAGGTGAGTGCTGACACGTGGGGAGAGTTGGGGGGTGTGGGGTGTGGATCGAGTGACCCGGTGCCTCTCCATCTCGCTGGGGGTAGGGTTACATTCTGATGTGGGTCCAGGAGGGAGGCAGAGACTCTAAGGGAGTGTTCGAGGCGGGTGACTGGTCACTTGGCCTGACCGCTTTCCGCACTACAGGGTGCCCAGCTGGCTTCAGTCCCCTGAAGAATGACTCAAGCTGTTGTGTTTTGTTGAAGCGGGGCAGCAGTAGATGTAGATCGGGCGGAACATTCTCCAGACAGCCACCTGTTGGAGGTTACACCAGGACTCCATGTTCAAACAGAATAGGATTTATGTTCAGTATTCAATTTAAATAAATAGAGGGATATGCATTGAGGGAAATATAATGATATTCGATAAGAATTCCCCCTTTATCTGCCAATCTGCTAATCTGCCAAAAATACATGATGCCAGTCAGGGGATTACAACCCATGTTATATTCTTTCATTGAATGCTATACATGCATACAGGTTTATTTCAAATAGTGGATACATTTTAAATGGCTCACAACCACACCCACCCACCCACCCACCCACCCACCCACTCACTCACACACACACACACACACACACACACACACACACACACACACACACACACACACACACACACACACACACACACACACACACACACACACACACACACACACACACACACACACACCACATTAGCAACAGAAGCGAGGCTGGTGTTCACAGATCAAAAGAGGTGGACAAAACATTGACTATTGGGTTATATATTTAATGAGTAAAGTAATATTTGAAATTCAATAAAAGTGACAATAGTTTGTTTTGGACATGCATCAAACATCATTATTAGATGCTTACAAAAATATATACTTTTTCTTTTTTTCTAAAGTACATAGTGTGCAAGTTGTGCATGTATTTTCTTTGTTATACACTAGATGTCAGTGTTTAGATATGCGCCTTGATAATTAAGCACTATCCAAATTAAATCTTATCTACTCATCTACGCTCACCCACTTGTAGGAAGACACAGATAATTGTGGTCGTTGTGCAATTCTAAGCAGTCGTGACAAGCTTTCAGCATCCTTCCCGCACAATGTTTTCCTATGGAGTTGGATGTAGCATTGATGCTACAAAGTACGATTTCGTTATTGAGCTTAGCCCTCTGTCCTATAATTGTATGTTCATCATGTAAGAGAGAGTTTAGATCAGCTCCTCTACATCAAGCCGGGCCAGAGAAGAAGTAGACATAACCCCTATTTTCCAACCCAAGCATTGCATGTTACCACAACACCGTCACTATTTTAGAGGGACTTGTAGCCAGAAAAACATTGGGTTGAATCAATCCACAGACAACTTCAAGTGTTCTCATGCCCTCGGGCAAGGCATTGAACCCGGGCTTAATGCATCCTGAAAAGCATTCACGGCCCCCAACGTCCGTCCTAATGCAGCCCTCCCACCACAGCCCTCCCACCATTGCCTGTCCGTCATGGAGAAACATCGTCCTGTACGACGGTACCCTGCCCTACGGCCATCCCACAATGCATCAGCACCCCAACCCCTCATTTAGGATCCAAGGTACAGAGTTGTCTTAAGTCCAAACAGGAAGCCAACATGCTCCACCATGGGACATGTTGGGAGCCAAGATGGCCCACAGTGTCCTGTTTCTTGATCTTTCCCCCCCTCAACGTAGTGGTCGCCTGTAGGGGGCTCAGGGCGCTCTGCGGGGCAGGAAGTGCGTGCGGGCTTGGTGGCGGGACACACTGGTCCCTCTCTTGACCTCCCCCTTGTTGGACAGGGCGAGGTACAGGCCAGGGTGGGACAGGGACGAGTAGGTGGTGTAGAAATTCTCCTCCAGATTCTCTTTGAAGAGACAGTCATCGGAGAAGGACTCCTGGTGGGGAGAGAGGAGGAAGAGGAGGAGGAGGTTCAGAATATACGCTTAAAGGGGACATATTGTGAAAAACAACACTTTTCTTGGGATTTGGGGTGTTGTTTTGGGTCTCTGGTGCGCATACAAACTTTGAAAAAAGTCTGTACATGATTTCTCGAGTGAGATATGCATTTCTGAAAGTACCCCGCCTACAGTTACCAAACAAGCGAGTCAGTTTCGGCGCCCCCTCCTACGGAGGATGGGGTCACATTTGAATATTACCTACCACTTCCCCATTCCCCTCCGATCAGAGCACAGTTAAGATTTTGTGGACCAGCGGGCAACTCCGGCGGGGGGAACTCGGCGGCAGCATGGCAGCTCAGCTCCGGGAGTACAATCTCTTTCTCTGCCGGACTGCGGCCGAGCTCCCCCCGCCGGAGGAGGAGGCATGGAGGCGAAAGGGATTGTACTGCCGGAGCTGAGCTGCCGGACTGCCGCCCAGCTACCCCCGCCGAAGCTTTCGGGCTGCTCCGGCGGGTGTACTCCGGGAGCTGAACTGCCGCCGAAGCTGGCAGGTCCGGCGGGGGGAGCACGGCGGCAGTACGGCAGCTCCGGTGCGGGGAGCTCCGAGGCAGTCCGGCAGCTCAGCTCACGGAGTAAAATCCCTTTCTCCTCCATGTCGCGGTTCATGGACTTCAGAGAGTCAAGGCCAAAGTTCCTTTCCCCCAATTCTTCTCAACCATGGCCGAGATATTCCCCATTACGAGTCTTTACTTGTTGTGGAAGTAGCCGAGACGTCAGACGCAGTCTTTATGATTCATAATATCATCCGAGGCACACATAGCTTTTGGCCGTGATATTAGATATAATATTATATTAATACCGATCTATAATATTATTATCATTATATTATACTATATTATATAGATAGAGAGCTCCAGGAGTCAGAGCCCTGTACCACGAAGCTCGCTTAGAGGGTTAGCGAGGTATGTTGAGCTCCAAGCCTGGGTTAGTTGTAGGCCTACCACGAAAGTCGATCTCTTTTAGCGTCGCTGTATCACCATGGTGACTTAATTATGCTCGCAACCAAACCTGGTCGGGAGCAGTTTTTCGGCTTAGTCTAGCCGGAGATCGGCTACTTAAATCGGCGTGCGCAGCTTCCTAGCCCCTCCTCTGACAATGGCGTCACCATTTGTGGGTGTTCCCGTGGACCTCGGCGCACTTCTCGTACAGGCGTCCCTCCGGAGACAGAGGGTTTTACGGGACAGAACCGATCCCTTGGCATTGTCTGACGATATTCAGATTTCAGACTTTATTTTCATTATGCAAACAACGAAATTGGGGTTCTTCATGAGAGATACAGATTCTCATCAGAGGGTGTTCGTTATTTGATCGTCCTTTTGGACCTTATGTAGACAATGCTTACTGTTGCGCATTGAGTCTCCGTGACAGAGTGCTAGAGTGGAGGTAGCGCTTCAGTCTTGAATTTCTGCGCGGGGGGTTCGACTCCCAAGTGACGCAAATTTATGTGAAGCTTAAAAAGTCCCATGCATATGGAATACTTATTCACTAAAACGTGTGGAATTATATTTTTGTGCTTATTTCGAACTTGAACCCATATTTTCAAGGCCGTGCTGGCACCACATCTATGGGGGTAAAATGCATGATGATAGACCGGCGTATTTGAACCCCGGTCGCTGGCGTTCGGGTCTTATACGAATCCACTACGCTACAGCCGCTACCTCTCAGCGGTTGAAAACATGCGATACATTTCCTACATAGGGTGTATTTAAAGTGAATTCCCTAAATGATAGAATAAGGCAGGATGGACGTTGCTTATGCATTTTTAAATCATCATCATTCTATTTGGATTAATGGCGAACAATTCTGCATTTGGCATAGTTATTCTATAGACAATATGCAGAATCTTTTCACTTATACTCATAAAGACTGCTTGATCTATCGTAAAGGTGAGAAAAATGACGCAAAAAACGCCCCTTTCACGTGAACGCGCACTGAACCTAAAGCGGAAAACCTGGTTCAACTAATTGAATCTAAAGTGAGCTTCGTGGTACCATTTAACTCTGATTGCGAGTTGCGGCTCTGTCGAGCCAGGTTTTCCCAAGAAAACCTGGGTATGTTCAGCGAGCTTCGTGGTATAGGGCACAGGAGTCCGCAAACGGCAACAATCCCTTCTCAATGTTGTGGTTCAGTCTGACAGCTCATTGGTCAATGGGCAGCAGCTCATTTGCATTAAAGCTACAGACACCAGAAACATTCTGAAGGGAGTGAAACAGAGGGGAATTGCGGTAGGTGCGATTTTTTTCCTAAAAGCTATTTCCGGCAAACAGCTTCAAAAACATGTTTTCTGGAACTCAAATACTATGTCTACTTTTTGGGAAAACACCACAATATGTCTCCTTTAACGCCAAGCTCCTTTGAAACAACAGTGCGATCTATTGGTTCAAGAAGCAAGTTTGCTTGGACACAACCATGGACACATACAGAGGCTGACACAAACACAGAGATAGACACAGACCCCCTCCCCCACTTACTATTTAATACTACCCCTTCATTTATCAGCATAACATCCATAAGGGACATACAGGCAATTTAAAATAAATGACATTTAGGAGCTGGTAGGGGTTACGTGAACTCAAGGACACACACACACACACACACACACACACACACACACACACACACACACACACACACACACACACACACACACACACACACACACACACACACAAACACAGAGTAGACTTACAGAGCTGTAGAAGACTCCGTCGGCCTTCATGCAGAGGTACAGGCCAGCGGTCACTCCTCTGATGCCCACCACACCATGCTTCATGGCAAACAACCTCAGGTGACCTGGAAAACACATACAATGGTTAGAATACATGCCATAGGGTTTCACAACACGACATGACTGCATACGTTCTAAGCCTGGTTGGCCCCAGTGGGAGTGAGGTTGTAGCTGTGGCAGGTGTTTCTCTGCCAACCCCCTGCTCTACCCACTAGACTGCATCACCCCATCTAATTACATTGTAGATAACATCTTTAAATTTGAATGAGGTACGTATGTAGTCATATTGGAGGTACCAGGAAGGTACATGTGGAATTTAAACCAGTATGCAGAACTCACAGTGTTTGGTTGGGATGTGGACCCCCCTCACTGGGCCGCTGGGTGGGATCTCCAGGTGATAGCCAATCCCCACGCGGCAGTACAGCAACTGCTTCCTGCCCGCTCTCATGTTTGGGTGAGAAGGTGCGGCTGGATGAGCCGACGAGAGAGACGTTAGTGAATCAGGGCATTAATGGCTCAACTAATAATAATTAGACAACTTCTAAATGGGAAAATAAAGAGTTATTGTAGGTTATGAAGTGATAACAAAATATGTTCTACTACAGAGTGATAATGGTTTGTTTCTTAGCAGACATATTCATTCATTCATTCAAAACACATTACTTCACCCTTTAACTAAGAACTTTTTGAATTGTTCAAATGATCTGGGACACATAATAATAATAATAATGGACCTTTCTTATTATAATAATGATAAAAAACTATTTTCTCACTCAGTGTGAGCTGTGTGTTATGCTGGGCAACACATTAAGAAGCAAAACATAGTCCTGTTAAGTTTGTTTGAGCTCTCCTATCGCCCAAGGTGAAATTCACAATCGCAAAAAGAATAAAGGAAAACATGACAAAAGGCTTTAAAGCTGCATTGTTTTTAAATCATCCTGACCTCCCAGCCACAGACAGCCCAGAACAGGTGTTTACTCGACACCACGATAAGAACACAGATTATATTTATACTTTTATGTATTTATAAACACAGCCAACTGTTTAGATCAATCCATTCAAAGAAATTTGGACTGTTTTATAGACTTTTATTGATTACAATTAGTTACATTTTGTAACTATGTGATTACAAAATGTAAATACAAATTGTAAAGGTAAAAATAACCTTAATGAACAATAATAACAAACTCAAACGCTATCAATGTTTAATGTCTGGGTCGGCTTTGATTGGGTTGCTTGGTTTATTTTCTGTGATCTATTTTTTCATTTAAATAACCCAACCGATATTTTAAGTTTGATATCTGTAAGCACATTAGGCCATCTGTATTTGTCTGTAAGTACTTAACATATATGTAGTAAAGTCAATTGTATACTTGAGTAGCATTTGAAAGATGATGTTGACTATAGTACGTGTCAGGGAATATTCCCTGTGGTATCCATGCACCTCCAATTCAAACAATGAGTGACTTCTTCCCTCACCCTTTTCTTTGGACTTAGTCTCCTTCATCTGCAGCCTCCAAAGACCTCTGATGCGACTGTTGTGATCCTCAGCCCCCCCGCCAAATGGTAATGCCTCCGTCCTCTCAAGCAACACACACAATGTCAGCAGCAGCACAAGCTTAGAGAAGCTAGAATCCTCCATCGCATCTTCTCCTCAAAACACAGCCGACAGTAGCTGTCCAGTGCACGTCATAATCCACCACCCCCCTGTGCGGTGAATGTCAGAGGTCCCGATCCGAGCAGGCCTTCTGCGGCTCCCTATTCAGACCTGCTCTATCACCACTGTGCAACGGGGAGTCACACTCATCTCCTGCCTTCATTGTCCAAGGGAAACCTTCCTGTTTTTATCTGCTCTTACACCCTCCCTCCCTGCCTCCCTCCTCGGCTGGCAGTGACAGACAGTCGTGACACACTTAGATAGTAGAAACGTTTACAAGCACGCACACTGTGGTGAAGAGTGTGTGTGCACACAACTCCCTGGCACCTCTGTGGTCCTCATCTCCCACTGTATAAGCTGACATCTTTCAAAAGACAATAAGGTTTTCATATATCCACATAGCAACAGGTGCGTTCCCCTTCATTCTGGGTTTATTGGGGCATGCCCGTTATTTCATCAGCACATGTTATACTGACCTCTGTAAAGTGGCTATCACTGTTGTGACAGGAGACACTATCGCAGAAGAACTCCATGCAGAACCTGCGTTTGCCAGCCGTGTACAGTATCGCACGCGGTTATCTTCCTGTAGTGACGGGGAACAGAAATGGCCGAACTGGCTTTAGGCTGACGCCCTATCGCCGGGAGATTGGTGCTCAGGCCGCTATGATTGTACCAGGAGACGGACTCCAGATTCAGGGATCAGAAGTACCAGTGCCATCACTGTACCATGTACAATACATGGAACAGGACATAATGACTGTTGTGGATGATCTCTTTCATGCCACGTGCTTGGGGGGTTGACGTCGTTTTTAATCTGTTAAAACATGATTTTCTTTTAGCTCAGACTTTGTAGCTCAGACAATTAAAAACAAAAACAAAATATAACCGCAAGCGGTGATTAACGGGGGTCCGAGCAAAATTAAAAGTCAAGAACACACTAATGGAAGATAGATAAATATGACATATAATTATGAAGGAAAGATGTTGATGAAAATGTTCCACTTAATGCAATACTGTGCCTCGGCTTTCAGGTGAGCTGCAAAGCCATGGCCGAATGTCGTGTTCAGCTTGTTCATAATGCTATAATCGGGATTCGAACTCACTAAGGATCACCTGTACAAGGTGCCCATTGAGCCACTGATAAACCTGAACTGCAACCTCATTCACTGCAGTTCAGGATCTGACCATTCACATGGTCAACATGTCTATTGATAAGCGTACAACATCCAGAAAACTCAGAAGACCAGAAGACCAGGCTGAAAAAGATGCATCTGATTTTAGAGATTA
Source organism: Gadus macrocephalus (assembly GCF_031168955.1). NCBI lineage: Eukaryota > Metazoa > Chordata > Actinopteri > Gadiformes > Gadidae > Gadus > Gadus macrocephalus. Next base: position 5,016,998 of record NC_082401.1, read on the forward strand.
ATATAATGAAAGAATATTGAGTCCAGGTCAATCTAGTAAGGAGAATGAAGGCTAGTTCATAAAAAAAAAAAAATAGCGCCACCTTTTGGTGCAGTACCACAATTTGGGTTTATTGGTAGATGGGGGGCATTGGTATCCACCTAATAATAGTCGTATGTTTTTTTATACAATAAGAAAATGGTCGTATAAGAAAAATGGGCTAACTGCTCCAACTTTATTGGCCAATATTTCTCAAATAGAATAAAATAAAACTAATTCTGTTTGATGTTTTTTGTGAGGCTTGGTCTAAAGATGTTATGTGCTATCTTAGATTCCCTTTTCTTGATACTAGTTTGGAAATGTATTTGCGCAAAACACTTTCATAGTTTGTAATTGCTGCATGCTAACAGATAAGGAGGCCATCGTTCATATACAGCTCTATTCATGTGTTCATTGGAGGTTGGACGTCAGAGGCCGTCTGATCAAGCAGGTTAAACAAGCTCAAGTCCTCATGTTTCTGAAACATACATAGCAGATGCATTAAATGTATTAACACCATTTCCACCACTTCCACTCATCTGTACAGCACAAGCTGTCATGCTTTTAGGATTTAATAAACCTTTGTGTTTATGGACAGAATGAATGTATTGCTCTGCATAATCTAATATCCTACTGAACAGTTTCCTAGAAGGAGATGGCAGCCCTTTTCACGCTGGAAATAAAAGACCTGCTTGGTTATTTAAGCTCTCAGAAGCTACTGGGGGGGGGGTAGAGTATCGGCCAACCATGTCTCAAGCTCATCAATGATGGAGCACATTTGTCAAGTAACACATCCTCACAGTATATGAAAGGACCGATGCCAGGGTAACACATTTTGTTTACTGCCAACAGAAGCTGATGTTTTTTATTGACATTTTGCTTTTATAATCATAACACTCATGAGTTTTAATCATACATAAACTCCACTCTAACTCCATGTTTTCTGTATTGGCTCATGGCGTGTGTGAACAGCATTTGAGTGAATGTTCAATCTTGTTGGCTTTTCTTCAAACCGCTTTGTTTGGGTTTCTTTGCAATAATTGAATTACATGTAGAACATTGACTGAACATCCTGTGGAATGTAACGCGGGGTTGGCGTACCAGGGACTTCTACGAGGCTCCTGGACCAGGATCAAGGCCTCTAGGAGGTTCCTGTAGCTCTTAGCTTGGACAACAGCATCTCGTTCTTGCGACACTCCTGTGGAAAGGCAACAACGTTCATCAGCTCACTTCAAGTGCAGGCCAATGTGTACAGTCCCACTACCTCTTGGTGTTGATGTGAATCAAGTCAATCTGTATGTCCCTTAATAACAGTGAGTTACAAAGGGTTTCACAGAACCCCTAACCCCTCTGCAGTGAGTCTGCTCACCTCCTTGAAGTCCTTGACGGTCTTGAAGTAGAGTCTTTGTTTGTCCAGTAGCTCCAGGTGGTCATCGTTCAGCTGGTCGCGCCGCATCTTGTTCTCCTGCTTCTTCTTCTCCATCTGAGGAACATGGTGCACACAACACACACACACACACCACACAACACACACCACACACCACACAACACACACACACACACACACACACACACACACACACACACACAGGTCACTCACAGGGCTCAACCTGCTTCAACACAAACCTACAAGCTGCCTACCGCTTCTCCAGTAGGTGAATCAGAGAAATTCCAAATTCCAACGTGAAATCAGATTTCTTTGTTATCAAAAGGAGATGGCTGCGAGGTTGTCCTTGATCTGGGTTGATTTGGGGGTTATTTTTGGGTACTTTAGAGCAGTGGTTCTACAATGGGGGTACACGTACCCCCAGGGGTATAGTGGAGTACTGCAGAGGATACTCAGAAGTCCATGGCATGAAAATCTCACTTTGAGGTTTTCTAACCTGCCTGCCTAAGGTCCCCCAGTGGCTAAAACTTACGTTCGGTGTAAAACGAGCACTAGGTATCCTGCTTGCCTTTGAAAAGATGGAAGCTCAAGCACGCTGATTTCGAATGTGGCCCCATATGTCATCATAAGGGGCCAAGCTACCTCCCCTTTCTCTGCCTTGCCAGCCCAGAGAATTTGGCCCGCCAATGAGACAATGAGCTAAGACCTTGCGAGCTCCACATCTGTGTGTGTGTGTGATTACACACACTGTAACACAAGTGTTGTACACTTCTTTGTAATTAGATAACCGTTCAGCTTTTGGTGTTATGGCGCATAACACGTTGGTTCTCTGACGTCTCTCGTATTACCACAATGAGACTGTAGTGGGGGTTATCTCAGCCATCGTTGAGCCCAGCTGCCCGCTGCCGAGAGGCACCACCACCACGAAGCACAACCGCCCGGCAGCGGGCAGCTGGCAGCGTGCGGCTCAGTCTACTTCAGATTGATGTGGAAGTGGAAGAACCAGAGACGTCGGAGAACCCGACGCAGTCGTTTGTGATCATAATATCGTCTGGAGGCGCACACAGCTTTTGCCTGTGATCATATGTATTATATGATATGTAAGCCCAATAGGCTATATCATATTATTTAGATATAGAGCTCGAGTACTGTAACGCAAGTGTAGGCTTACACTTCTTTATTTGAATAACCGTTCTGCTGTTGGTGTTATGGCCCATAACACATCAGACTCTAGTCTCTGGTATTTCCACAACGAGGCTCGTAGTGGGGGTTCTCTCAGCCATGGTTGAGAAGGTATTGAGGGAAAGGAACTAGGGCTTTGACTCCCTGAAGTACATGAACCAAGACATGGAGGAGAAAGGGATTGTTGCCCGAGATTGTCTCCCGCTTTCCGCTGCCGAGGGACCACCTTGGCGTTGCCCACTGCCTGCTGTAGAAGGCGGTGGTGCCTAAGCGCTGCCCGCTGCAGCGGGCAGCGGGCAGGTGGGGGTTCTAGAAGGTACAGACCTTGATGCGGTTCTGCTTGATTCCCTCCACTATCTGCTCCATCTGTCTGAGGAACTGCTCCTTAGCGCTGGAGGAGGACATGGCCCTGAAACAGATCCCATCCAAAAGGTTAATTCTCCCAGAATTTGAAACAGCTCTTAATGGACCACCATGGTGTGATGTAAAGACTAAACAATACTCACTGCTGGAAGTTGTCATGAATCGAGTTCAGCAGATTCACCTGCAAAAAACAAATACGTAAGGCAGTTTGGATATGGAGAACTGGTCCAGGTCTGTATCAATTCATGGATTGTGAATATTGAACATACAAGTTGTTGATTTGACTTATAGGTTGTTTGATGAAATTGATGGGTTCCACAGGGAAACATGAGGAGGTAGGTAAAAGGAGGCGTATATCTGATATGTTAGTTACTGCTGTCTGCCTCGGCTTCACCACTCACCTCCTTCTCCAGGTACACCTTCTTGTCGTCCAGCGTGTTGTACAGCGTGAAGAACTGCTTTGTCTCTTTATGAGTTGCAGAGACTAGCAGAGCAGCCAGATAAAAACAAAAACAACAATAACAACAAGGTTTTCTACATGTTCTGTGAGTTTTCCTGCTTGTGTAGTTTCCTTCCTCCAGGCGTAATTAAAGTGTGCTCAGAGCAGCAGGACTACCTTGGCTGTACAGCTCTATGAACCTCTTCTGGTACTGCGTCAGCTCCGCCCGGCTCGGCACCTCATCCATCTTCCTCTGCAGGATGGCGATCTCCCGGTTCCTCCGGGCCTGCAGGGAGCAGCGGAGGGCAACGCGATGAATCAGCGCCCTTCCTGTGGATGTATGAAGTGCTAGGGCCCTTCCTCCTCTGGTATGTCTGTAGTCAACAGGCTACATGGGCTGTTTTAAATATCAAGACTCGTTTAATTCCCTTTTATATGCGTTTATCCTAGGAGGATGCCTTTTTGAAAAGGGACTCTAGAGACCCCTTACTGTTAGTAAACAATAACGTGATGTTGTGGGCGGGGCTTGTGGTGGAGGCAGAAGCGCATAGAAAACAACAACGCTTACGTTATGTTACGTTGATCTGAATGTGTCCAGCAATGAAACTTACAATTGAAAGCATGATTGCTTTCCTTAGACAGTCCTCTCGTACTGATTGTTACAAAAGTAGTAACAGAAGAATCTTTTGGAAAATCATCTAACTAACGTGATATGCTAAATACGGTCAGTTCTATAGTTTATTAGAGCTTATTTTGAATAGAGCAAATTACCAACCCCACGCCCCTCCCTAACCCCCTAACAAAGCACTAAGGAACTCTCCACCAGGAGCAGTAGCTTCCAACACCAGCAACCCCGCCCGCCCCGCCCCTCTACACATATATAACAGATTGGACTTGATGGGCACAATATGTACAGGGATAATTTTTTATCTACATATCACCATATCGATATAATTTTTAACCATTTCTGTCATTTGGTCTCTGTCTTTGTGTCAGTCTTATTTGTCTTTGGCTTATTGTGTCTTTTGTGTAATTTAGACATTTAAACACTAACTGCTGCTAGAAAGTGCCAAACTGTATTTAGTTGTGTATTACAATGACAAATAAACTCCTTGAATCCTTGAATAATTGTTAAATTATCTATGGGCTTATCTCGAGTCAAACAATAACCCTCTTAACTTATTCCCTAAGAGAGTTGCAAGATCAATCACCTGTTCCTCCTAGTACCCCAATCTGTGGACATAATGTGACCAAAACAAATCTTAGTCACAGAGCCTTACCTACAAACAAAGCAGGTGGATAGACATTTGGTGTAACGCACTATTCCTATTTGCCTCCAATGGTTGCTGTGTTTTGCCTCCAGCTTTCGCTGTGAAGTCATCATGATGTTGACTGAATAATTGTCTATTGTTTGTCTCCATCGTGTAACTTGCAGGATTTCAATGATTGCACATACAACCGCAATCATTGAAAATAACTTTGAAATGTGCTTGATTAAAAAGAGGAGGGACGTTGTCCTTTTTGTAAGATATTATTAGTATTTTGGTGATGAAACACTGAAAGAACAAAGAATACAAGGCTCTGGTTGGATTACCATCAGTAGTCTGATCTTCTGCAGCTTCTCGCGGTCTGAGTTATACTGTTTATCAATCAGCTGGTTCCTCTCCTACAGGAAGAGAGAGAGAGATTATACACAACCTTCCACTGAGTTTTAAATAGACCAGTCTGCTTGTCTAAACTCAAATCTAAACCATCCCAAACGAGGCTCAAGACAGTTTATAATATAGATGTGTATCTTAGTTAAATGTTGATCTATCGTGTCCCAGGGAATGAGGTCACCATCTTCTCTTCCGTGTCCTCTCCTGACGCCAGCTTCAGGTCCTCAATGTTCTGCTGCAGGCGAGACATTTCCTCCTGAACAAAATCAAACAGTTAAACTAATTAGTATTAAAATAAAATGTATATATATATATATATATATCTCATAATAAAGGTAGAAACATAAATCATTGGCGATCAGCCCCTCCGTCAGATACTTCTGACTCCGCAAGCTTTTTGAACGGCATCAAGCAGTGGACACGTCATGGGATGTAGAGTTTGTGCCGTGTGTGTGTACGTGCACATTTGTGTATGTGCTCACGTGTGTATACGTGCACGTCAGGCACTCACTCTGCAGTGTGTGCGGAACTCGTGTTCCTGGTTCTTCAGGCGCTCGTTCATCGACACCAGGGCCCTGAGCTGGTCCAGCAGGCTGGGCATGAGCAGAAGAACAACCTTATCAGGGTTCATCACACACACACACACCAGTGACAAAAGGACCAGTCCTCTCTGGGGAAACATCAAGGATCACTATTGACAGTGTCGTCAATTCCTGTTTGATATAGATACAGTATAGATATACTATATATATATATATATATATATATATATATATATATATATATATATATATATATATATATATATATATATATATATATATATATATATATATATATATATATATATATATATATACATACATACAATAAAACAAACAAAATAAGTTATGACTTTTTCTTCCTCTAGATATTTATGTTCGATCGTCTACTTGTAGATGGATGGTGGATATCAATGAGGACAAATACATATCTTTTCTTTTTTGAGTAGTGGAAAACAGACGTCTAGATGAATGGATAATATACTACACCCAAGTCTGTGAGGTATTGGATCCCCACGGTGGGATGGTCCAGTGTGGATAAGGAACCAGGAGACCGGGCCTACCTGCTGTCCGCCTGACCCTCCAGCTGCTGCAGCGCCTGCAGCTCGCTGTCCAGACGCTCTGTGTGCTCTGTGGCCTGGACACACAACACACAACTCATTACACACAGAACCTGGGGCTGACTCAAACACAACACACAACGCACTACACACAGAACCTGGGTCTGACTCAAACACAACACACAACTCACTACACACATAACCTGGGTCTGACTCAAACCCAACACACAACACACAGAACCTGGGGCTGACTCAAACACAACACACAACTCACTACACACACACACACAACCATAGAACCTGGGACTGACTCAAACACAACACACAACTCACTACACACAGAAGAACCTGGGTCTGATTCAAACACAACACACAACTCACTACAAACACAACCATAGAACCTGGGTCTGACTCAGGGCGCACTCACACTAGGCCAACTGTACCGTACTCAAGTACGTTTGCCCCCTAAAGTCCAGATCGTTGGGCTAGTGTGAGCACACCATCCGTACTCAAGTACTGTTCAATTCCGTGGCCTGAGTACACTTCGGAGAGGGGTGCTCAGGCCACGGTACAGAGGCTAATGAGCCGACACGCGCACATGCACGGATACTCAACCTGAGCTTGATGACGTATAGTCCATGCGACCGTTCTACCCCATTAAACAATAAACATGGCGGCAAGCGGTTCACGAGCGGGTTCACGTTGGTGCGATAGCGAAGTTGAGTGTTTGATCAAAAATCCCCCGTTCGTCACGGCGCGGGCTTTCTTGGTTCACTGGAAAGGGGGGGGGCTGCGCACAGAGTCTCGACCTCTAAAGAATAATTTGCATACTCCCGAATGTTTTGATTTTTTTATGAATGAAGGCATGCAAGTATAAGTTCATGTCTGAGTGTAGGTTACAAACGCGATTAACTATTTACAAGGTCAAAAACGCCAACAATCCAGACAATCCAGACAAAAGCCTAGTAAGGACAGTTCCTCTGCGTCTCTCACGTAGATCGCACCACCGTCTTTGTTTAATACGACTGCATGACCTTCTCTCACATGATCAGCAGCTCGCGGATTTCACTTTCTCTCCAGTTAGATCTGCTCATGATGATATCGCTGCATTGTCTCTGTGGAGACAGGGAATTGTACTTGAGTACAGTACAGGGCAACTTTGCCTAGTGTGAGTACGCCCTCAAACACAACACATAACTCACTAAACACAGAACCTAGGTCTGACTCAAACACAAGACACTACACACAGAACCTGGGTCTGACTCAAACACAACACACTACACACAGAACCTGGGTCTGACTCAAACACAACACACAACTCACTACACACACAACCATAGAACCTGGGTCTGACTCAAACACAACACACAACTCACTACACACCATAGAACCTGGGTCTGCCTCAAACACACACAGAACACCCTGATCTCCATATCTGGACCACCTCCAGGCTCTGTGGCCTCAGGGTCTGATCCAGGGAGTCTTACCTCTGCCAGTTTGGTCTTGGCCTCTTCCCCGCCTTCCTGCAGCTCGTCATGTTTAGCTTGAAGCTGGAAAACACACACAGATCCAATGCTTAACTCGTAGCTTAAAATGACCTGGACATGACTGTGTTCAATGCTGAACGACAGTGATTTCATTAATGTTATCAATAAAATCAACTTGTATAAATGATATACTACTATATATGCCAGCACGTACCTCCGTCTTCCTGCATATAAACCCCAATCCTAACCCTATTCAATAATGTACAAATGAATAACTTTAATAACATGAACACTATTACCTTAGTTAAAATGAACACCAATGGTAAATCAATTCTGTAATGTTAGTTAGCTGTTAATTAAATGTTTGCTTATTAATGCTAATTACTGCACTAGTCATGTTACCATGTTAATTAGTGGTTAATAAATGTACCCTTATATTGTACAGTGTTACCTCCTCAACCAGGAACTCTACCCCCCCCACCACCTCCCCCTGTTTTTAGCGGCCTGGCTCTTCAGCCTGTTAGTTTAACATGAGGACTCCATGCGGTGTGTGCTGGAGGAAGGAGGCTTCAGTGGGCTCTGACCTCCTCCAGCTGCTTGGTCTTCTGCTGGATCTGTTTGTTGAGGGAGGCCAGCAGCCTGCGGTGCTGCTGCAGCGGGCCGAAGCGCTCTGAGCGCTCCTCCGACGACAGCCCTGACTGCTGCAGGCGGACGACGACCAAAACACGCTTTGGTCATACTATTATTCAAACTGACGGCACTATACATGTCAAAGTGTAAAATGTGTTTTGGGTTAACGGTAAAGTGTTTAAATGTCTAAACGGTAAAAAATTGTTATGACCCACTCCAACTTTGTGAACCTCTTTTTGTTCCGTTGATGTGTATGGGCGTTATAATGAGGGATGTTGTCATCGAGTTGCGCCAAAAACAGTGTAGCAGTATGGGATGAATGGCAAAAACATCAGGTTTTACCCCCTTTACCATATATGGGGACTTATTTCAGTTACCGTGATAAAATGGCATAGATTACGATTATGACAAATGACCACTTTTAAAACAAAAACAAATAGTTTTGGGTTCACTGGCTCTTTTGGACTGGTTCACTGGGCTTGGAGTTTTAAGAAGATAACTCAGTATGGGCCCTGTAATAAGAGATGTAGAAGCGTACTGTCTTGGCAGTGGTCTCTCGTAAGGGTCCCTGGCACATAAGTAGCAGAATGTTGACTCAACAACTGATTTGCGGGAACTGGCAAACCATATACATTCATAACTTTTCTTTCTAAATTACAACCAAATGGCATAGATTAGAATGTATAAGATCATCGAAGACATACCAACACGTAAAATAACTATAATTTGGGGTCCACTGTTGTGTGTGGACATTGGGAATGGGAAAGCCTTAGCCACTACACTCACAAACACAAGAAACCAACACAAGTGGACATGCTTTCCCCAGAGTGCACATTTACTTCTATAAGTAGTGAGCAGCAGATCGTGTTATCCATCGTACCTTCTCTGCGTATTCGGAAGCGATCTGTTTGATTTCCTCTGACTGCAGTCCTACGATCTGACCCACAGCACTCGCAGTCAACGTCCCCTGAAATAACAAACGACAAACACACACCTCACTGTCAATACACACGTCTGTCTCCCTAAAGAGCTCACTCTAGATGTACACATCTCACTCTAAATATTCCTGAAGAGCAGAAACCTTTATTTATATAGCACAATGTATTCAAGCAGACCAAAGTCAACACAATGAGAAGACTTACCTCCCCGGTCGCCATGGCAGCCATGTTGGTCATCAAAGTTTTGATGCGAAGCTGATGGTTTAAAAAAATAAAGATTATACATTCTCAAGTTTTTACTTTATTATTCTAAATGTAAACGTTTTTCTAATGGTGGGGTTTAAGTAACAGGTTTTTGTGTAAGTACTAACCAAGGCTTCTTACATTGCATATCATTTTTCATTGTACTTAATGCATTCTTTATATTCGTTATTCTTTATTTCTGTTATGTTGGTATAATGTCTAATTTATCTAATTGTATTGAATAGAACCCTTACATTCAGGGACTTTTTAAGACAACTGGGTTAAGTAACAGATTTTACTGGCTGGCTTCCTGCCACTGGTGTTGTTGTGTGTTCTCCTGTTATCTGTATTGTTGATGTTCCTGAGACTCAACGGTCTGGTGCCTTGCTGCTGTTGTTCTGTTCTAGGGGTGCAAACATCTAGTTGAGTAAACGAGTTCTCGTCAAGCACTTCATAAACGATTACAAAGACATTGTAATCAAACAGCGTTTTGCAGAAATGTTTCTGAAATTGTACAAATACATTGTATATTATGTTGATAAGTACGTTTTGGGCACAGGATACATCATAAACATTCAAAGGTCATGTATTGCTGTTGTGAAGCTATTTAGGTCTAGTAGCTGGCCCAAAAAGGCAGAGTTTCCAGCGCGTACAACAAGGTTCTCAGCACATAGCCCTGCTGTGGTAGACTGGGTAGCCCTAGGCCATTCTGCTGGTGATTTGAAGAACAGGAGCAATACATTTCTTTCTGGTTCCGATACGCTTTTGCGGGAGCCAATCACCAAGCTGGCTTTCCCCCCTGGCACGCTATTAGCTGGTTTAACACAATGACGACAGGGAAGCGACAGCAAACAGCCAAATGCGTACAGTCATTTGAACTAGACCTGTTGATCACGCCTCTTGTGCTGAAGAAAATTACAGCAGCCTCCCCAGACCAACGTGCAATCTACAATTGAGCTTGGTCTGGCAATAGCCAGGCTACTGCTGTGGTGGATTTCTGGCATCCCTGTTCTGTGCTGTGCCTGTGATCACTCCTGGGACCGACTGCTTTGACTTGTATGAAGCCCTTCACCTCCTCTGCTGCCTCCTGTTCCTCCTCCTCTGATGTCTCGGTCATCCCAGGGGGCGTGGCCTGTGTACCGGCAGCCAATGAGGCCTTCCGGTCTTCAGCCTGTAGGTGGGGACACAGGGGAGAAATGTCCAGTAAATGGATGTGGAGGCTGACAGAAAGCTTTAAGCCTGCGTCATGTGTTCTCAATACTTACTTTGTCTTGTTTGGAATGCTTGCTGAAGCCATATCGTCTGAGGAAAGAGGAAACAGTGCAATTTAGAAAGGGAGCGTTAAAATAAGACTGACAAGAAAAATCGACAAGCAACAGTTTTATGTTCCAAGACATACAAAAAACAACATGCTACACCACCTACAGCAACACACCACAGGAAACAAAAACACCTTTAACACCTTTAAACGTCTCTTGGGAAGTGGCTTCAGTAAAACTGAGCTTAACAACAGTCCGTGCAGTGCAACAGCTTAGATGTGAATTCTCAACCAGTGGCAGAACGTCACTCAGCCCACGGCTGTCACGGTCATGCTCCTCACAAAGATCACATTCCCAAAATAAAATGTCCAAATCAACTGGTCAGGCAGATACTTACAGCAGGTTCTCTGATATTCTATCACAGAAGTGGAGAAGGAGAGATGGAGGTGAGAAGCTGGCATGAAGGTAAGGTAGGAAAGTGGGCACAATGATATCAGGGCGACCATGAGAGTCACGAGAGGGACAGATAAATACAATACATGCACAATGATATCAGGGTGACCATGAGAGTCTCGAGAGGGACAGATAAATACAATACATGCCCACAGATAATTTGCATTGTACTGCCAGAATGTCTTATGATGGACAATTAGCGGAGGTCGAGGAACTGTGGTTCAAAGACGATTGTAATGCAGCTATGTTGAATTTCCCCCGGGATTATACTTATTATTAGTATATATCTATCTATGTTGGCAATTGTTGCTTTGGAATGAGAAGTTTTGCATGTCAACTGTAGCTTCTGATAAAGAAGTGAAGTGATTCTATAGAATCCCAGGCTCAGCCCCACATGTGTACCTTGCAGAAACCCGACATGACATGGGCTAAATTGGGCGGGGGGGGGGGTGCGACGCATGTGATAGGATACCAGACCCGCATGATCCTGAGGGACAATATTTCAATATATAATATGACTTACTTCGTCCTCCAAGGGAGAAGAACATTGCTAAAAATGTTTAATGGTCAACCATATCACACAGCCATGGCATGACCCCGACTGATCGCCGACTGATAACGTGACGGGGACAACAGAAGTGTGTTGCCTAATATTGAAAATGCTGATTTTTTATATTATGATATTTTGTTAATGTTTTATGGCCAAATGGCAAGAAGGTGAATTAACGAACAGATAGATGAGAACGTATGACAAGACCAGATAGGGAAAGGGGTGGGGAGAAAGATAACCCATCTGCATCTAGTTTTGTTCAATTAGATCCGGACCTGGACAACGCTCCTCCTCCTCCTGCTGCTTTCAGCCCGACCAGTGGCCCAATCCAGTGCAAATACCCCACGTCATGACTCCTCTACATCAGACGTTATAAAGTTACAGGCCATGGGAAGCCCACCTGAAGAGCTACGGGTCGGTCTGCTGGACGACACAAAGAGACAGTCCAGCAGGACCAACAGCACCAGAGCGGTGGCCTCCATGGTGCCAGTGTAGCCACAAGGAAGTGGCCTGAACAAAGAGACAAAAGAGGGTCCCAGAGAGGTGGAGGCGTGTCCAGGCGGATGGAGAGAAGAGCAGTGTACGGAAAGTATCACACTAGACACAGCATTCACGCATATTACAAGAGACGAGATCTAATGTGTAACCAGGACTGTGTATAGATTGTGTGATAGTTTCTAAGAAGTACATCTGAAAGGTTTGAAAGTTATTAGGAAAGGTGGTTTGAAGAAGCATAGACATAAAAGTTGTAAAGTATAAAAGTTGAAAGTTAAAGAAATGTGCTAGACAGAATCCAAATGTACGACAGCGGTAGAATTCATTAAAAGGCACAAAACTTTAAAATAAAGGCCTGGGGTCTCATTTATAAAACTGTGCGTGGGATCGCTACTAAAAGTGTACGTACGCCCAAAAGCCAAGTTTTGCGTGCGCCAAAAAATATTCTGATTTATAAAACCCTGAGTACGCACACCGTACGCAATCTTTGCTTTATAAATCACAGAGTGCCTACAAGTGTGTGCAGCTGAATCAGCTTCACGTTCCGCCCTGTACACGCCCCTTTTTAACCATAAATGGTCAATGCAAATGACCTCATGAATTCGATCTGCATATAAAACAGACTCAGATGCAAGTATTATGTCTTTTTATCAATCAATGGCAGAAGTACTGAGAAAAGCAAAAAAGCGAAATTTCACGGAGGTTGAAGTGGAGACACTTGTGGGTGAGATGGAGGCCCGAAAGGTAGTTTTGTTCGGCGGTCACGGGATTGGGATCGCCAACAACAAAAAGCAGAGTGAGTGGCAACATGTTGCTGCAGCAGTGAACTCTGTCAGTAGCACGGAGCGCACAGTCCCAGAATTAAAAAAGAAGTGGTCTGACATAGAGTTACATATTTTTATGTAGCCTAGTGTTATGGTCCCTAAATACCCTCTCCCTCCGAATCCTGCCATTTGCATGGTCCGCCAGAAGTGCCATATAGTGCAGCATTACCACGGCGCAGACCTCTGTATTTATAGGGTTACGGTAATAAGACTGACCGAGAGCACCTTGGATAATCAGTTTGTAATCACCCACGTAAAATGTTCTTGAACATAACCCCTTTTTAATGCGTGATTTGTCATGAAAAGCATCAAGAGTAACGGACAACGTTTGTGATGAGGAGTGTGGCTTGGTTTTTCTACACTTGGGATTTAATTGACATTTGATTATGTGTTTACAGTGTCACATAAAAATATTACGTTATTGACACATGTTGGACAGATGCTTTATTCCATGCAGTCGCGCCGTCAGTGGACAGTATGGAGTGACGGGATTAAATATAGAGAATTTTTTTATATTTGTATTCTAAGGAGATGTTTCTGGAGTAATAACTGAGAAATAATGCAGTAGACTTAAATAATTCTGATTAGGATTTAACACATGATACGGGTTGAAATTAAATTTATGAAGGGCGATGATAAAACATAATCGTTCTTCTCACTCTACAATTCTTCGGTCTGACTTCAGTTCACCACCACACCATCTGTGTCGCCAATTCTCCTTTTCCTCCAAACCATGCGTACGCATGGGTCAGAGTTTGCTTAGGGCTGCGCACATTTTCCCGTCAAGTTGTTTTTTTATAGATCACAACCTTGGCGTGGAAAGTCACGTACGCCAATTTCAGCCCCATTTTGTGCGTACGCAAATGAGACCCCTGGGCTTTCCCCTATTATGCTAAATTGACAAATGGGAAAGTCCATGTGTCAAGAGGGGGGATGGGGAGCCCACAACAACAACATTGGGTTACCAAAGCAAACCAAAGGAAATAATTACTCAGAAAAAATAAAACAAACCCCATGTAGGTCCCTCAGAGACATCATGAAGGACAATGGGAAAGAGAAGTATATACCGTTTCCATTATGGGCTATACTGTGTGTTATTAATACTGGGTGGATTGACTATACATTTTTAGAGTAGCAAACGTTTCGTGCTTGCCAACTACTCATGTGTTTGTATCACGGAAGCAGCATTAAGGACAGATCAAATACGAAGAATATTTGTGTTTAGAAATGTTTTTAAACGGTAGCATTGTTTCTTTGTTTTATTTTTATTAATTTTTTTGGATGACTGTTGAATATATGGTAACAGATGACTTGATATGATGTTTATGTGGATAATTATCAAAAGGGGGGAATCCCAAAGAAATTATCCAGTGACTATGGAAAACTATGTTTCACATTTTGCGAACCAAGTCATCCAGCAGAATTGACCCACCCAACCATTGTGCGTACCACCCTCGGAGTGGTGGGACAGTAGAGAGGGAGAATGGTGCCGTAGAGAATGGTGCCAACGTCTACGGGACCACAAGCCAATGCACATGCAGATACAGCCCAAGGAAGGGCAACTCCACGATACATGGATTACTATCGGAGGCGTGCCTGGAACTCACCAAGGCGGTTGGAACCATTCCAAGTCCTGTGGATCATAGCAAGGTAGTGGGCACCATCACCAACAACAAAGGTCACTTCCGACCCAACCCACTTGGCTGTCACCCCAACACTGTAACCAGGGTGAAGTGCTAGTAACTCACCCTTACACACACAATCACGTCAGAACCAGGCCCAAAGGACTGTCTCTGGCCTGGGGAGGGATGGGGCCATAATAAACGTCATTCAGAATGGACACCAGCCCTGGACCACTATCTGATGGGATTGATAGTGTGATAGAAGTTTATTTTATTTTTTCCAGGTGATGTTCAGTGATTTCGTACTACCTACTGTAAAAGCGAACAGTGGTATAAATATCTGTACTGGGAAGCCATGGTCGGGCATAATAGATTGTGAAAATATGCATGTTGTGATTAAGTGATCATTTTTAATCTTAAAGGGACACTGTGTAAAAATTACTCCCATCTAGTGGTACAATTGTATATTGCATTCAAACTAATAGTGCTCGCTTGTTCAAAAACTACGGTGGGCAGTATGTGCCAAGAAGCTGTGCCATGACATCCAATACTACCTCATCAAGTCATTCGAGTGATGATGAGGTTCGTTATTTCAAACAAATTTCAAACTGCATTGAATCATTAGTGTAAGCTAATGATGTATGAGTAACTATTCCTCGAGCAAGATAGTGAATTATTTCAGTCATCATTCACGCTGGCTCAGAGTGAAAACGGGTTTGCATTTCCTGTACCACGTAGTGCTTTTTGTCCCTCTCGGCAGTTCATAGATCGGAAGAACATGGAAGCCTCCATGAAGCTTACCCTTCCTATGTAACTACATATTAATTATTCTTCGCTCAGGAGGATAAGTGAGATTTTTTGCAGAGATAATTTTACACCAATGAGGACTTATGTATGAATGAATACGTTGATTTGAGGTAATAAATGACTTAAAATATTACACAGTGTCCCTTTAAGGGTTGCATGATTTTGTGATTATAAATAATCAAAGGGGGGAGTGTGATGGAAAATCGACATGTTATGTTTTTCTTTATGAACCTAGGTTTTGCATACTATTCCGTGTATGGTCTAGCCACCCTGTTATTCTGCAGGGTCGTCTAAAATGTAAATCTTTCCGTTTCGTGTGATGTAATCTGGTTTCACATTCCGTTCCCATGTTGTCTGTAGTTTGATTTGGACCTGTTTTCCTTGACCCCCTGGGGAGCGCAGAGAAGCAAACGGTGATAAGGAATGGGCTCAACCACCTTAACAACGTTAACAAAGGCTTTTGGTTTATTGTGGGACAGCTGCCCACAAGGATCCGATCTAAGTGTATAAGAACTCCTGACTTTAGCCACTCAGTGGACTTCTCCTTGCGAACCTTTAGAGAATGAAGTGAGACGCAGGGCGAACTCCCATCTGAGGTCTCAGATTATTGTATTGTATGCCTGTTATGTTGTTTGTTGATGCATGTTGTGAAGTATCTTTGTTCGTACTTTTAATACAAATATATATGACCAGCAATCGCCTGCAAGCATTGTGCGCTTTTTGCATCTAAATATCTCATCTGTCTTAGACGCAGTATCTGATAGAGAAATTGCCACGACAGGGAGCAGCAATCTGAACTCTATGTGTGTATCCATTGATCTCAAAAACCTTCAACACGCCTGACTTTGACATACAGGCGCATGGGAGCATGTGACTTCACAGTTGTATGTCACAGAATAATGAGCTTGATTGATGTGGGAAAATATGAGGAATATTTAAGATGGCTCTCAGCTGAGGAAGGGTATGTAAAGCAAAAAGGGACCTTGCTTATTGATCAGTGATGTGAAGACAGGAAATGATATGGAACCAACTAATCGGGAGGTTGAATGAGAGCAGATGGGAGAGAATGAGAGAGCCAGAAGATATGGGGCCCCACACACACACACACACACACACACACACACACACACACACACACACACACACACACACACACACACACACACACACACACACACACACACACACACACACACACACACACACACACACACACACACACACACACACTCTCTCACCGGCCGTATTCCAGTAGGGTGGAGTGAACGCGCGACTCCTCATCCAGCAGCTCTCCAGCCTCCACTTGTCTCTTGTACTTCCTCCTTGGTTTGTACACTTCCTGTTCCCCACACACACATCAGATAGAGGAACCAGTTATTAGCCAATCAGAGGTTGTCCGTTATTTTTTCTTATCAAAATATTGATGACAAATTATATCATTACATGTGAAATGTTGCAAAGAGTAAACAGGAAATATATATCATATATATATATATATACAAAATGTTTTTATCAAAGAGCTCCACAACTCACTGATATGTCCAGGACAGCTTTCACTGCTCTGTCCTTCTTCTGGAGAAAGTCTTCATCCTACAGAGAACGGGGAGGACACACAGACAGACCTGCAGAGTGAGATAGAGATAGAGTTGATGATGAGTTGGGTGACTAGATGATCTCCTCTAATAGGTGGTTACCTCTGGGTAGCTGTGGGTCTTGTGGAACTGAGCTATGGAATAGGCTCGGATGGAGTCCCCCATCTCCTCCCTGGTCTCTATAGCTCTCTTCACTAACCACTGCCACAAGGAAACAAGATGGCTGACCAGTAGATCACAACTCATTCATAACTCATTATCACACAAATAAAAATACTTTAACATTGGTATACACCTTATCCGTTTGCATTAAATACAAAGATACCACACAAAATAAAAGAGAGCATGGCATATTGTCTTGTCATATGAATAAGTTAGGACACCCCCTTTATGATATTATTAACATATGGTTGTAACTATATAAATAAAACAGAAAAAAATATATATTTTAATTATTTGAATGATGTTATTAATAGCAATGCAATTTTCGTGTGAGGAAATAGTCACCACAAGGTGTATTGCTACTTATAACGGCCTTGTATGAGCATCAAATGCACCACTCTAGTGCAAATAGTTAGAACATTGTTAGAGATGACTTTGGAGGAGCCATTTAGTCAGGTTTGCCCTTGATTGTATCACTATGGTGAGATCCAAAAAGCTTTCTGAGGCCTTCAGAAAGAAGGTCTTAGATGCATACAAGTCTGGGAAAGGTTTTTAAAACATCTCCAAGCAATAAGAAATCAGCCATTCCACTGTTCAGTAAATAATTTACAAGTGGAAGACATTCAAATCAACTGTCAACATGCCCGGGTCAGGCCGCTTAGAAAGTTCAAGAGCAGAACGCAAGATGCTTAAAGAAGTCTCAGAAAATCCTTAAATGTCATCACGGGACCTTCAGGTAGCTCTAGCCACAGTCTGTGCGTGGGATTGTTACTAAAAAACTGTGCGTGGGATTGTTACTAAAAGTGTACGTACACCCAAAAGACAAGTTTTGCGTGCGCCAAAAAATATTCTGACTTATAAAACCTTGTGTACGCACATCTCTGAGCAATCTTTGCTTTATAAATCACAGAGTGCCAACAAGTGTGCGCAGCTGAATCAGCTTCACGTTCCGCCCTGTACACGCCCCTTTTTAACCATAAATGGTCAATGCAAACTACCTCATGAATGCGATCTGGATATAAAACAGACTCGGATGCTAGTATTATGTCTTGTCGGAAACAATGGCAGAAAAGCAGAAATGGAGAAAAGCAAAAAAGCGAAATATCAAAGAGGTTGAAGTGGAGACACTTGTGGGTGAGGTGGAGGCCCGAAAAGTAGTTTTGTTCGGCGGTCACGGGATTGGGATCACTAACAACAAAAAGCAGAGTGAGTGGAAACATGTTGCTGCAGCAGTGAACTCTGTCAGTAGCACGGAGCGCACAGTCCCAGAATTTAAACAGAAGTGGTCTGACATAAAGGTGCATATTTTTTATGTACCAATAAATCGTTATGGTCCCTGAAGACCCTCTCCCTCCGAATCCTGCCATTTGCATGGTCCTCCAGCAGTGCCATGATGGAGCATTACGCACGGGGCTCACCGCTGTATTTATAGGGTTACGGTAATAAGACTTACCGAGAACACCTTGGATAATCAGTTTGTAATCACCCACGTAAAATGTTCTTGAACATAACCCCTTTTTAATGCCTGATTTTTCATGAAAAGCATCAAGAGGAACGGATTGTGATGAGGAGTATGTGGCTTGGTTTTCCACACTTGGGATTTAATTGACAATTGATTATGTGCAGTGTCACATAAAATATTATGTTATTGACACATGTTGGACGGATGCTTTATTCCATGCAGTCGCGCCGTCAGTCGACAGAATGGAGTGACGGGATTAAATATAGAGAATTTTGATTTTGAATTTTCATT
The DNA here is from genome assembly GCF_031168955.1 of Gadus macrocephalus. Taxonomy (NCBI): domain Eukaryota; kingdom Metazoa; phylum Chordata; class Actinopteri; order Gadiformes; family Gadidae; genus Gadus; species Gadus macrocephalus. The sequence goes on from NC_082401.1 coordinate 5,035,962, forward strand.
TAGATTCTAAGGAGATGTTTCTGGAGTTATACTTAGAAAAAACGCAGTTGACTTAACTTATTCTGATTACATAGATTTAACGCATGATGTGGGTTGAAAATGTAACTTATGAAGGGCGATGATAAAAAATAATCGTTCTTCTCACTCTACATTTCTTCGGTCTGACTTTAGTTCCCCACCACACCGTCTGTGTCGCTGATTCTCCTTTTCCTCCAAACCATGCGTAGGCATGGGTCAGAGTTTGCTTAGGGCTGCGCACATTCTCCCGTCAAGTCAGTTTATATTATAAACTGGTATTTATATTATAGATCACAACCTTGGCGTGGAAAGTCACGTACGGCACTTTCAGCCCCGTTTTGTGCGTACGCAACGGTTATAAATGAGACCCCAGGACTTCTGGAACAATGTGCTTTGGACAGATTGAGCAAAATGATAATGATTTGGCCACAGTAACAGAAGGCATGTTTGGTGCAAAGACAGCATTTGAGCACATGCACCTCATTCCAACTGGGAAGCATGGTGGTGGAGATTGGTTTGGGGCTGTTTTGCTGCAGCAGGGCTTTGCATGCTCAACATGATAGAATCCACCATGAATTCTGTATAGTACCAGAGGGGGCTTGAGGGACATGCGAGTTAATGATCTGTCATTTGAATTTGGATTTGCATGTGGAGCATGCAACAATACAATGAACTAAAAACATTCCAGGAACTCCACCAGAAAATGGACCAAAAGAGAGAGGTTGAGAGTTCTAAAATGGCCAAGTCAAAGCCCAATGTCAGAGACTGACACAGTTACAGGAAACATCTAATTGAGGTCGTTTCAGCCAAAGGGGGCAACACCACAGGCATAGTGTATCGTAACCTTTTCCTCAGCAGAAATAGTTTTTCAACATTATCAGTTTTTTGTTCCATTACAAAGCCGTCATCTTTTATTGAATCTATATTATTGAATTAAAATATTCACGTGAGTGTATTTAATTGTTATGCTTTTATTACGGTAATATGCTCACATGCCCGTACCTGAATCACTGGGAAAATGTGGATGAAATCCAAGCCCTGGATTTGATGGGGCTCCAGTCGGTGTGGACACTTCATCTTGGGCAGAACAGAAACTATGTTCTCTGTGAGAGCACTTCAGACGGACGTTGAGTGATAGAGAACCGAAAGAGAGAGATTAAGATATTGAGTCATTAATGAGCATGTAGGGCAGAGATATCATGCTCAAGGCTGCCTACAAGTAGACCGTGTGGACATGTGGTTTGAAACCCAGTTCATCTGATGCATATCTGATTAGATATTAATCAAGCACATGTAACCCGTCTTATGTGTGAAGACGTAAGCTTTGTTTCTCCACTACACTGTTTCATAAATACAGAGAAACACTCACATTTTCTGGCCAATGGTGGAGTTCTCCTGGAACAGTAGATCTACGTCGATATCAAAGTTACATGTTGTGATACACCAGGTCATCCCTCCAACCACCTGATAATCAAAATATTTAGTAAGTTTAATACCATGGATTCAAGTGAAGAGGTTAGCGTAATATAAATCTACTTTCTGTTGAAGGTGCAATAGGCAGGCCTAGAACCCCATAGTGTTGTAAGGTTGCTTGAAACTTAAGACTTTGCTCCAGAGAATTATTTCTTTGAGGACTGATGGTCAGTTGTATGTACATAGTAGCTAATGCGTCTCCTGCTCTTGGACATGACACGCTGAGTGTTAACAACATAATCCTACCTTGTCAAACGGGGAAAGGCCCTTAATACGGGCCCTGAAGTATCCAGCTGCCAACAGGAGCTCAAGGATCTCAGACAACTTGATATTCTGCTCTTCGTCCTCTCTGGTCTCCACCTGCACGACATGGACAGATCCAAGCAGGAAACAGTCAACCAGCTGTCACCCAGCCCTGTCACCCAGCTGTCAGTGGCAGGGAACATACTGCCAATTCATTTTACCTTACATTTTACATTTAGGGGTTTTTGCTGACGCTTTTATCCTAATCGTACAGCCATTCATTCACCCATCACACCCCGATGGCGGTGTCAACCGCGCAGGGCTACAAACAGCTCTTCAGGGTCCTGTTCAGGGACACCTCGACACTCAGCAAGGAGGAGCCTGCGATCGAACCAACCACCTGCGGGTTATCAGCCAGCCCGCTATATCTCCTGAGCTACTGACGCCCCAACAATCCTAAATATGAAGTCCTGATTGACAACTATATTATCCCCTGGTGTGTTGTCAGCGAGGTCCCTGTCTGTTGACTTGGAGCGTTTACACAGCAGTACCATTCAAACTCATCCCCCTAAAATCGCTACAATATTACACAAATAATATAGTCATATAGGTTGTTTACCTGAATGAGGTTGCCTTCCTGGTCGTACTGAACTCCTATTTTAGAGCCTGTTCTCGCTCTCTGGAAAACAGACGTGGCCGCCATGTTGGATGGATGCAGAGGGTCACATGACCTGAGCATGTGACAGGCACATGTTCACATTATCATCTGTAGAACTAGGTCCATGCAGTAGACATATATAATATTTCCATGGCTGTAGATAGTGTTAGTTTGATATGCACCGACGGAAAAATGAAATAATTAATAAATCACTAATTAAATAAAAAGCGATTATATATCTCTTTTGAAAAATATCGCTTTGAAAAGAAATTATCTCTCTTTTTAAATATTTTATAAATTTCTTAAATATATTTCTTTTTCTTCTATGATTAATTAATGATAGATATAATATCTACTCTTTATGACAAGAAACAACCTAAAGGGTTATTATTGGACCACAGGACGGTGGTGGAAGAGGGTGATACAATAAGAAAAAAACATGAACAAATTATTACTGACAAAACAACAACCAAGACAAAAGCTCCAAACACAAAATGCTAGACAACCACGAAATGCAAGAAAAACTCGATTTGGACACGTTTTAATATTTTTTTGAAAATATATTGCCATTGCTTTCTGCGAATACAAATGACCCAAACACAATCATAAACACCTGGTTATATTTGATGGGAGTAATGGGGTTAATATATCTGTACCATGGACATGCTAAGATCTGTACAGAGGACGGCGCTCAAACACCGGCAACCAGTGTTGCCAGATTTGGCCAGATTTGCTACCCAATCTGGCAACACTGCCGGCAGCAGAAGGATTTTTGCGACAGTCTGGCTGGAAGTGGGTCAGAGTTCACGACAACGGATCGATTGCCGGCACACGTGTGTACATGTTGCTGGCGTTGGAGCCTCTATGGTGGATTCAACATGGCTAAGATATTGAAGAAGAATAAAGTGAGTACGAAAGGTACCAAGAAGACACTCAACAAAAACACAGGTACCGAGAAGACCCCGGAAAAAAGTTCAGCTTTTAAAAGGAGAGAAAGGAAAAGGAAATCTGCTGGAAAACTCAAAGGCACCCTAAAGACTACCAAAAAACCTCCGATAGAAAAACTTGACTTGGATAATGTCGACGAGGATGAATTGCTCAACGAAGGAGAAGAGATCATCCCAAGTGAAGACGAAGGCGGTAGCGATGATGACAGAAAGCATCAAAAGTTGCTGGAAGCCATCAGCGCACTGGGAGGTAAGAAGAAGAGAAGACTTGCAGAGAGATCTGAAGCAACTATTCAGATCTCTGAGTTCTCTGTCGATGCAAAAGGCGAGGGGGAGATAATCAACTTGTCCGACCTGATTCAGACCATTGCAAAAACTCCGGCGGTCTCTGCCCAGACAAAATCACACTTAAAGAAACTTAAACTTGAAGAAAAAACGGTAGATTCCCCTCTGACCAAGCCGGAGACGGAAAGAATTCAGAGAAACGTCGCCTTTCAGAAATCTTCCGAGGAGGTATCTCGTTGGCAGAGCATTGTAAAACAGAACCTAAAGGCAGAACAGCTGGTGTTCCCGCTGAACCAGGAAGCCCCGGGTCCCAAACCCTTAGAGCAGGTCGTGTGTGGATGGAAAGCCAGAACCCCACTTGAGCAGGAAATCTTCCGCCTGCTGTCCGTCAACAAGCAGCCTATCAACGACCCCATGCTGACCCCCATAGAGGAGGAATCCCTCAAAGCCATGAGCCTCGAGGACGCCAAGATCCGGCGTGCTGAGCTGCAGAAGGCCAGAGCGCTGCAGTCATATTATGAGGCCAAGGCCCGGCGGGAGCGGAGCATCAAGAGCAAGAAGTACCACAAGGTACAAAACAAAGCCAAACGTAAAGAATTTGTCAAAAAGTTTGACGAGATGTTGAAGTCTGACCCCGTGAGCGCCCTGGAGGAGCTGCAGAAGCTGGAGCTTGGCAGGATGAAGGAGAGGATGTCCCTCAAGCACCAGAACAGCGGCAAGTGGGCCAAGTCTAAGGCCATCATGGCCAAGTACGACGACGGGGCCCGCAAGGCCATGCAGCAGCAGCTGGAGGTCAACAAGGACCTGACCCAGAAGCTGGCCACCACGCTCAGCGACGAGGAGGGAGAGGACGACGGGGAGACGTCGGAGCCAGACATGCTGCCTGACTTCGTCAACGAGGTGGAGCCGGGCCAGGACCCCGCCAACCCCTGGATGAGAGGCCAGCTCTCCAAGGACCCGGTCGACCTCACAGAGCCCAGTGTGCCGGAGACCGCAGCCGCTGTCCTCATATCTGAGGATGAGGAGGAAGGCCCGGAGGAGACGGAGGAGGAAGGGCTACTCAGAGGGTTTGCAGAGAGGCGCAAGCAGCGGCAGGAGCAAGAGGCAGAGAACGAAGCAGCGAAGAACCAAGACATGGAGGTGATGACGGAGAAGAACAAGGCTGGAGCTGAGAAGGCTGTAGCATCGCATGATGCTGCTGATGCTGATATAGCTGATGATGACGAGGAGGAGGAGGAGGAGCTGTCAAAATTCACAAACATGTTCCAGGAACTCAAGGACAGCCGCATGGAAGCGGAAGCTTCAGCCATGGTGGCTGAGGTGAGTGAACCCGAGTGCGCTCAGCTGCAGCAGGCCATGTTCAGAATCAAGAGCCTGGAAGACATGGATCTTCTGGACCAGGAAGAACAAGCAGATCCGGCTGAGCCCAACGCTGAGGCGCCTCAGCCGGCCCCTCTGGAGAGCAAGGGTGCGGACAAGAAGAGGAAGAGGAAGCGAGGAATAGACCTCGCCGAGGTCCTCACCAAGGAGGCCACGGTCATCCACGTCCCACTGGCCCCGACGGCCGTGGAGGGCGCGGAGGGAGCCGCCCACGGTCAGGAGGAGCAGAGAGACGTCATCAAGGAGGCCTTCGCCGGGGACGACGTCATCTCTGACTTTCTGAAGGACAAGCGGCGAGAGGAGGAAGCTGGGAGACCCAAGGTGGTGGACCTGACCCTGCCCGGCTGGGGGGAGTGGGGGGGCCAGGGGCTCCAGCCCTCAAAAAAGAAGCGCCGGAGGTTCCGGCTAAAGACAGCGCCGCCGCCCCCCAGGAAGGACGGCGGCCTGGCCAGCGTGATCATCTCGGAGAAGCGGGACAGCTCGGTCAGCATGCACCAGGTTGGCGCGCTGCCGCACCCCTTCCTGCTCCCGGAGCAGTTCGAGGTCACCATGCGCGCCCCCGTCGGGGCCACCTGGAACACCAGGCAGGCGGTCAAGAAGATCACCATGCCCAAGATCGTCACCAAGGTGGGCGCCATCATCCAGCCAATGAGCCGGGACGACCTGCTGAAGCACAGCAGGAAGCAGGAGGAGGAGGGGACCGCCGGAGAGCCGAAGAAGAGAAAAGCACCTCAGAGGAAACGATCGCAGAAACGCCATAAAAAGACTAAGAATTAAGCTTTTTTCTGGCCCTTTGTTAGTTTAACCATGTTTCTTATTCTGAAGGTCAGAGTTCCAGAGTGTTTCTTTAATATGCGCAGATGGAAGAATACAATTATTCATTTATCTCAACTTCTAGATTCTACACTCTACAAGGTTCATGGGGTAATATTTTATAGTCTATATCCACTTCGGGTGATTTCGATCCTTGATGCGTGTTGATATTGTTAATGTAACGACTGTATTGCAATTCTTCAGTTTATAGTTATACAGTGTGTAATTGATACAAATAAAATTCTCAAGTAAGGTGAACACATTCTTAATAAATTCCTTGCTGGAGTTTAAGTACAGTGATCTGTTTTTCATTTAATGTACACCTATTATTAAATCCACATATTACTGAATTATTAATACTTTAGGAGAAAATTGTAACGTGGAACTGTGTATATTTTTTCAAAGCGAAGTTAATTAACACTATATATGGTAACAGAATCCAATAATTTAATACACAGTTGAAGTGGTTATGTTGTGTTGGCTTAATGCCACCTGCAGAGGGTTCAGGGGTATGCAGAGGGGTAAAAAGAGGGGAAATAATGCATTTAGAATAGTGAGCAGTGATACATAAACTGTTCCAGTAATTTATGTAAACGCCTTTCATACAAATTTAGCCATTTTGAATTTTACATAACATGCATGCAACAAATAAGGTCAAGGGTTCATCCAGGTGTTTGGAGAAACGTTTTATTTAACCACCAGGGGCGCTATTGTGCGGCTCATGCTTTGAGACATTTGGATCCCTGCTGCGGACCGACAATGTGGGATGAAGAGAACGCCTGCCTATAGAAACGAGGATAACTAGAAGGTGTCACAACCATTTAGTGTATTTTTAATTAGTATAAAATTGTCTTACATCTTTATATCCATAATTGAATTATAATTAATCAACCTAATATAAGTTCTTCATGACTAAATCGTTCGGTGTAAATATGAGGCTCACTGGCTAAAGTTAAGTATGAAGTACATACCCACTTACTTAAATTTCTTTGAATACTTTGAAGCCATTATGGGGCTTCAATCCAACTTGTAGGTCTGTTGTGCACTTAGGCTAAGTGTTTTTATGCATAGGCCTACGTTTAATTTCAAACATAGCCTAGATCACGCTACACTGCAAAGGTTTTAACATACTAACTTTCTTATTACATTATACACATTTTGCCAACTCGACAGCAAAAACTAGCTGATGCATAACGGCACAAGGTAACTCCCTCAGTGTTATTCCACTAACGTGCATGTCTTTAGATAGGAGCTGAGGCAGCGTGTCTATGATGCTTGCAGAGGGACCGTGCTATTTCTAACCATTACATACGTACTCAGAATCCATAACAAGGCAACCATACAGACCAGAGAGCCTTAACACCCTGCGGCCTGAAGAGGGGAGGAGATAGAGAGAGCGAGGGTGTTGTTTTTGACACACAATCAGTGTCATTTTTAGAAGTTTTTGGTCCACTTCCTTCCTTCGTACTCTTTCCCTCAAGTGTTGATTTTCAATACATTTGTAAGGCTCGCGCGGCCTTGTCTGAAAGAAAAGCCATTACAGTTGGGTTAAACCTTCACACATGGGTGAGAGTGCATGCGCTGGCACCTGACGTCTCTGTATTTCACGTGATAGACACTCTATTAAAGTGGGGTGCCCATAATGGACTATGCATCAGTGCAGGTAATGGTTGTCAGCTTGAGCGCCCATGAGACAGCGGAGAATTCCATTAGAAAACCTATAGTTAATAAATCATTCATTCTCTGTCTCTCACTCTCTCTCTTCCTCTCTACCTATCACACACTCTCCCTCTATCAACCTCTTGCTCACTCATCATTCTCCCCCTCTCTATACCTTCTCTATCTCCCCCTCGTACTTTCTCCGTAACTCTCTCTATTGAACTATCGGGTAATTACTACAGCTTCATACAGCTTTCAACAATGAAAAGAGACCTAGTCCTTGGAACCAACCCCACTGTGCCCATTAGATCCCCTCCATCCTCTCCTAGTGCTGACTCCGCCCCACTCCCCCCCTCGATGAATGAGGCCCGGCCCCACCGGCCAGCGAGCCTCAGCCGGCTAAATGGACAAGCGCTCCCTCAAGATGGAGCATGTATTTGTGTTCGTGGCGCCCATTTTGCGAGAGCCGGTCAAATATTAGTTCTAGATTGAAGGAAGGGGTTATGCCTATCTAATGGGCTGGTCAGAGAGAGAGCGAGCGAGAGCGAGAGCGAGAGAGAGAGAGAGAGAGAGAGAGAGAGAGAGAGATTAATACACTATATATTTTATATAATTAATAGAATAATATGGCCTTTTAATCGCTTTTAGACTGTACAAAAGGGGTTATACAAATATAATATTGCATTGAATTGAATGTACACTATATTTTGCCACAGGACATTCAATTAACATCAACAATCAACATTATATCCGTTATATATCCAGTGTGAAACATTTGTAGATAAAGTCAGCCTTTATAGTCTTTAAATAAAAGTTGTATCCCTTCTTTTACACACAAGGGCAGCTCATCTTTCAGCTCTGTTTGCCTGTTCTGTGTGTTTCTCTTCTGAACAATCCCACAGTCTTTGTAGCGCCACAAACCTTCTGGATAGGACTCAGCCTCCATTCATTCCCTCCTCTGAAACGAACCCCTTTCCTCCCCACCCCTACGCCTGACAGGTGTAAGATTAACTTAGTTAGGTGCTGACCTGCTCATGCGCGGCAAATTAAATTAATGGAACAAATTTCCCTGCTAATTAAGATGAAAATACGTGTCAGTTGTAACCTTGCAGCGCACTAATTATGTACAAATGATTTATCATCTGTTTCGTTCTGAATAGCAATGGCTCACCTCTCCGATAGCCCTGGCTGGCTGTTAAGAGATGGCCGCTGATTAACACTGACAGCTTGCAGCGCTGCGGACGAGAGCCGTGCCGCCCACCAGCCAATGGGGGACCGGCTGGTCTGCCGGCTCCCCTCCCTCCCATTAACCCACATCGAGTGTGCAGCTGAGCGGCGCTGTTCCGCCGCCTGCCGTCTTGTTTTGTTCCCCGCAATGAAAATAAAGTACAACCCAGGGGCCGCCTAGAACTGGCTAGCTCTGAGGAAGGGATCTGTGAGAGAGAGAGAGAGAGAGAGAGAGAGAGAGAGAGAGAGAGAGAGAGAGAGAGAGAGAGAGAGAGAGAGAGAGAGAGAGAGAGAGAGAGAGAGAGAGAGAGAGAGAGAGAGAGAGAGAGAGAGAGAGAGAGAGAGAGAGAGAGAGTGTGTTGCCATGCATGGTATAACATGAGAACAATAATGTATTCTATATATGCTTTGTTGTTGTTTTATATGCGAGCAGGACAAGTATAACAAAGTGTATCAATCGAGGGGCCTGTATCACACTGACGCCAGCAGGCGGCGCAATAGGTTAAGCCAGTAGCAATCGCCCATGCACAAATTCCTGTGGGCTCCAAATATCAAAACAAACAGGGTTTATAATACAATTACAGCCTAACTGGGCTATTCCATCTTCTTTTCTGGTTCCTTGCGACTACAGATATATTTCAATGGACAGCGGCTCTGATTAGCATTAGAATCAGGGTCCCTCGTGGGGGAGAGAGACACTGGGCGAGCTGTAATCATTGTTCCGCAGGCTGGCTCACCAGGGATATCACTGGCTTCGTCATTATCATTCAATATGCCACACACACACACGCACGCACGCACGCACGCACGCACGCACGCACGCACGCACGCACGCACGCACGCACGCACGCACGCACACACACACACACACACACACACACACACACACACACACACACACACACACACACACACACACACACACACACACACACACACCCATCACAGTAAGGCTTCCTCTCCACTTCCACGCCAGAACCCCGTCCATTTGCATTTCCTCCTGGCGGTGCGGACTCCTTGCCAGACAGTGATGAACTGGCGGCGTTGTTGTGGCCAAAAGCACCGGCTTCAGTTAAGCAGAGCTCGGAGATGAGTGGTGTATTTTCTCCCCGCTAACTGCTTTTAAAGAAAGACAAGAGCTCTGTCTCTTTGTCCTCCCCTCGCTCTGCTTTGCTCTATGTCTCATTTTCCCAGGGAGAGAGAGAGGGAGAGAGACAAATCCACTGTGATTGTCTGTGAGTGTGCTTCTCTTCACAACACCATGTAAGGCTGTCTAATCCACTCATTAGAGATCATCTGACTTCCCATTAGGACTGGGGTTCATTACGCCAGCGCTTGTAGCGCCAATAATTTGTGTGGTATTTCATTGTTGGGGTAAATGTCAGCGTGTGTACCACAGGGGGACAGAACCCATGCCTGGGCAGGTTCTCCCTTTCTTCTGGAGCGGTGTTTAGCCCAGCGCTTTGCCAGGCGACGCACGGAGCGGCTACAGATGTTAATGCAGCCTCACACGGAGACAGGCAGAGAAAGAGCAAAGAGGAGAGGTCATGTGTTGGAGGTGTTGTTGGGTTCCCCTTATCCCACTGATGATCTGTGTCTTCCAGCCGTGAGCATGAAGGTCAACGCATACGCCTACATATAGAGGTATTTTAATGCTGTTTTTGAAAGAAATAGATCCATTTCCTGACGTGATCTATAATAAAAAGGAATATATTGTATTAATTTCAGGTCAATGTTTAAACTTCAAGTAAATATCCTTGAACAGATTATTTGCGTTGGACACAAAAAAAGAAGGTAGCAGTCTTCTTCTATTGTTGCAACAGCCTGGATCTCTCTCTCTCTCTCTCCCCTGTTCACTGGGTCTCTCTCTCTCCTGTTCACTGGGCCTCTCTCCCCTGTTCACTGGGCCTCTCTCTCTCTCTCCTGTTCACTGGGCCTCTCTCCCCTGTTCACTGGGCTTCTCTCTCTCTCTCCTGTTCACTGGGCCTCTCTCCCCTGTTCACTGCATCTCTCTCTCCCCTGATTACCAGGTCTCTCTCTCTCCCCTGTTCACTGGGTCTCTCTCCGCTGTTCACTGGGTCTCTCTCCCCTGTTCACTGGGTCTCTCCCCTGTTCACTTGGTCTCTCTCCCCTGTTCACTTGGTCTCTCTCCCCTGTTCACTGGGCCTCTCTCCCCTGTTCACTGGGTCTCTCTCCGCTGTTCACTGGGTCTCTCTCCCTTGTTCACTGGGTCTCTCCCCTGTTCAGTTGGTCTCTCTCTCCTGTTCACTGGGTCTCTCTCTCCCTTGATTGCTAGGTTTCTCTCTCCTGATTGCCAGGTCTCTCTCGCCTGTTCACATGGTCTCTCTCTCCCCTGTTCACTGGGTCTCTCTCTCCCCTGAATGCCAGGTCTCTCTCCCCTGTTCACTGGGTCTCTCTCTCTCTCTCCTGATTGCCAGGTCTCTCTCCCCTGTTTCTGCTCCATAAGTGACAGGAGGTAGCAGGGACACGCCTTCCTCTGCACCACAGCTACTCAGAGACTGGTGGAAGCAGCGACGCGGGGGAGGGGTTAGAGGTTAATTACAGACAACGGTGAGGTCAGGGGGCCTATTATTTAGGGAGCTGAGACCTGCAACGGTCCAATGGGGATGACATTTATGAGGGGGAGCCACCACTACACCCTCCTGGCTGCACCCCAGCCCCGCCCTCCAGAACCATCACTCACCTCCCTTGCATGGAGCAGGCAGGGGGAGTCACACGCAGACCCCAGCCATCTGATAATGAAAAGACCCTTAACGTTGGGCGCTGGCTGGATGATAAATGGTATCTCTGGCTCTCCTCAGCCAGTGTCAGGGGGCCTCCAAATAGCCCCTGACGACTAATTGAAAGACCCCATATCCTCCATTTACCCAAAAGGCTTCCTTTATCACTCTAATTATTGAGGGTAAAGGATGGCCTCAGGGGGATTATGGGTAGAACCACAAGTAGGCTCTGTTGAGTCAGCCTATTATTCAAACAACATGTCATAATGATTGTAAATGACTGCCTTGTCTGGAAATTACACTTGTTGTAATTATTCAGTGTGATACATGTTGGATATCATTCGAGTATCCAACAGAATGTTTTGGGATGGGGCTATATTTTGGTTGGATTAAATTGTTGTATTGTTATTTGAAAGTAATTTAATGTATTGTTTTGTGGGGTTGCTTACCATGCTAAGCACTTTGTACTGCAGTTTTGCAAAAAAACGCGCTCCTTAAACAAGATTTGATAAATTGGTGGTTTCTTCAGGCTTATATGACCACCAAGCAGGTGTCGTGTGCTGGCACAGCGAGTGCCCTAGTAGCTGTTGCCTGTTGGACCCTCACAGCTCCTCCGAGGCCTGTGGTTGAATCTGGTCCATGTCACTAGTGCTGGGAGTGGTGTGTACTTGCAGAGGCCTGCAGGTAAAGCCATGTGTGGAAAACACAGTACTGGCATGTGTGACCAGTTTGTGTGTGTTTGTGTATGCTTCAGTTGTAAGTAATAGCGTCATTAAAATAAACAATGGGTTTTAAACAGTTGTAGAACTTTATTAATTTAGCACATTTTAATAAAAGTAACAAAGGGCCACACATCAGAATAATTCAATCATCATCATGAAATTATATTGTATATAAATCATTACAACAAAGCAATTCAATCAAGTTAAAAGAGAAGCATAATGATACATGGTCAAGGCATCATACAAAGGGTTTTGATGATTGTGATGAGAAGAAGAAAAACAATATAAATCATGTTCAATTCTTTGTCTGCATTCACATCAAACTGCTTATTGGGCTGTTTCGGTTTGCTCTGCAGTACATTTATCTCCAAGCCCACAGGTTCACACTCTTCTCTGTCGCTCTCCCGCCATCTTTCATTCACGGCATTCTTTCCCCTCACCTCATCTTTCACAGTTTGTCTTTTCTTCCCCCATCCCTGTTCTATCTCCTCCTTCGCTGTATTTGATTTGCTGCGGTGGGCTAATAGGCTTACGGGGGTAAGGTGAGGCAGCCACTGTGTGGAGTGGATCACACTTAATCCTCCCTTCCATTTACACCACATTCTGTATTATTCAGCAGGCCTGTGCATGGCGCTCGTGATGCGGCTCTGGGGATTATATCTGGCAACACAATAGTGTGATCATATACACAATAGTGTGATCATATACACAATAGTGTGATCATATACACAAGCTAGAACATCCATGGCTCATCCATTCCAATGCACAGGAATATGAACACAAACCTTATCATTATTCATCAAGCTTCATGTTATTCAGTGAACTCAAATTAATTTCATAATAAAAGACTGACTGCGGGACCCAATGTGTGCATGTGAGTGTGAGGGTCTAACTCCATATATATTTGAATTCATTTTTTCGTTTTGAAAATGCACATATAGAAAGAGCGAAATAAAGATAGAGATAGATATATAGATAAAAACCCTAACACTTTAAGCCTCAAAGCAGTGTTTCCCATTCATTACAATGAATGGGAGCAAAACAAATATGTACTCTCTGGTGGCGGTGACGCGTCGCCTCACTGAGACCAGCTGACGTCATAGCTCTAGAAGGAGATGATTGGCTAGCCGGTCGGAAGTATCTTCCGCTTGAAGCTAGAAGGCTAATTTTCTGCCCTTGTTTGTTTTTTTTACTAACAGATATAGATACTAATGGTTTTATTTTTCTGGATGAGATATACGACATTACTCGTAAAGGGTCTCATCGTCATAAGGTAAACTTTACTATTTACCGCTGCCAGCATATTGCGCCCGATATCTCGAAATAATATGTTAGCCTAGGGTCCAAGCTAACCAGTATAAGACTAGCTCTGAGGCTAGCGACCTCACTGCAGGGTCTAGCTCACTGGGTGTCATTTAATTTCCTTATTCGCCGTATACTCAGAGTACAATGATGACACCACCATGGACTTCAATGATCGATTAAATAAACCAGGTCAGCTCGGAGCATTGTAATATGTGCAGTACTCTAACCATCTGAACATAAGTCTGATGACATAAGTTTGATCGAGGCACATGCACAGGTCTCAGATAACATCGAAACCAGTCATTAATGAAACAGAAAGATCTATAATTCATATTATTTGATTTGGTGATAGTAGGAGACATGAAACCAGCCCTATCCTTTTCTAAAACTGCAGGTCTATGTTTGTATGTTCCCAGCACAACTGGTATGTCATCAGAGGACATTGAACTCACGGGTGGATCGCGACAACGGTCAGCAGCACTGCATTATCTCCCTGGTCTTGAGGACTACGGATGTCCCGTACACTGACCGCCATGGCTGACAGCACCCCGGGGGGGTACGGGTCCGAGCCGGGTCCGCGGCCCGCTCCAGGGCCTTACATCTCGGCCGTGACCAACAGGTGTGTTCAGTAGGCCTCACGCCTCTTCTTACATACTTTGAACACCTGTTTCTCCTTGTAATTTACATCTTATTTATTAATGTTTGGTATGTTATATAGGTGGTACCTAGTGACAATCACAAAAAGTATATGTTAAGTTGAAGTGATTTACTTTAATATAAGTAAAATAACAAGCAAAAATGTTGATGGACTAAATGTATTAACAAGTTGAAAATGTCATCAGGTGGCTCTCGGTCAAATCGATGTGTATGGCATGTGCACGATATAGCGTCGCTTCATGTTTTTTCGTTATGTTTGGATGCTGAAATGTGTTTTATTGCTTGTTATTTTAAGTTGCAATAAAGTTGAATGTAATGTGGGCTGCAGGACCACAAATCTGGTCATCCGGGGGGCCATGCTGTTCTCGGTGGGGGTCTTCCTGGCACTGGTGCTCAACCTCTTGCAGGTGCAGAGGAATGTGACGCTGTTCCCACCGGATGTCATTAGCAGCATCTTCTCTTCTGCCTGGTGGGTGCCCCCTTGCTGTGGCACCGCCTCCGGTAAGTGACACAAAGAGAGAGGAGTGTGGGGGTACCAGGGAGACCTCTGGGTTCTCAACACATCGCACAACAAATCCACCTGGTCGTCGTGAAGGTGTGATTTAGTAAGGACGTTGACCTGGTCTCTCTCTCTAACTCTTGTGTTTGCGCGCTCATTCTCTCAGCGCTGATTGGCCTCCTGTACCCCTGCATCGACAGCCGATTGGGCGAGCCCCATAGGTTCAAGCGGGAGTGGTCCAGTGTGATGCGCTGCGTGGCTGTCTTCGTGGGCATCAACCACGCCAGTGCTGTATCCTTAACGCCATTAAAACTGTTCTACAGGCAGACTTGTTAGCTTTGAGTCAGAACCTGGCTAATGGTTAACGAGTGATTTAGTAATTCAAGCCTTTATTTCATAACTGGTTATTCTAGGGCTGGGCGATTCATCGAGTTTTCGATATATATATATTTTTCATTAAATGTTTTATAGAAAGTGCAAAAGAGAAGCATAATGATTTTATAGAACAGCTGGATACATATCTGTGAATTATTTTAGATTTGAACATTTTCTATTTGACCATTTTGTGTATTTTTTAAAGTTCTCATTTAAAAAGTGTGTTTTTTGGGAGAGACCTGCTGAATAAATACGGCATGTTTTCAGACTCAAAAATAATCGTGATTTCAATATTGGCCAAAATAATCGTGATTATGATTTTTTTCCATAATCGAGGATCCCTAGGTTATTCCATTGTCTGGCGGCCTTAGCTCAGGGGGTAGAGCGGGTTGGCTGGTAACTACAAGGTTGCTGGTTCGATCCCCGGCTCCTCGAGGTGACCCTGAGTCGCCTTGCATGGCTGATGTCGCCGTCAGTGTTTGAATGTGGATATGAATGTTTGATTGTGAGGCAATATTGTAAAGTGCTTTGATTGGCCTCTGGTTACAGTCCATTTGTCAACATCCCAAATTGGTGGGTGAGTGTGTCCAAAGCGTTCTGATGGCCCTAGACATTCTGCCAATGAGCCATTCGACAGCCTATTGATGCATGTTTAGACGTTTTATTGAACCTACGATCCTTGACCCCAATGCGTCTCTCAGAAAGTGGACTTTGCCAACAATGTCCAGCTGTCTCTGACTCTGGCGGCGTTGTCGGTCGGCCTATGGTGGAGCTTTGACCGCTCTCGCAGTGGCTTCAGCCTGGGTGTGGTCATCGCCCTGCTGGCCACACTGGCCACCCAGCTGCTGGTCTACAATGGGGTTTTTCAGTAAGTACACAACACACGGCTGACAGAAACACACTAGTGGCCCCTCACTGTACAGGTACCTTATACAACGGAACGGATATTAATAAATAATCGCAGTGGAGGTTGGGATCC
This sequence comes from Gadus macrocephalus, assembly GCF_031168955.1. Lineage (NCBI taxonomy): Eukaryota > Metazoa > Chordata > Actinopteri > Gadiformes > Gadidae > Gadus > Gadus macrocephalus. The sequence goes on from NC_082401.1 coordinate 5,051,943, forward strand.
TCTAGTGGTGAGGACGTTGGTCTCCCAGCGGAAAGGTTTTTTCTTCCAATGTGTACCTGGCATCTTGCTCAAAGATGCCTGCATAAAATCTGAAAAGCCTAATATGACCTGTGGAAGTATCCTAGTTTCACTATCCTCAGGACGTGATAACACTTCTGAAATGGTAAATATAAAGCTGAATAAACAACGAAACTTTCCAGCATCAGAATGATTTGAATCAGGATGAGCTACATTTATATGCATGCGAATACCTGCATTGTTACTATAACACACGTACACAAATCAGTGTGAACACCAACCAGCCAAAAATAGCAGAGCGGAAAACTAAACAGTTTCATGTTGCATTTACAAGTCTCAACAAACCAGAAGAAAATCGTTTTCCAATTAAAAGCCCTGAAACCAATATACCCTTGAGAGCCTTCAATTCTAGCCTGCTAGCAGCCTAAGCAAGGATAAAATGTCTGTCATTGCGTTGGTGCCAGGTATTTTATTAGTGTTGGTATCTGGTTTTGTGTTTGTGTTTCTATTTATTAGGGTGTGTGTGTGTATATATATATATATATATATATATATATATATATATATATATATATATATATATATATATATATATATATATATATATATATATATATATATATATATATATATATATATATATATATATATGTGCGCACACACACACACACACACACACACACACACACACCAGATATATGAGTATAAAGATATCTATACACGCATTGTACATGACTTTACTTTATTTTTTTACTGTCGGTGTGGTGTAGTAATGATGTACAGAAGTGCGCCAAACACTGTAGCGTTACACTAAAAGTGTCCGAGAAGCTTAACTTTCTCTCGGATAACACAGTCAGCCGCTGCCCCGACAGAGCTCCACACGTCCTCACACGGGGCCCCTTGGTCTAGTTTAGGGTTCACCGGCTCTTTAAATTAACTAGAGATGAATCGATAGCCATCCATTGTGCACGACCTAAGAGACCTTCTCTTCCCTGCTACTTAATGCAGATTGATGTGGTCCTCATTAATATTTAGCAGCCTATTTGCATGCCATGTAGATGGATATCACAAATTCAATGTTACTAGTACTTAATTGGTTGTGGATATCTTTCGTCTGAATAGTTGATAGTTAGGGCCCCCACTCTGTGGAATCAATCTGAAAAATTTGTACTAGTAAAAATGTAATAGTAACTAGTAACTATTGGATTAGTTCCGTGTAATTTAAGAATAAGTTGTACTATCTAATAAATATTTACTAGTAACTTTTCCATTGATATTTTGTACTGGTATTTTATTAGTGTTGATATCTTATACTTATACTGGTTTCATCAATGTACATTTACATTTAGTGTATTTAGCAGAGGCTTTTATCCGAAATGACTTACAATAAGTACATTTGTCAAAAGGATAAACGATATATCGCTGTCAGTACAGTAAGGATGTTCTTAGTGCCAAGCACTTACAATCACTAGGTTAACCCATTCCCTGTATACAACAAAGATAGCTAGGATACGATGCTACACAACTAAGTTCTTTATTACTATTTGTTTGTAATGTAATGGTATGCATTAGTAGGTACGGGCGTGGGTCCTGGTGTTGATGGCGGTACTGAAACAGGAGACTGATTGTTGTTCTGTGTGTAGGTATACGTCCCCTGACTTCCTGTACATCCGCTCCTGGCTGCCCTGTATCTTCTTTGCGGGGGTCATCACCATGGGCAACATCGGGCGACAGCTGGCTTTGGTGAGGCATAGTATTTGGACCTTGATCCTTAAATCAACAAAAGTTGATTTAAGGTTCCCAATGTTTTTTGTGATCTAAAATTACTTTATTGTGGTAATTATGTATGTAAGCTCACTGTAATGCTAATAAGCTAGGTAAGCATCGATGTGACAAGAATGAAATACAAAAATGTATTAAATTCTAAACTGTATGCATTCTTTTGCGTTATAGAGACCTGGATTCCGTTGCCATTCTCTTAGAACTCTATGCTACTATAACCTCCGTCCCCTCGGATAAGAGAATATAGTCAATTAATTAATTATGATGAGGTTATGTGGGTGGCAGCTCTTTTTTTAAAAACACATTAACGGTGTCTACCCCCTAAAGCAGGGATGGGCAACTTTCATGATAAAGAGGGCCACATTTTTCATCATAACCATCGGAGGGCCACATGACTGCACACTTCAACTAAACGTGAGCTGAGAGAAGCTACACAATTTTGAATTTGGTAGATATGATTTCCTGTATTCTGGTGCATTTTGGGGATGGCCACTACCTAAAAAATCATCCAGAATCATAACCTATGTACGGTATGTTAATTGAACCAACATACATTCATTTCATGTTTTCCATGCTCAAACAGCCACATGAATGGTCAGTATTTTTATCAGTGCAAAGGGCTCACATACATCATCATTCAATGAAGTCAAAAAACTGAAAAACAGTGGCCCAACATTAAGTACAACAACTCAATGAACTCAAACCCAACAAGCAGTTGTAGTAGTTGTAGTGGCGACTTAAGTGGATATCTTTAATGACTGATATCGCTTCTAAGCAAACTAGACGCATGGGTTTGCCTTCGAATTCGATGAATTCTTCTCATCTTTCTTGACCGAGTTTTCTGTAACTCGATCAATTATTATTATTCTTTTTTTTTTATTTTTTTTTTATTATGTGCGGGCCTGACTGAGTGAGGATGCGGG
>NC_082401.1:5054765-5107265 GCF_031168955.1 Gadus macrocephalus
CCTCCCCCCGTACTCCCCCCCAGCCCTTCTTCATCAACACCAAGGAAGACAGACTTGGTAAAAACTTTGTGGTTTCTTTCTTTTAACAATAACCCCACAACGACAACATACAAACACATGGCACCACGGTAACAGCCAGAGGTGTGTCGTAGCCCCGAGGAGATGAAGCATGGTGAGGTAACCGAGGGGTGTGGCCGTCCCAGAGGGGCCCGTCGTCACCTGCCTCCAACAGCCGTTTGCACGCTGGCAGCATGCAGGCACATATGGCCCACGGCGCCGTTGTCAGCCACCATACGGCAAAGAAGCACCTACTGTAGCCCGGCAACTGGTAGCGCTGGGAATGTTTGTCTCCGGAACACAGCGGAACGTCATCGGCGCAGAGCAGCACTGCTCCACAGATCTAGAGTGTGTATAGATGATCTGAACGTGGTTTTATAGTGAACAAGTTCCCCCCGCTTTAAATCCTGCCACTTAATGTATGCACCTATTATATGTCGTACTTAGTTACAGTACTTAGTTGTGTAGCATCTTATCCTAGCTATCTTTGTTGTATACAGGGAATGGGTTAACCTAGCAATTGTTAGTGCTTTGCACTTGGTTCTATGAGTTTCCTTACTGTACCAACAGCATATATTGTTTCACCTTCTTCTGACAAATGCACTTATTGTAAGTCGCTTTGGATAAATGTTAATGTTAGAACACAAGTGATAAAGCCATTTGTTTGATATTGAGCGTTGATGACGTGGTGTTGAGTTATTGTTAATTTCTTCTAAACTTTCTATTTCTGCCTCATGGAAGATAAAACTATTTTCTCTGCGGTGCGTTTCATCGTCCAGCCTTTGTGCTTTTCACTCAGCCCTTTCAGACTGGTCTTATCGGTACCATGTGTTAAGGTTTGGAGAGAGAGAGAGAGAGAGAGAGAGAGAGAGAGAGAGAGAGAGAGAGAGAGAGAGAGAGAGAGAGAGAGAGAAAGAGAGAGAGAGAGAGAGAGAGAGAGAGAGAGAGAGAGAGAGAGAGAGAGAGAGAGAGAGAGAGAGAGAGAGACAGACAGACAGAGAGAGAGACAGAGAGAGAGAGAGAGAGAGAGAGAGAAAGAGGGAGGGAGGGAGGGAGAGAGAGGGAGAGAGAGAGGGACCACACAGCGTCTGACTTTGACCTGTCCGGGGTCACAGCCCTCAGTTACTGATTTCACACAGCTCCTGCACGCCACAATAAACGCTTCGTAAATAGGCACCCTTGATAGGTCAGGCGCACACAGAACGTGTGGTGGGCTTTTTCTGTACAATAGCAATCAGACTAAATCCACCCAGCACATAAACATGTTGTTGACCTTTGATTCAAACCACTCTTCTTTTATCTCTCTCTCTCTCTTTCTTTCTCTTTGTGTCTGTCTCTCACCCTCTCTCTCCCTTCAGCCTCAAAGAGGACCTGAAAGAAAAGCTGTTTCTTGCAACTGTGTAATGGCTACCATATGGCTCTGAGACCAGCGCAAAGGGAGGCCATTCTGCTTTGAGGTGCACATGCAGCGGGTTTCACAGTTGAGCTCAGACAACAAGTGGGAATCAGGGGACACTGATAGCCCTTTTTATGAGCTCTGTATATCACCTTCTGGGAAGATTACACCTCCAGGGTCGAGGGAGGAGGGTGGTGGGTGGAGAGTGGAGGGTGGAGGAGGTTTGAGGGTGGAGGAGGGGGGAGGGTGGGAGGTGGAGGAGGGTGTTGGAGGGTAGAGGGTGGGGGGTGGTATGTGGAGGGTCGAGGGAGAAGGGTGGAGGGTGGAGGGTGGAGGATGGAGGTTGGTGGGCAGCATGACAGGAGTGGTCGGAATTAGGGACCATCACATGCAAAATTGCGAATTCCCAGCGCACACTGACATGTGGACCCAAACATGGACATACACAAGTATGTCCTCATAGCCTTCATTACCTCCCTCTCTGTCACACACACCCACACAAACACACACACACACACACACACACACACACACACACACACACACACACACACACACACACACACACACACACACACACACACACACACACACACACACACACACACACACACACACACACACACGCAAACTCTAGGCTGAACTAATTGGCTAACGTGTCACTCCAAACACCTTTACCGTTCCCACTTATCACACCCCATATCAGTAACAGGCTGATATGGGCTCCAGAATACATTAGCATTAGCATAAATGAAGCGCCGAACACTGAAAACAGGAGACAGGGCGGCGGGCTGTGATACACAACAACTGCTGCAGCGCCGGGCTGCGCGGCTAGCTGCGCGGGCTGGCGCATGCACCTGCACCGAGTTAATCAGTCAGTGTCTTGGCGGCTTATACAGACCAGCTGTGCAGTGGTGCTCACTGGAGGGTCGTCTGGAAAAGCAGCTCAGTTCCCTTCACGCTGTAGTCGGGCCGATGATGAATCGCACGCCAACAAAGGCGGCCATTCAGCCCCCTGCTAAAGAGGCTATAAGCGATGGTTCTGGAGATGAGCGATGAGCCAGAATTATGCCCCCAGATTCTACGTATTTCTCGCCCGCGGCGTCACCTCCCCGCCGCCCACCTCGACGCCTGGCCGCCGGACGAGGGGCACGGAACCTAACGTGGATTTAGCCACGCTTTTATTTTGGTACGCGGAACCCCCGCTCCCCCCTCTCCCTCTGGTTCACACCTTGCGGTCGGTTCTCCCTCGTGGCTAATGCATCACGGTTGCACGTCGTCTAATGCTTATCATTAATTGTGTGCGTGTCCCGTTGCTAATTGGTGCCTGTGTAGAAGCCTTGTCGCTGTGTTGCAGCGGCAGCGGCTATAGGTAATTAATTAGCCGTTTCCATTAGGCTAACACCGCCCTCAGCTGATTACACACACTGCCCACTTAATTAACGCGACACCACCTCGAATACCTCTCACGCAGAAACAATCTGCCTCTTACTAGGGAACAGTAACAGCTCTTGGACGGCTGTATATATCCTAACTGTCAGGCTCCAAGCATGTTAATCCATGTGGTTGGCTATGATTTGAATAGACCACTTTTTATTGATGCATATATTATTATGATGATTATTATATCCTTTATTATTATTCATATTATTATACAATTATTCTAAATGACTATTGTTATTATGATTAGTATACATTATTCTATGGGAAAAAATACTTACCTTGACTGATTTAAAACAACATTCCAATCCTTCACACACGCACACACGCACAAACACACACAGACACACACACACACACACACTCACACACAAACACACACACACACACACACACACACACACACACACACACACACACACACACACACACACACACACACACACACACACACTAACACACTCGAACACAGACAAACACGCACAAACATACACGCACACACACATGCAATAACCACCCTGTTTGGTTTGTCTCTGTATGTGCGTGCGTATGTGTGTTGGTGGCCCCACACATGTTCTAATTACTGACACGTCAAGGAGCCAGTGGCATGTGTTGGACCTGTAAGGAGTCTCTCCCCACTTCAAAACACGTATGCAAATATGCTTGCTAATTTATATCCTGGAAATGAGGACCGCTTTCAACAGAGGAACGGCAGACACACACATGGGGGGCTACTGCTTGTGTATGTGTGTGTGTGTGTGTGTGTGTGTGTGTGTGTGTGTGTGTGTGTCTGTGTGTGTGTGTGTGTTCGTGTGTGTATGTGTGTGCCGCTATTAGCAGTACAGACACACACACAGATAGAAAGATGGACGATACACACACACACACACACACACACACACACAAACACACACGCACACACACACGCACACACACATAAACGCACACACACACATGGTGGATTCCACAGGGACCACCCATGATGCCGGTGGCGTAAAAGCTGATCTCCGCTCACCATTCCCAGCATGCCTCCCTGCTGTAACCTGACCTCCATGACCAACACATGGGCCCACACTTAGACAGTCTGCCTCTCAGTTTTCTCGTGGATCGACCTCTCTATCCTTCTTGATCTTCTTTCTCTGTGGATCTACCTCTTTTTCCTCCTCGTTCTCTCTCTCTACTGATCAACCTCTCCTTCCTTCTTGATCTTCTTTCTCTGTGGATCTACCTCTTTTTCCTCCTCGTTCTCTCTCTCTACTGATCAACCTCTCCTTCCTTCTTTATCTCCCTCTCTCTCTCTCTCTCTCTCTCTCTCTGTGGATCCATCTCTCTTTCCGTCTGGACCTCTCTCACTCTCTCTCTCTCTCTCTCTCTCTCTCTCTCTCTCTCTCTCTCTCTCTCTCTCTATTCCTCACTCTCTCTTTCTCTTTCTCTGGATTATATCTATCAGTTCCTGATCCTCCCCCATGTCCATGCGCTCTCCCCCTCTTTTTACCAGCCATACAAAGACATAAAATATTAAAAGCGGATGTGTCTGTCGTGCTCCCCGCGTATTTCCGTGCACTTGGTTGTACAGTATGCAAAAGCTCAAACATATACATGTTCCTCTTCTCTACTACCAATCGCTTTAAACCTCCTCTGTTTAAAGCTGTCCTCTGTATGGCCTGCCATCGTTTCCAACGGTTACCACTTTAACATAACATGCTAACATGCTAACAGGCTAAAATGCTGTCCAGCTATTATCTCCACACCAGTGTGCTTATGGTGTGAGTCTACCAAAGGCAGCACACATGAGCGTGTGTGGGCACGCACCCATACACACACACATTCACACACACACACGTGCGCATACACACAAGCACACACACACACACACACACACACACACACACACACACACACACACACACACACACACACACACACACACACACACACACACACACACACACACACACACACAAATACACATAAACACACACACACACACACACACACACACACACACACACACACACACACACACACACACACACACACACACACACACACACACACATAAACACAAACACACATAGGAAAACACACACACACATACACACACACACACACATACACACAAATACACATAAACACACACAAATACACACATACACACAAACAAACATAGGAAAACACACACACATACACACAAACAGACATAGGAAAATGCACACACATACACACACACACATACACACACAAATGCATACAAACAGAGCTCGTGAAACAGCGCTTTCCTATAGCGGCGAGGCGGAATATCCTTCGCACCTCTGTTATCTGTCTCTGACACCTCTATAACTGTCTGCTCAGCGCTCCCCGAGCATTCATACATATTTATGTGTCTTGTGATACAGCGGAGAGCCAGCTGAACCTGATGCCTGTGAAGGCGATTAGATTTATGAAAGCTCCCCAGCTGTATAATACAGTACAAGCTGCCATGGCTAGTTTACTCTCGCTGCTGCTGCTTCTGTTGCTGTTGTTGTTGCTGCCGGACAAATTTAAATTGAAGCTCTTTTTGCTCTCGCTTTGAAATTGATTTTTTTTTTTTTTCGTGTGTTAGAAATGTTGATGCAGTGCTGATAATTGGATCCCTTGCTCGAGATTATCCGTATGGTTTATGAGGGATTATGGCGCATCTTGCTCACACACACACACACACACAAACAGACACACACACACACACACACACACACACACACACACACACACACACACACACACACACACACACACACACACACACACACACACACACACACACACACACACACACATACATATATAACATATTTTTTACATAGTAACATAGTGTTCAAGCTCCAAAATAGAGCATATTACTACAGTGTAGAGAAAACTTTTTTTTAAAGACGACGTGAAATGGAAACAAGGTTTTGTGATCGTGTCACCAGGTCCAGGCACGGATAAGCAATCAATTGCAACCCATCTAATACACTCCTACTCTCTCTGTTTTTTAACTCGTGCATTCACTCATTCTTTTTTTGTGTCGGATCACAGCAGCACAGATGTGGTCTCACTCAACTGCTGATGAACTGGACCAATCAGCTTCCAGTAAGGTAACCCTGACGATTCCGGACATGTCTTTGTTTGTTGGGAAAACCGCCCCAGGAAATATTTTTCTCACAAATGAAAACACATGAGCACTACACTTGAGAGAGGGCTGTGCTATTTGCATGTTAGTTCACATTTAATCAACTCTACATTTTCACAGTGTTTGACAAATTTAGTTTGACAAATCGAAGTTGACATCTATTTCAAGTTAAAATTAGAAAGAGAAAAACTATTGAAAGGTGTTTGTCTGATAAATATTAAGGATGACTTGGGGCTAGTGCTGGGAGAACACTACACACAGATGGGGCCATCTTTAAATTGAAACCACGCATCACATCATTATAAACACAGCAGATGAATGTTTGTGCTGAACGGCGCTCTACCTAACATTTCAAACTCAAGATGGCAGCCCCAAAGAAGGGGTTCTCTATGGGGGTCCGTGCTTCTGAATGAATTGCTGCCACGAGAGCCGCAGAGGTGGAGAAGCCAGGTGTAGCGGTGGTCATGTCTGTCATGGTCTTGGGTGTGTGTGTGTGTGTGTGTGTGTGTGTGTGTGTGTGTGTGTGTGTGTGTGTGTGTGTGTGTCTGTTTTCGGTAGTGTGGGCAGTGTGGGGAAGAGGGAGGGGGTCGACATGCCGACTTGCACACGGACATACACAAAAAAGCCTCCTATACACGAACACCCACACAAACACACACAAACACACACAATCACACAGGTAGAAAACATGAAATTGTTCTACCAGCTAATCAATGCATCAGTGTATTATTTACACGGTTTAGGGACAAAGAAGCACACATAAAATCAGAGAGAGTAGGAGAGACACACCCACACGCGCGCGCACCCACACATAAATTCACAAACACACTGTTTATTTCAGTGCTACACTTTATTTACGCTTGATCTGAAAAACTCACCATCCATTTTCACCACAGCTGTAGCGACTTTTGGTGGCGTGTTTGTGGACAGCTGACTGGATGATGCTAGGCCCTTGGAGCTCTCTTGAATGTCTATTTAAATCATATTATATTATAATATAAGGCCTTCGCAGAACACTTATCCATGTCTGGCTGGCTCCGGCTGAACCAGGGCCAGATTATCATAACACTTATCACACATTACATGTGTGGACCTCTGGGATTTTGTGTATTGTGATTGTTGTGCCTGGGTTTGTATTAGGGAACCTGTGTTTGTGTGTGTTTGTGTGCATGTGTGTGTGTGTGTGTGTGTGTGTGTGTGTGTGTGTGTGTGTGTGTGTGTGTGTGTGTGTGTGTGTGTGTGTGTGTGTGTGTGTGTGTTTGTGTGTATGTGTGTGTACATTCCACATTCTTGTGTAAATGGAGTTCTGAATGCATGAGGATACCCATGAATTTACAGTCATGTCCAGGACTGTCCAGTTCTTCCTCTCTGTCTGTCCATCTGCCATTTGGCTGCCTGCCCATCTGTCTGGCGTTCTGTTGGTCCATTCATCAGTCTGTATCGTCGTCTCCTGATCCAAAAGGCAGAAAGAGTGACTTATGGTTTTGGGACTGGGACAGTGTGGGGACACTGTGGGGACCAGGACGGTGTGGGGAGCGGGACAGTGTGAGTACAGTGTTGGACCGGGACATGTGGGGACGGTGTTGTGACGGTGTGGGGACGGTGTGGGGACGAGACGGTGTTGTGACGGTGTGGGGACGGTGTGGGGACGGGACGATGTGGGGACGGTGTGGGGACGGTGTGGGGACCAAGACAGTGTGGGGATGGTGTGGGGACCAGGACAGTGTGGGGACGGGACGATGTGGGGACGGTGTGGGGACGGTGTGGGGACAGTGTGGGGACGGTGTGGGGACGGTGTGGGGACGAGGACAGTGTGGGGACGGTGTGGGGACGGTGTGGGGACGGTGTGGGGACGAGGACAGTGTGGGGACGAGACGGTGTGGGGACGGTGTGGGGACGGTGTGGGGACGGTGTGGGGACGGTGTGGGGACGAGACGGTGTTGTGACGGTGTGGGGACGGTGTGGGGACGGTGTGGGGACGGTGTGGGGACGAGACGGTGTGGGGACGGTGTGGGGACGGTGTCGGACCAGGACGGTATGTTCAGAGGAATGGTGGCTATCTGCTCCCGACATGAAAACAGGCTGAGGATACACATGCACACGCACAAACACACAAACACACACACACACACACACACACACACACACACACACACACACACACACACACACACACACACACACACACACACACACACACACAAAAACACACGCACACACACACACACACACACACACACAGACAGGTACACAAACACATGCGCACACACACAGACAAACACACACACACACACACACACACACACACACACACACACACACACACACACACACACACACACACACACACACACACACTCACATAAATAACTACACACAGATACTGTGAGACATCATGGAAAAGATAAATATTGTCCTTGTGATATTACATTTATGCTAAACGCTCAACACATATTTAAGGCGGCATACGTTATTGAAACATTATGGCATGCACATTTCCAGAATACAATTTAATTATGTACGAATACCGTACATAAGGGTTAGTGAAATTGAACTTAAATTATGCTGGACCAAACATAGGGTCTTACATTTTAGTTTATTTTCATATCATCTTATTTCTTTTGTATGCTATGGTGATACTGAATTTATTTTTCTGATATTTTTTATCTAGCTTTGAAACATATATTGAGGATATTTCACCTTAATCCAGGTGAAAATAACTCAAATAAATGTTTACTTTGACTAATAATTGACTAATATAAGAGAACATGTTAAATACTTTCGTTAAAAAATATATTAACGCTTTTTAAAATGTGCCATTGTGTGTGTGTGTGTGTGTGTCAGATGGGTGCGTGTACGTGTACGCGTTTGCACGCGCGCGTGTGTGCACGTGTGTGTGTTTGTGTGCGTGTATGTGTGTGTGTGTTTGTGTGTGTGTGAGGACCGCAGCCCGCGCCATTAGTCGCAAGACAACAATCAACGACATTATGTTCGCTCTCTGTTTATTGCCTTCATTTGCATGTAAATTAAAGCCGCGTTCTGCCAGAGGGCGGGCTGTGCGGCCAATCCGAGCCTGGAGTCCTTCTGCCTCACACACATTCTCTTACAGTTACACACACACACACACACACACACACACACACACACGCACACGCACACACGCACACGCACACGCACACACACGCGCACACACACACACACACACACACACACACACACACACACGCACACACGCACACACACACACACACACACACACACACACACACACACACACACACACACACACACACACACACACGCAAACATACGCGCGCGCACACCGCATGTAATTGGTAGGGAAATGTTAATTCGTCTAATTGTTCTGAAATTTGCATCACGCTCTATGTGATTTTGCACACATGCAATCACACACATACGCTTTATTCCTATTATGCAATTATGCATGGATGAGAAAAAGTAATTGAACCATATGAATAAATTATATTAGTCTATCTAGTCCATCTATTATCTAATTGCAAAATATCTCAGTTTTCCTCTGAACAACCGTTGTTAAAAGCCGTGGATGCCAGTGGTAAGGGAAAACAGGTAGAGGCAGAGATCCACTCAACCTGTCACAACATCTAGCTTTCAATTTGACAAATTGATCCAGCCACACTGTTAGCTACCCTGTTTTTTTTTCCGAAGACTTTGTTTGGGCAGGCTCCCGTCTGCCGGACCAGCCCCTCCCTGGGAAGAGGGCCGCTTCTCGGCGGCAGCACCTGACGAGCCGGCGGCCCTGCGGCACCTCATCCCGGATGACAGACGACCTCCAGGCCGACGGAAATAGTTGAGCTTCATCTGGAAGACATGCACTCGATAAGTAATTTAGGCCCAAATAATTATACAGTAGGCCTATTACCGGACGTGGTCTGGGAATCGAAAACTGACTCCACACACGCTGCGTCAGCATTCTTTACACAAATGTGGTGCTACATATACACTATATATATATATATATATATATATATATATGTATATATATATATATATATATATATATATATATATATATATATATATATTAAAAAAAAATATATAAACGCTTTTTAAAAAAAAAAATATATATATATATATATATATATATCCAACGGGTGGCTTAAATCCAGCGATCTGATTGGTTCCTAACTGTTGTATAATGAACGCGGTATATATGGCTTTGAATTGCACAGGCCAATGTTGAAGCAGTTTTATAAAGGAAACTGGACGAAAAATAAAACTTGAGAAGATAAATCTAAAACCTACCGTTGTTCTTAGACGGCCTATTTATTCTGTTAGTTTTTATTCTACCTCTTTTTTTTCTCTATTCCAATTTATTTTTCAATTGTTGATGTTTCATCGTTTCAAAGGCATTCAGAAATTAAACAGAGCAGTAAATAAATACACAAAAGAAAACCGAAGAAAACATAGCAATCAAAAAGCATAGACGTTATAGATAAATAGGTAATATGACGAAATGTCATTTCCAGAGCGCGTTTCGCCTGCATGCCGCACCGATGGGTCCTCTCTGAGGTCTAGTGATCATCCACCTGACTGGAACATGGGCGCAATGTGTTCTTAAAGTCTGTGGGGGGACTGATTAGGCCTATAAGATGCATTTTCTGTGAAAACGTCCTGGATAACCGGTCCATAATGATTAGATCTCAGTCTAATTAATCAAGCTAATAGGCTTGATGTTTGGCCTTTTTCTAAATTATATTTTTCTAGCAATTTTTCGAAGAACTAGGGTATTGTTTTTCGTTTTCTTTCTATTTCGATCTAAATAATGTTATTATACATAAGATATGCACACACAAAAATGTAGTTAAATGAGCGTGTCAGGATAACACGTGTCGCTGTGTCTCTCGGACGGCCAGAGGGATATGTTGGCGATGCGTTAAGGCTGCTACGTGGAGCTCTATTTCCACGATAGGCCGACCCAAGTGGTTAAGGAAATGCACTTCACTTACTCACCAACTTACTCATCAAAAGACATTCACTCCCATGACCCTGAGGAGCACAGTACATGCAACCGCACGCACGCACACACACACACACAGACACGCACACACACACACACACACACACACACACACACACACACACACACACACACACACACACACACACATAGAGACACACACACACACACACACACACACACACACACACACACACACACACACACACACACACACACACACACACACACACACACACACACACACACACACACACACACACACACACATTTACATCTAACAGTCACTTTCGATTACTATCTGTCTCACTCTCTCTCTCTCTCTCTCTCTCTCTCTCTCTCTCTCTCTCTCTCTCTCTCTCTCTCTCTCTCTCTCTCTCTCTCTCTCTCTCTCTCTCTCTCTCTCTCTCACTCTCTGTCTCTCATGTCTTTCTCTCTCTCTCATTCTCTGTCTCTCATGTCTTTCTCTCTCTCACTCTCTGTCCCTCATGTCTTTCTCTCTCTCTCTCTCTCTCTCTCTCTCTCTCTCTCTCTCTCTCTCTCTCTCTCTCTCTCTCTCTCTCTCTCAAACACACACACACACACACACACACACACACACACACACACACACACACACACACACACACACACACACACACACACACACACACACACACACACACACACACACACACACACACACACACACACAAGGCCAATATTAAACATTTAAAAGACTTCCAATAAAAGATGATCATGTTATTGGTTTCTGTGGTTTTTGATCAATATTGCAAACAAATATTTATTTTATAAAGTCAGCTTAAAAAATTACGATATTGCAATAGTGAAACTATTTGTGTATACATTATAACCTATTGTGGTCAGATGTGATGACTAATAGCCTAACAAATTTACTTCCTGATCGGATATTTGACAACTGACCTAAAACACGACAAGACTGGACATAATAATATAGCCTACTCATCGCTTCAAACCTTACAATTATTGTTAAAAAGGGATATAATGGATGTATTTAAACGAGTTTTCTATCGGTCTTAATGTTGACCGCACAGGCCTCTCCGTGACCTTGAGATCGGTTGCGCGCGTAACCTCGCGACCTTCTGTCCGTGCACCGGTTCACGTGCGCGACAGCCGTGCTGTCTTTGATACCGGGAGAGAGAAAGCAGGATACTATCATGTTATTATGTGCTATATTTCGACATTTACAGAGTCGGATGAAATGAGTGAACACAGGAGAGACGGAGTGCACTGCGAGGCAATTTCATGCTCTGCAACCTTTTCAACAGCCCAGATATCGCTGCGTCTCGCTGGATAAATCCCCTGCATTTCAGATTATTTATTTTTTTACATGAATATGGATTCAGTTGTCCCACTCACTGAACCAACGAGCTGCGAACCCAAATAGAAGAACACAGGGGCGCGCCCCGCGTGCACACCCCGGTTCTTAATTAAAATAGATCAGAACTGAAAGAGCGCGCGGGGCTCTTTCAACTCTGGAAGACAGAGAGAGAGAAAAAAACAGCCCATCCGCATGTTTCCTATTTTTTCAATATAAAAGTGTTTTATTTGGAAACATGGTTAAAATGTACATCATATATTCTTCCCGCACCATCTTCAGATATCGGCTGTCGTGACGCCGTCTACCGAGGACAGAGTACCTATGTGGCCCCCGAGGAACAGGCCGGGACTTTAAAAATAAACGGGTCGTCACAATAAAGGACGCACGTGATGTTTTGCACATCAGATTGTGGGGGTTAGTGATGGGGTGGCGGTGTTCCCCCAACATGTTTCAGCGCCAGTTATAACGAAGGCACCAACTACACATGAGACATACAGGCCTATGAGGAGGGTCCTTCTCTCTGGGGACGGCCATGTGGTTTCATCAGAGAGGGGCCTGCTACTGGATGGGACCAATAGCCTATCGAAGGTTTTTAAGGAGCCCCCTGCGACTGGTCAAACCAATCCGAACGTCTCCCTCTCTGGAGATCAGGACAGGGTGCGTTGCACATCGTTCACCAACACCGCGCGCTCCTGGTATGAACGCGCTCTCGTATCTTCGCTGCCAAACACTTGTGGAATGCAACGTCAGAGCGTCCAGACGATTTGTTTTATTCTCTCGGGCCTCGGGCCCCCGGGTGCTCGATCGGCCTGTTGGAGGCTCGCATCAACAAACGAAAAGCCAATATATGATTATAGATAGGAGTTGATTTGGAGGGTGTGTGTGTATTGTGTGGGTATGTTAGTGTGTGTGTGTGTGTGTGTGTGTGTGTGTGTGTGTGTGTGTGTGTGTGTGTGTGTGTGTGTGTGTGTGTGTGTGTGTGTGTGTGTGTGTGTGTGTGTGTGTGTGTGTGTGTGGGGGGGGGCTTCAGTGCTGATTGTTACGCCAACTCCTAACTCAAGAAGGAGGAATCGGCTAAACGAGATCATCAAAAGGTCCTTTTTTCCAGGCTTTGTTTTCCAATAAAATCTTTGGTTTGTGGTGTCAGGTCACACAAGTCCCATTAGTCAGTTTGTTCACGAGTTCACGAAACAGTAGACCTATAAGATATTCAACCCTTTTTTCAAAGGTAGTATGGCGTGAGACGTCTCTCCCATACTGTTAATTAAATTAGATATATACAATGTACACAGTCCCATAATTGGCGAGGGATCTTCCACCGCGCCGCGCGTGTGCGGTCGCCTATGGGCAGACGTTTTACCCAATTCACACCTAATTGAAGTCCACGCGAGTCGAGGCCTAATGAACGGAGACCTCTTCATAACAGCAACCCGGATGATCACTATAGGCCCGCAGTACTTCTACTGTTCATAAAATGTGATTTCAAGGGCTGGGATTCTTGTATCATTGTCAGATAAACAAACTAGTCGCTCTCCTCCTTGTCTTCCTGAATGGTGGTCGTGGAGTGGTTGTATAATCCTTGCGCCATGAGTTGGAGCGCCAGGCCGTTCTTGAAGCCGCTCGCCTTTTTAATTTTAGCTCTCTTGTTCTGGAACCAGATCTTGATCTGCGACTCGTTGAGGCTGAGCTCCTGGGCCAGAGACTGCCTCCTCTGCTCCGTGATGTAGCGGTTGGCCTGGAACTCGGTCTTCAGCCGCTGCAGCTGCTCGGCCGTGAACGCCGTCCGGGGTCGCTTGTCCTCCTTCTCGTTTTTCGTCTTTTTCAATTTCCGTGTCCTTGGACCTACAGTAGGAGCGATAGTAAAAACGACAATATAAATATACAAGGATTGCGACTATTGTTGCATCTGTATGCAGCTGGAAAGGACGCATTGTTGGGACCTTGTTTGTACAGGTTCTAGGCTACTCATTTATAAATAGGCGAAACCAAATGATAAACACAGATAATAGGCTATATTCTTAAAATAGAATACAAATAAGATCAACACGAATCTACTAAACTATCACTTTAATTACAATAATAATATCAGTAATGCAACGTGCTTAGTCCTAATAATAAAATATATTATTATTTTATATTGGGCTATTATCATTATATTATTATCATCATTATCCATAATAATAATAATAACAACCTTAATAATA
Organism: Gadus macrocephalus; assembly: GCF_031168955.1. Classification (NCBI taxonomy): domain Eukaryota; kingdom Metazoa; phylum Chordata; class Actinopteri; order Gadiformes; family Gadidae; genus Gadus; species Gadus macrocephalus. The sequence continues at coordinate 5,069,355 of NC_082401.1, forward strand.
ATATCAATGAAAATGTATATTTGATAATTGATCATTAATGAATATCATTGTTGTAATAGGCCTAATTGTAGCCCACTTTGGATGTTTTTCCAGTTCATCTGAATCTGTTTTAATTATAGGCGTAACAACCACAGTTCTTATTTGCAGGTTACTTTTTCATTTGTAGCTATATTGAGCTATTGTAGCTATAACAATAAATATACTATTTTCTGGTATACAAGCAAGACCTAGATCAACGTGTCGGCCTGTCGGCTCCGTCATCTGATCAGGACAGCCTCTGATAGCTCCGTTTAATCCCCGATACACAGAGACCGACCTGTTTGTTATTGTGCCACGACGTGACCCAGTCAACCAAAACACGCGAGGGCTGACGCTTTTTTTAATTACCGCGAGAGTCACCGCACACACCTACAACGTCACCTACAAATTCAGAACGGGCTCGCAGACTTTGTGCTCGGGATATTCACCTTTTGATTAAACCCATTAAGCACCTTTTGATTAAAAAACAGCTGCACCTTTATTTTTGCCTAGATATTATGCCTAGACAAATGTAAATGGAATTAAAGTTCAAATAAAAGTGGAAAAGTTGTAAATTAAACAAATCCCCCGGTTACAGTATGTGTGCTATTATATATGTTTCAGACCTATCGGTAGCCAACCGTTGTTCATTAGAAAATATAATAGGCCTGGAGGAGGTAAAATGTCATTGGGGTGGATGCAATTTAGTAAATACTAATATACAAAAAAATATAGAAAAATAGTGTAGTAAGTAAAATAGTATAATAGTTGCAGTTGGCTATGCCTATTACGTCTGTTAAATTACAATAATATTTGGGTAATTACAGAAATAGGCCTAATGTAATTTACTAAATGGCATTGTTATTTTTTTCTAATGCAATGCAGAGATTTTACTGTATCTGAATAGGTCATGTTTTTGTAAAGAACCAAACCAGTTGAAAATAAAAGATAACAATCAAAAGATTTCTTATTTCATATTTAGATATTGTAATATTGATATTTTTCAATGCTTAGGCCGAGCAAAATACTATCATGCCATAAGGCACCAATTATCCACGGTGCTTTAATTAATTCAAAATGTCCTCCCAGCTGAGGCTCTGTCGGTTGATGTTATTTCTCCTTTATTTGAACGTATTCGTGTTTCTCCGTTCATGTGAATTTAGCCGCTCTGTGCGTTCGCTCACGGAGGAGATGGTCAAATACCATCGTTTTCATAGGCTAATTGAAACACCCTGTCACGGCCTAAAGTTTACCGTAAAAATAATATACAATTCACTGCCAGAAGGTCTTCAGGATTACAACACAAGGCTTTTTTTTCCAGGAATATGTCAAACTAGGCTGACACGGAAAACCTTTTCTATCAAACACTGCACGGCTGAATGCCTGGTTCTGTTCTCAATAGATGAACTCTCCTGAACGCAACAACACCTTTCAACTGCATGTTACAACTAAGCTACAGACATAGCCTACATATGGCCCGGCCGACTCTCACTGAGACTCACATGGTTCAACTAACGTTCAACTCATTCAATATATAATATTAATTCATTTCATATTATTAGTGAATATGATAAATATTTGATTGAAACCAACATAATCCCAAACAGGGCTAAATCAACAATGTAACCAAGCGAGATAATATAATATTTTTTTGTACGAATATAGATATTTGGATATGACTAAAAATTAAAAATATATGTAGTCTCCACGATAAAAAACGGAATTATCCAAATAGCTAAAGCAAGAATAAGCGTCCCACTGAAAACTAAACCAACACACAAACTAAACCAAAGGAAAGGCCTCGGTTCCATATAGTGGTTTATTCCGTTCACCACAACGCAGAGCCACTTATCGTTGTTGTTCATAAACTCTCGTCTGGTTGTTCGTAAAGTCTCGTCTTTTTGTTCATAACTCTCGTCTTACCAGATGACGGCCTGTCCGAGTAGCGCGTGCAGTAGACCCACGCGGGCCACAGCAGCGGCTGCGTCTCGGGCGTGGGGGTCGTGCTGCCGCCGGTCCCGTTCAGGACCACCGAGGAGGAGGACGTTGTGTCCCCGAACTTCGCGCCGCCCCCCCCGCCACCCGAGCCGTCCTCCGCCGCGGAGCTCGAGCTTTTCTTGGGGCTTGGCGACAGCGCGAGGGACGAGGCAGCGGAGGACGACGAGGTGCTGTCACTACTGCAGTTGGAGTCCTGGCAAGGCGTGCCCGGGTGGGTGGGTCGGACCACCGGGAGACCCCCCCGTTCCCGGCTCGAGCTCTGAGCCCGTTCCCTCGCGAGCTCCTTCTTGCAGCCGAAGTCCGGCCTCAAGATGTTGTCGATGAAGAAGTTGGTGGTCCTGTGGGCCTGCTGGGCGGCCTGGAGCGGCAGGATCGGCGGCGAAGGGAGGCTGGGAGAGGGGCTCTCTGCTCCGCTGCTATCCGGACTGTTAGCGTCCCGCGGCTCCTCCATCACGGCTCGAGACGCTCCAAGTCCACGTCCACTTGTTGGGCTGCAGTTGTATCCAATAATAATTCTACAAACCGCGATGGCTCGATAACTGAAACTAGTTATTTTCCCATCTGAATATTATGATGCATTATTTTTGTGTTTTAAACTGGTGACATCCCGCGTGCGTGTTGCGCCGCTGTGTCATATCGTCGACTTCACTAAACACCGACCACGGAACCGCGCGCTCTGCTCGCTCCCCGTGCCGTTCAGCACCGCTGTATGACAGCGAGATGTTCCCCAAGCCTTCACATCACTCAGCCCCCCCCCCCCCCCCCCCCCCCCCCCAACACACACACCACCAACCCGAGGAGCACGAGGAACACGAAGAGTGAGAGCGGACCAATCGCTGCCCGGGACACTTCTGGATCTGGGTGACGACGTCCAATAACGTCACGCGTCTCTGAGCAACAGAAGCACCGAAGAGGTTCACAGAAACCCAAGAAGAGATGATCACTGCTTGCTTACGTGCCTTCAGCCTGATGAGAGTAGAGACTAGATCTAGCCTATATAGGTCTAAATCTAGCCTTATATAGGTCTACATAGCTTTTAGGTCTACTATATCATGCTCAAATAAATTAAACGAATATGTCCTGATTATTTATTCAGGGTTCCGTTGAGCATTATTGGACAAAGCCGAATTGCGAGATTACAATAAATGTAGGCTACTTCAAATTTCAACAAATAGGCAATTTTTTATCTTAATATCAATCGCAACTGCAATCCGCAATTAGACCAAATTGATCGTTTTCTAATATTGTTTGTTTTAATTGAAAACCAAAGAGAAAAATAATTCAATAGAGAAAAGCTGATCTTTTAAAGTTAAATGATGACCGTAAAATATGAAATTATGACAATTTTCTACTTTTAGAATTTGTTCACCCAGAATAATCCTATTATTTATGAAACTCGAGGTATTTGGAGACTGTGAGGCTAATTAGTTGTGCGTAACAATAGATTGCGCGCGCACACCAACAGGCCTCAAAACGGTAGTTTCATTCATACATATTTAGTCATATATGACTCAATGGACCAATAGAGTAGAAATAGATGGAAAACATACTGGGCTGAGCAACACAGTACCAGTCACCACTCCTTTAGTTACACGTTTCAGGAATAAGCCAAAAGCACTAATTTGTCAAGCTCCGCTTATTACATTTAACAAATGCTTTATGGCTTGTCTTACCTTATTTTCCCCCCAGGGTAACAATTGTCAACAAAATAGTTTTCCAGGCTCGAATGAGCTCTTATCTCTCCTGTAAAGCGATGTGAGAGGGGGCTGCCCGTGGATAATTTATAGGTTTTAATTACTTATTTTCCGCCTGATCAGCCGGACGTTCATCACCTGGACGCGAGAGAAAGCCTCTGTCACCGTCACCGGGAAAACACTTCATCATCACAGCCCGGTAACAGACACGAGGACCACGTCCAGTACTGAAACACAGAGAATAACACAGGCAGGGAGGAGAAACAGCAGAATAATACAAGGCAGAGAGGCGAAAACAGGAGAGAATAACACCGAGGCATGGGAAAACAGAGAATAATACCGGCAGGGAGCAGAAAACAGACGCAGAAAACGACTTTATTGATGGTTTCTTTCTTTCTTTCTTTCTTTCTTTCTTTCTTTCTTTCTTTCTTTCTTTCTTTCTTTCTTTCTTTCTTTCTTTCTTTCTTTCTTTCTTTCTTTCTTTCTTTCTTTCTTTCTTTCTTTCTTTCTTTCTTTCTTTCTTTCTTTCTTTCTTTCTTTCTTTCTTTCTTTCTTTCTTTCTGTTGTTCTTCCTTATGATCTTAATTTTGTTCATTCTTTTTCTTTCAAATGTATATTTTAGGTTGTGATAATTATATATAAATCAACACAATCTAAATTTATTTACTCAATTTTCCTAGACTTAAACCTTGTTAAATGCATTCTCCCTTCAGGCGGCCATATGGTCGTTTTGTCATTTTATCTATATTTGTATCTTTATCTCTCCTCAAACCTTTGCCATGGGTCTAAAGACGGGCCTACCTGAGGGTCGGCATAAGACCACCAATGTATGTTCTACAGATCGGAGCCGGGGGTAGGCTATATAGGCTGAGCGTATTCAAACATTGAATTTCAGCATTTTCTATTATTCGAGTGAGTTTCTTTCTTTGCGTACCTATTTGTAGGCATATGTCATTTTTTCTACAAATTTGCTATTAGAAAACTAATAGCCTACATAATAATGCCCATAAAGACCAGTTTCAATTAGATCTTAATAATCAACAACAATGAGTGAGCTAGAGGTGTGTGAATAAGGGTCGAGCCTATATGTTGGGAAAATACATGTATACATTATAGCAGTTATTTTGAAAGAATTCATAAAAATATGGGAACTGGCTTTTTTACACAAGTCAATGTTATTTACAACTTTACGAAAAGCTTGACTATTTATGAATATACATAATCAACTAAATAAATGGTAAAATGTTGACGACTTGTAAAAAATATTTCATAATAAATTGAGACTAATCCTGTGCTATGTCAAACAACATGTGTAATGACCGCATTTATAACTGGTCTTATTAAGGCTAGGCTTAATTTGGAAAATGTAAAAAACCCTACCCTTTCGGGTAGGACTAGGCTGTTAAATAGATAAAAATACGCCAGCTTTATTTAAATCACACAGTCATAGGCCTGAATAACCGTGTATGGCATGTTGTTTGAAAATGGCATATTCAGTTCTCACAATATGAGAATGAAACAAACTAGACAGACTAGCCTACATTGAGTAGCCAGGTAGATCCTAATCGGGCCACTAGAACAGATTAGCCAACGTGTAGAGGCCTATTCCACTCAACCTGCACCCACTATCAGTCAAATCAGAGGCAGGGCGTGGAATGAAGCGAATGCTACCAGCAATAGAAAATTATAAAAGGACGCCATCTTGTGGCATTTTGTGGCATCAGCAGTATCACGGCTTTGAACAAGTGACGTGATACTGTTATGTGGACTCAAACATGAACACTGCTTACCCCAACACCATGGCTGGTGCAACCGGCTAATGTTGACTGTTGGTAAGTATGAAATTGTCCAATTGTGGTATGGTTAGCCTAATCTTTGAGTTTGAGGCGAAGGTTTGGGGTGATGCTTAAGGGTTGGGTTAATTAGAGTTAGGGGTTAGTCTATATTACCGTTGATGATGATATTGTGACCTGTTGGGATTTCTAGGAGCATTCTGCCCTTTCAGCACCTTTTCTCCTTGGTGTTGCTTGGGGGTAGGCCAATAGGAAGGCCAAGGATTAGGGCTGTTGTGGGTTAGGGCTGTGTAGGGGTTATGTTTAGGGTTAGGTTTAGGGTTAGGGTTAGGGCCTGTGATTAGGGATTAGGGGTTAGGTTCGGGTTAGGGCTATGGTTAGGGTTTGGGTTAGGGTAAAAGGGTTAGGGTTAGCGCTATGGTTAGAGCTATGGTTGGTTGGGTTAGGGTTATGATTAGGGGTTATGCTTAGGGTTAGGGTTATTGTTAGGGTTTACGTTTAGGATTAGGGTTTGGGGTTATGCTTAGGGTTAGGGGTTATGTTTAGGGTTAGGGGTTATGCCTAGGGTTAGGGTTAGGGATGGGGTTAGGGGTTATGCTTAGGGTTAGGGTTATGGTTATGGAAAGGCATGAGGCTTAGGTTTAATGGTTGTTGTTGTGGTTCTTGATGTGGTTGTTGTAATGGTTGATCAGTGTTTCCCCCAGGAAATGTCAAGGTGGTCGAAAAGCAGAGGGGGGGATTTCCATTCAAAAAGCTTTATGGCACGACTATTGTTGTGAACAGTATTACCGAGGCATTATTTATTATTTATTTTTTTATGCCTGATGGAAGTACGAATTCTTTCCCTACGAGAGTTTTCTACTTTGTCAATGCATTATAATTTAAAAAAGATAACCCTAACCCTATTTTTTAATTTTAATATTAATCATTAATTCATAAAAAAAAATTCTTTATTTATTTTTTGTTGTTTTTTATACAATGGTAGTCAAGGCTTGTTGTTAAGGCCTTAACCATACAGTGCTGGGGGAATCACTGCTTGATGTTGTTACGGTTAGGGTCATATTGTGTAGAGCTGTGGTTAGTTATAAGGTTCATGTATTCTTAGGATTCGAGTTATATTTATGTCTGAGGGTTATGATAAGATAGGGTTTGGGTTCATGGGTGTTGTGGTTGTTGTTATGGTTAGGGCTGTGGCTTAGGTTGTGGTGTTATAGAGTTAGGGTTAGGGTTATAGTTAGGGGTAACGGTTATGGGTATGTTGTTAGGCCAAAACCAAATAACTATAACTCTTACTGCTAAACTTTTGGGTTAGTGTGTGTGGGTGTGTATGTGGTTGTGTGTGTTTGTGTGTGTGTGTGTGTGTGTGTGTGTGTGTGTGTGTGTGTGTGTGTGTGTGTGTGTGTCTCCCTGTGTGTGTGTGTGTGTGTGTGTGTGTGTGTGTGTGTGTGTGTGTATGTGTGTGTCTCTATGTGTGTCTGTGTGTTTCTGTATGTGCGTGTAAATTGTATTATTATATTTACATGTATATGTAGTGCAAACACAAGTTTGAGTGTTTTTTTATGTTTTCTTTTATTGGTAGTTATTATCATTAGTTGTCTCAAGTGCATAGTAGATGTTTTGATATATTTCAAAAATGTCCGCTGTAGTACAATCTGCTATAACAAAGAAATACACAACTCAGTTAATAAGATGTCTTTAGATAATTCATAAGAAGTAGAAGAAAACTTAGAAGAAATTAAATGAAATTCCCAAAATGTTCCTTTTGAACCTATTAGATTCCTTTCTTACAAGTATTCTCACTTTATGGCCATATGTGTGGATAAGTGTAAATCAATCACGAGCAATCACTATCTCGATATACAATTCAGAAAAGGGATTTAAAGTTGTGTAGTTGGCATATAGGCTAGTCCTATGTTTTCACTTTTATAATAATATCACACAAAATTTGATTAAAAAGATTAGTGAATACATATATATACTATACTAAATTGAATCAATTTATTGATTTTATTTTAAAATTGATGTTATGGTTACGGATTTAAACTAAGGCATAACTTCTCAGTTATACCTCCTAATCTACGACTAGGACCTTCCTAAGATGATAAGGACCTTGTCATGGACAGGACTCAACACACTGTTCTCTCCTGGGAAACGAAAGCTAGAGCTCTGATTGACTGGCTTGGATCAAAAAGTTCACTAAGAAGTCATGAGTCAACAAATTGAACTACCAACCCGATAGGATTTCACTTCCCAATTCTCAATCACATGGATATTCTGACAGAGGCACATTTTTCGCCAACTTGCAGACGTGAGCTTTTGGTACGTCACAGGATGGGGTTATAGCTTAGTGCAGATGGGCTGGTGGTCATTCAGAGTTGGAGAGTTCATAGAGGACCTGCGGCCACAGTCACCTTCCTCTTTACACCATGCCGAAGAGGAGCGATATACTTCACTTTGAGAGTGACGGTAAGAACGGTTCTTATATAGTTTTGGCCCTTAAATGACTAATATTATACAAAATACTTAACATTACCCTATTATACTTAATACTTATTATTAAGTATAATGTGTTCAGGCATACTGCAGCCAAATCTTCCAGGTCCTGTCTTTGTATCGATTGTTTAACCCCTGCCTGCTCCTTAATGACCTGTCTATGTATCGACTGTCTCACCCCTACCTGCTCCTTAATGACCTGTCTCTGTATCGACTGTCTCACCCCTACCTGCTCCTTAATGACCCGTCTCTGTATTCACTGTCTAACCCCTACCTGCTCCTTAATGACCTGTCTATGTATCAACTGTCTCACCCATACCTGCTCCTTAATGACCTGTATCTGTATCGATTGTTTAACCCCTGCCTGCTCCTTAATGACCCGTCTTTGTATTCACTGTCTAACCCCTACCTGCTCCTTAATGACCTGTCTATGTATCAACTGTCTCACCCCTACCTGCTCCTTAATGACCCGCCTCTGTATTCACTGTCTCACCCCTACCTGCTCCTTAATGACCCGTCTCTGTATTCACTGTCTCACCCCTACCTGCTCCTTAATGACCTGTCTATGTATCAACTGTCTCACCCCTACCTGCTCCTTAATGACCTGTCTCTGTATTCACTGTCTAACCCCTACCTGCTTCTTAATGACCTGTTCACTGTCTAACCCCTACCTGCTCCGTAATAACCTGTCTCTGCTGTCTAACCCCTACCTGCTTCTTAATGACCTGTCTCTGTATTCACTCTCGAGCCTCTACGTGCTCATTAATAACCTGTCTCTTCTGTCTAACCCCTACCTGCTCCTTAATGACCTGTCTCTGTATTCACTGTCTAACCCCTACCTGCTTCTCAATGACCTGTTCACTGTCTAACCCCTACCTGCTCCGTAATAACCTGTCTCTGCTGTCTAACCCCTACCTGCTCCGTAATAACCTGTCTCTGCTGTCTAACCCCTACCTGCTTCTTAATGACCTGTCTCTGTATTCACTCTCGAGCCTCTACGTGCTCATTAATAACCTGTCTCTTCTGTCTAACCCCTACCTGCTCCTTAATGACCTGTCTCTGTATTCACTGTCTAACCCCTACCTGCTTCTTAATGACCTGTTCACTGTCTAACCCCTACCTGCTTCTTAATGACCTGTTCACTGTCTAACCCCTACCTGCTCCGTAATAACCTGTCTCTGCTGTCTAACCCCTACCTGCTTCTTAATGACCTGTCTCTGTATTCACTCTCGAGCCTCTACGTGCTCATTAATAACCTGTCTCTTCTGTCTAACCCCTACCTGCTCCTTAATGACCTGTCTCTGTATTGATTGAACCCCTACCTGCTCCTTATGGCCTGTCTCTGTCACTGTCTAACACCTACCTGCTTCTTAGTATCAAGTTACCCTGCCTGTTCCTCGATGGCTTACATCTCGTCATTATACATTAAACAATCCCACACATTACCAATAGATGGCAGTAGATTGTGGCTATTTTTCACAGCAAAAAAAGCTCTTTCAAATACTTGTGAAAGACAAGCAGGTGTAGCCAAACAATTTTTTTTGTCAAATGAGATGGTTAATTGTCTTACTCTGAATAAGCGTATATGCATAGCTCATGGGATGGTAAGATTTGCCTTCATATATGATGATTATCTGTTTTCTTTAGCATACACTATATACCCTACGAGGGCTGTCTGATTAATGGGTTATTCAAGTATCAACTTATCGTATCTTTCCTGTGTATCACTCCTCTCCGCTGTATCAAATAGGCTGCTGACTGCTCTCTAGTGTCATGTATATACTGTGTGTTGTGTATTTAGATGAGCTGGTGGCGAAGCCCAAAGCGCAGCCGTGTTTGAAGGTCATCATAGTGGTTCAGGTGCTACTGAGCGTGTTCACCACTCTCCTGGCCGTCAAAGGTAGGCTTCCCGTTGCTGTCGGCTCTGAGGAAGAGGCCTTTGAGAGTCTTTTTTAAGTGAAACTGCTTGATATTAGGAATTATAAGGTTATAGACGGTCAAATAGTTGGGGACGATGTTATTTCCCTATTTTTATGATGAATCCTTTCATGTGGTCTGGTGAAATTACTCAGTAAGCAAAATACTGTACTTAACCCAACAGAACTTCCTGTGAACATCTTCTGTCCTTCCTGTTCCTGTGCTTTCCACAGTGTTCACAATGAAGGCCCCGGCCCCAGGGGTCCACTCAGAGAATATGTCCCCCATCAAACTAGAAAGCCTCAGGCAGATTAGCAACTGCAGCCAAGAGATGGAATCCCTGAGACACCATCTCCAAACCCTGCAGACTCAGGTCTCTAAGCTGCTCCCATTGCTTTCCACAAGATTGTGGATGTTGACTTTCATTCCCAGCAGTTTAAGAGTGAAACAGTTTAAGATGGCTGGTCATTAGCCTTCTCATTGTTGAGAAGGCTCACCCCCTTCTCCTCCTCTCTCTTGCCTCAGGTTAACACCAGACCTCTCTGCCTTGAGCACAATCTGACCAGTATGAACTTGCTTCCAGGTAAAGCCAGTTTCATAGTGCATGTGGGTTTGGGTTTGTATATAGTAGAATAAGTTTATACATTTTAGTATATATTTGTGTAATGTGTGTGTGTGTGTCAAATTATACACAAATCGTATTGATTGTTCATTTTAATAAAGTATCAATATAAAATTGCTTGCTTTTTTGTGTGTGTTTGTGTGTTGGTGTGTGAGTGTGTGTGTGTTTGTTTGTGTGTGTTTATGTGTGTGTGTTTGCGTGCATGCACGTGCGTGTGTGTGTGTGTGTGTGTGCTTGTGTGTGCGTGTGTGTGTGTGTGTGTGTGTGCAGGCCCCCCCGGTCCTATGGGCCCAGTGGGACCACCAGGTGCACAGGGTACTCCCGGAGAATCTGTTATGGGAAGAAGTGGAAGTCCAGGTAGGACACCTGTTAACCTCTCTATTGTGTGAGTGTGTGTGTGTGTGTCTATGTGTGTCTGTGTAAGTGTGTCTGTGGGTGAGTGTGAAGGATTCTTCTTTAATCAGCATCTATTTAACAAATTAATTTGCGGTAATTTGAGTGATATTTAAAGATAACTATGCTATATATGTTAAAATAACTTAATTTATCGTGTGATGGATCAATATTCCTACTGCACCCCTCGGTCTTCCAGGACTACCAGGACAGAAAGGCGAGGAGGGAATGTTGGGTAAGGAATTTTGTTTGGATCCTACAGGATACATTAAAATCACTTTTATTGAACAGCCAAATGCCCTGTTGTTGTTGTGTTGTTTCCCTCATTAAGTACCTTGTGATGCTAAGATAAATACGATTTGATGATATTTGTTTATCATGCTTCTACAAAAAAATTAGCACAACAACTAAGTGATCCATGAGTAAAGTTAGATTCTATACATTGAAAGGCATTTTTGTGTGTGTGATGTATGATACACTATATATATATATATATATATATATATATATATATATATATATATATATACATATATATTTTAGGGCTGTTAAAATAAGCGTGATCATAACATGTTAATGCAATCTTATTTTAATTTGATGAACAAAGGAATAAATCGCATTAACGCAAGTTCTTGTCACGACTTGACTCAGGGACAGGGACTCAGAGAAGCAAAACTCAAAGGACGGCAGTATGTTTAAACCAAAAACGCTTTACTAGAAAATGGTAACAAAAAACGCTCTCATGGAGGATACAAAACTATAACAAAAGATGCCCGCTTAGGAGGATACAAAACACAATTACATGCAGTATTATCTGCAAGTGGTTGGGCACAAAAAACGAACCAACACTGAGGCTTGACAATACCCTGGGGACGCAAGACAAACTGACATTAGACAAAGGAAAACAAGGGCTATTCATACATGAGGGAGGGGAACACAGGTGAGATGAATCAGGGACCGGGGAGGCAATCACAGTTGAGGAAGTCAAGTGCCTGAAACGAGAGGGAAAAGGGAACTACAAAATAAAACAGGAAGTGAAAGACAAGACATGAGTGATTTTAACTTGGCTCAACAGAATTAACAAACTTTGAGTGATATGACAGTAAATAAAACTCCCTCAATATCACTTGGTCTAGTTTTTGCTTATTCAGTACATTTGGTATGAATGATAATGGGTCATTCCATTTGATCTCATTTCACTTCAATTGGAGTGGATTTAAAATGTAATTTAAAAAAAATTATTAATTGTGAGTTAACTCACCAATGCTATGAGATTAAGCGCGATTACAATTATGAATCATTAGAAAGCCCTAATATACATATCTATTCATAAGGATACGTACTAAAGGATGACACATCATTCCTTAGGCCAGCGCGGCCCAGTGGGAGATCCTGGACGTCCTGGATATCCAGGAGTCCCAGGAGTAAAGGGTTCCCAGGGTGAGAAGGGAGATCCCGGTAAGTTCTGCCTGCGACCGTGTGATACCCCACAAGGGCTACGCACCCTGAAGGGTCAGTGAGAAGGGGGGAACTTGTAAAGTTTAATGTTTTAAATTATGTCGGAAACTATTCATATTTGTTGGATTCATTTAATGTAATATACATTTTGATTGTTACTGATCAATAACTAAGGTTGAGTCCAGAAATAGAGGTTAGCCTGTGTGTCATTTAAAATATTCACTAAAACACAAAGCTTTGGAAACATTGACCGAGAAGGAGTTATTGGTTTAGAAATGTCCAGGCATCGGATAAGAGATGGTTCTAGTTCTGGGATATTGATGTTGTTGTTTTTTGTTTATGTGAGGAAGACAATAGCAAGGGTTTGGCTTGGTCCGGTTGAGATGAGGAATAGCTTTAGATTCTTAGTTTAGTATGGACCGGTGTTTCAAAGGGTTTAGCATGCTGAGGTTCAGCCATGAGTGTTAGAGGGTTTGAGTCAGGGTGTGAGCGGGTTGTGAAATGCAGAAGACATTAGCTTTCAGTTGCAGGTCCTGCGATCATCTGGGTTCTGATGACCTGTCAGCCCCTGTCAGAGGCAGATGAAACACTGGATCGATGGGCGTCCGACATTTTCCCACAGTCCTCCTCTGCTCTCTCTCCCCCATTGCTGACATTTCCCTGTTTGAGATCTTAATCAGGGCATGGGTTAGCAAGAGGTTTCCCAAATCAATCCGGCCCAGTGCTGCTACCTCAGAGCAACGGGTCCTGAGTTTGAATCCCTGGGGGTGGACTCTTCTATGTTCTCCTTGTGATCTCGTGGGTTTGCTCCCAAACAACAAAAACACTCCTGCCCAAAACTAAGGCGATTGCTCTACATGTGGAGTTGGTTCACGGCCCTCGCTCTAGCAGCCCACTGCTCCTGGCTTCTAGCTAGCATTGGTTAAATACAGACGAGAAATTTCCTAAAGGGATTAATAAATATAAAAATTTAAATGGTTGGATTAAAATGGACCAAACAGCTCAAGTGCTAAAGCATCCTTGCAGGAAATGTGTAGATGCATGCAATTAAGGAGCAGGTAGAGCTTTTTGTGGACATTGGGGTTAGAACCCAAAACCTTCTGCTGTTAGTCTTCTATCTCACAGACACAAATATCCAAATCACCACGGCAGACAGCCAGAAAGAATGAGTGAACATGAATGAGAACCGATATTCTGAAATGTTGTCATTTTTTATTCATTGAATACAACTTTTATGATAAGGTTTCAACATATATGTTTTCTCTGTGCTCCCCCAGGAGAGAGGGTGATGGGCCCTCCAGGCCCCTCAGGGCCCAGGGGGGAAGTGGGACCTCACGGGATTCCTGGGGAGCGAGGGTCCAACGGCACCTCAGGTGAGGGTTCTATCCATGTAATATAGATATTTACAGTGCATATATATACATCAATATATATATATCAATAGATGTATTTCAATATATATATATCAATATATATATGTATATATATCATTATATATAAATTGATATATTTGTATATCTATCAATATACTGTATATATATATATATATATATATATGTTTTTAGTTCAACTCTTCCTCTCTTAGGGTGTATGTGCATCCCAAAATGGGACAGTTGATAAGTGTTTACTGCTCCCTTTAGCGGCTCCCTGCTGGATTTTTGTTTGGTCCGACCCAATTCAGCGCATACAAAATGCCCTGGCTAGGTAGTTACCTTCAAAAGTGCCCACAAACCAGCTGTGTTGCCACGGCACTGCATATGCTCACAGACTTAGCAATTGAGACTTAGCGAAGAGGCTAGAATTCCTGAATGTTAAATGTCCTGGTCATGGGCCAGTTGGGAATTTTGGATGGAACTGTGGATATTTTATTGCTTCAACCTACCTGTTGAAATGGACTGGCTCAGTTGGGAAAAGTTATATTTGAGTTCAGTTGACCGTCTTGTTCTACGTAGATTCATACAACCTGAGCACTGCATTCTGAATCAGAATGCCTAGGTGGTATTCCAGCAAGCTACCCCCCCCCCCCCCCTCTACACTTACCCGTTCTATTTATTGAGGTGCAGCTCTGAACCAAGAGTTCTTAATCCCACTGCCTAAAACGGAGCCACCACTAGCACCGCGCAGGTCCGTGAGCATGCACAGTTGTGTGTTAACACATGATATAACGTTGTTATTTGTTGGTTCTATTGGAGAAAACATCCTAGCCAGGGCACTTCATGAGCGCTAAAGTGTGTTGTACAAAACAAAGCTTCAGCTGCTTTACATTAGTTTGGAATAAAATGTATCTAAATGGCTGGCCATTTGAAGGCTTGAGTTGAAAGTATCAGGGCTGATTGTGACAATGTCAACAGTTAACCTGGGGTATTAGCAAAGCGGCTAAATCCTTTAAAGTTTGAACAACCATTCTCGGTTTGTATGTTTTATACAGAAGGCCAAGGCGAATCATGTTGTAACACTTAAAAGGGGTTTGTTTCAATACAGAAAATGGACGCGAGACCATTAAACCCTCATCTTTTTCGGTTTTCTTAGGTCCAGAAGGAAGAAATGGATCGGGTGGAATAGCTGGTAAGAGGCTTCAAACAGCATGACTGTCATTATGACACATGATAATTACATGATTCTTCAAAGAAAAATATAATCTTTATCTAAATAATAATTAAAAGAAAATGCTCAATGTCAATGCCTAATTGAGATTGCTTGACATTTAAGGACAATGTCATGACAGTTCTTTCCAGTATGCTACCTGTTAAGTTCCAATCCATTAGCTCCCCTTGTTAGCTTCCTTTATGTTGGCTTCCTGACTGATTAGCTTATTACTGTAGCACCCTTTCATCGTCATATCCTGGCAGCCTTCCTGTCCCAAAGTATAGCATAGCTTCCAGATAGCTTCCTGACCCTCACAACAGATAGCCTACCTGCCTGATTTTCCCAACAAATACCTGGCTGTCCAAACAGATAGAATAGCGTCCTGACTGTACCAATAGTTAGCTTATAGCTTAATCACTGTAAGCGTTATCATCCTAACTTTTAACATTCTGCCTGTAGCTTCAGTCTGTAGCTTGCCAAAAACTCTTGGTTTAAAAGTGGACAGGTAATTACGTTTGAAAAATAGGCTTTCGCTCTGAGCCTTGCTTCGACACTCATCCTTCTCAGGGCCAACACGTGCATGCTGTCAGTGAGCACAACCTGCTCTCGGCCACCTGTGGATAAATGATGGCCCTGATCCATATTTAATATGCTTCTAGACGGGCTAGGAGACGTATCATTTCTCAATGCTGACGAACGAGCACCACCTCCAGTTACACATGCAATTGATAACTTTAGCAGGTTTGCTAACAAACTGAATAATTGGTAATAATTCCCAACACCTAGATTTATCATTGCTCTGTTTAATTGAATGGATTATCATGTCCATATTTAAATCAAATAAATGAATAGGCCTAGAAACTCTTGAAACCCCTTTTTCATGGACATGATAAAGAAAATGAGAAAATGCATTTCCTGCAGAAAATGTGGTGCAAAATGAGGTTGAAAATAGGTTTTGGCACAGCCACATAGTTTAAAATGTAAAAAAATGTTAAGTGGCCAAAATCAAGTGAAGGGATTTGAACAGAGTCAAAATGGAGTAGACAATGTAAACATGCACACCATTTAAAACATTTAAAATAGTTGAAAAAAAATAAAGTGTCATAAAGAGTTAAACAAATAGCTAATGTGATCCAGTTTGATTACATTTGAGATTAAATATAGAATAGCTGAGCAGTTCTGTTGGCAATTTCCAGCTCAACTATAGACTAAAAACCGCCCAATCAACGAAAACCCGCCCAAAACATATATTGCCAGATATCCAATAATCATTTACTTCTGCAATGGCAAATACACGAAAACAAACCTAAATGCAACCTGATTATTAACTATGACGTCATGTGGTATACAAGGAACTTCTCATCTATCTCTCACCGGTAGACTCATCTATCTCTCACACACACAAACCTCAAAAGGGGATTGTAAAATACCATATAGAAATGGTTATTTTGGGCAGTTAGCTTTTTCTTATTGAGCAGGGCATACTTGGAATACTATACCCACAGAATTAAGGAACATTACACAGTCTATGTGTATGCTATTGTCTGTGCTTATGTGTTCTTGTCTGCGTTTATGCTCTTTGTATATGTGTATGCTCCTTGTCTGTGCTTATGTGCTTTTGTCTGTGTTTAAATGCTTATGTGTTTTAACGTGCTACATGTTCATGCACTTTTTTCTGTTTCTGTGTGCTACCTGTTTCATGTTTTTCACACACCACCAACCTGTTATGGGTAGGAATAATGTGTAATTTTACTTGTCTGTGCTTGTGTCATTTTGTTTTGCGCTTATGTGTTATATTTTTGTAGTTTCTTAATGTTTCTTTTAAGCTATCAACCTGCCAGGGACGTGAAAATTAGCCTGCATGGCAAAATCGGGCACATTTACATGTTGAACTTTGTTAATAATGTGCGCTGTCCCTTCTAAATAAAGAAATCAAAAAAAAGAAAAAGGGTTAGGTTAAAGAACACACTGACGCTCAATGAGATGACACTAATACACTACACACAAAATATGAATGTAAAAGACACTGAGCACAATAAACTCCTGAATGCGACCTAATTGACTATATCACTTTTACGTCACTCACACATCCACACACACACACACACACACACACACACACACACACACACACACACACACACACACACACACACACACACACACACACACACACACACACACACACACACACACACACACACACACACACACCATCATCATCGGTGGACACTCGAGGTTGAGTATGTCTGTCCTCCTTCTTGATCCTTATTGGTCTTCAGGTGGGCGAACAGGCCGATCCTGGACCCACATATTTTGGGGCAGTGTGGGCATGGGTGGGCAGTGGCGATTGTGGGTTTAGGTGGAACCTCTTTGGTGGAAGCAATCTTCTTTCTGCGTCAGCACTTGTCTACTGCAGCACTATGGAGATCGTCATTATACTGCACAGCTCCATCTTGGAGAAGTTGTCTCCAGGCCGCCCTGTTTGTTGCTGTGGCCTCCCAGGTCTTAAGGCCTATGTGGCACTTCTTGAGGTTTGCTCTGATGTTATCTTTGAACTTTTTCTTTTCTTTTGGCCTTCTGGGGCATGTATTCCTTGAACAAGCTGTGAGTAGAGGACTTGTTTGGGGAGGCGAGAGTCAGGCATCCGAATCCTGAGGCCAGTCCATGTGTGTGAGTGCTTGCACAGGGCGTGTATGATGCGTCAGTGCAGTAGTACTGGAGTAGTAGTGCTTGTAGTTAGTGTATGCTGTATGCTGCCCCTGCTTGCTACTCTCTGCTTTCAGCTACTGCCGTCGGCTAGCCCTCTTTGTAGGGGGTGAAAAGAGGAGCAGAGTGCGTAAGTCTCCTCCTGCTGATACACAGCCTCTCTACCGCCAAGACTCCTACAGTGCCTCCTCGTGGCCACACACGGTAACTGGTACCTTGCGGTTCCAGGCTAAACTGGTGGAGATCTCGGAGCAGCAGTGGGCCCCAGTGACACGGTGTGCAGGCCCGCCAGCATGCGGACACGCCCTGGCACCTGTCAACCACTGTCCCAGCTATGGGTAAATAGTGAGCAGATAGGGCTCTGCCATGGTAGGCCACCCATCTAGGAGAAGGTCACTCCGAACAAAAACCACAGGCGTTGCTCGCGCCTGGCTCCGCACCGTATACCACCTGAAGGTGTGCAGCAAGGGCGAACGAAGGCATTAAGCCTGAAACGGCCAGAATAGGGCTGTGAGGAGCTGCGCCCCACAGTCTTTAATAATGCGCAATGTATAGCTTCCATGGAGACACAAGACATCAATAATCCTATACTTCCAGCGGCGGGAGTCCGCAGGAACCACGCAGCGGACGGTGGTGCTGGTCCTCCTCCGGGGGGACACTATGACGACTCGACCCCAAACCCTCTCCAACGGGGAGGGAGGGTTCAGTCTGACCACAGCCCAACGTCCAATGCACTCTTGCGCTGTAGAAGGCCACTTATTATGGCAACCTACAACGCAAACACAGTGAGGGAAGAGGCGAGGTTGGAAGAACTAGCGCACTGTGCCGAGGATAGGGGAGTGGAGATCCTGGCAGTCCAGGAGCATAGGAGAGTACACACAGACCAGACAATTAACTATCGCAGAGTGGGGGGACGCACATTCATCACCTCATCTGCATGGCGTAATGATGCCCAGGCAGCAACGGGTGGCGTGGGACTCATGGTGAGCCCCCGAGCACGAAAGGCCCTCCGTAGGGTGCACTCGCACACCAACAGGATCCTTAGTGCCGATTTCGAGGGGAACCCAGTAACAACGGTCATGAGTGTATACTCTCCCACCAACGTAGCACCGATCGAGGAAGTGGAAAAGTTCTACGATGACCTAAGAACAGCGATCCACCATGTGCCGGCTCACAACTTCATCATAATCCTGGGGGACTTCAACGCGAGACTCGGACCGGAAGACGCACCGTTCACGTACCACACCAATACCAACCGCAACGGAGAACATCTAGCTGCCCTTCTTACGGAACATGAACTACTGGCCGCCAACACCTTGTTCCGTAAGAGAATGGGCAAGAGATGGACATTCCAGGACCGAGCTAGCAGTATGCGACGTCAGCTGGACTACATACTGGTAAGGAGGAAGTGGAGGAAGTCCATCCTAAATGCAGAGTCCTACAGCACGTTCGATTCTGTAGGCTCCGATCACCGTGTGGTTGCCACGAGGCTGCGCCTGAGCCTAAGGGTCCCCAAGAGCGCCCCGAGAGCCCGGCCCGACTGGGAGGCCTTCGCGGGAAGCCCTGAACTCCAGGCCAAATACACAGCGGAGGTGAGAGCCCACCTACATCTGGCCGAGGAAGGGGAGCCAACGGCCTACGAGCGGTTCCTATCCGCCAACGAAGAGGCAACCAGGAAATGGGTGCCAACAAAGAGGAGACTTATGGCGCATTTCCACTGCAGGGTGCGGAACGGATCGGATCGCAAAGGTGCGGGTCGGATCGCGTTTCCACCGCCAAAAGTGGGCGTGACCCGGACTTTGCCGTACCCGTTCCGACCCCATTCTAGGGACTCCTCCGTTGCGGTACCCAAAACGAGACCAGACGCCTGAAAGGGTACCCTGGAATTCTAGCTACACCCCCCCTCCGTTGATTGGTCGACAGAATCGTCACTTCCGGGTGACGCGGTGATAAAAACAAACAAACAGTAGCCTCGAGGTATTATTCTTTACAATTAACATGTCGCGTAAAAAGCTTGCTTGGGCGAACAAGGAGGTGGAGACGTTCGTCTGCATTCTTGCGGAGGAAGACGTTGTTTACGTAGTTGCCGCGGCGATTGACATCCGGCCTACCACCAAGGGTACTGTCGGCAGTGGAAACGCGACCTCGGAACTGAGCTGGGCTATACTGCCCCCTCCCTACCGCCCCTTTGCGATCCGATCCGTTCCGCACCCTGCAGTGGAAACGCGGCAATAGAACCTCTCCTAGGTCCAAACACCCGGAGGTTGTGCGAGCGCGGACACTGGTGGAAGAGGCACGCAGAAGCTTTGAGAGAGAGGGGACCGCAGACAGTCGGGAGGAGCTGAACAGCGCCGGTGAAGAAGGTGGAGGCAGAACATGGCAAACAGAGATACAAGGAGTCATGGAAGGTCATAAACGAGATGAGTGGGCGCAAGAAGACGAGAGAGGGACAGCTAGCAGGCTGCAGCCCAGAGGAGAGAGTGACCTCCTGGTTCACCCACTTCCGGGATCTCCTAGGCACCCACCCAACAGTGGACGGAGCTGAGGAAGAGATACCTGCAGTCCTCACAAACCTCAACATTGACGATGGCCCCTTTACAGCTACGGAGTTTGCCACAGTGAAGTCCACCCTGAAGCAAGGAAAAAGTGCTGGGCCGGACGGTATCCCCCCAGAGGTCCCTAAACACTGCGATCTCGATAACATCATACTGGAGATCTGCAACCAGGCTCTGATAGAAAACATCAAACCCGATATATGGTCCCTCTCTAATATCATCCCAGTGCCCAAGTCTGGAGATCTGGCTAAGCCGGACAATTATCGTGGCATTAGCACAAGATTAGCCTGTGTCATAGCGAAGATGTACAACCGCATGATACTAAACCGGATTAGGGACGCCATTGACCCACACCTGAGGGACAACCAAAATGGCTTCAGAAAGGGAAGAACCACCGTAGGCCAGATCCTGGCCTTAAGGAGAATCATTGAGGAAGTGAAGAGGAACAACTTGACAGCAGTGCTATGTTTCATTGACTTCAAAAAAGCATTTGACTCAATAAACAGAAGCATGATGCTGAAAATCCTTAAAGCTTACGGGGTCCCCCCGAATCTACTCCGGGCCACAGAGGCCATGTACAAGGGCACAAGAGCCAAGGTGGTAACCCCAGATGGCATCAGCGAGGGGTTCGACATCCTGGCAGGGGTGCAGCAGGGGGACACTCTTGCCCCCTTCCTCTTTATCATAGCCCTTGACTACGCGCTCAGGAAAGCCATCAACGGGCGGGAGCAGGAGCTGGGCTTCACAATCACACCAAGGAAGTCTAGAAGAAGCCCTGCTGTAGCCCTGGCAGACCTAGACTACGCAGATGACATCTGCCTGGTGTCTGACCGCGTGGAGCAGGCACAGGAACTCCTGAATAGAGTAGAGGTGGAATGTGCTATGGTTGGCCTCAGACTGAACATAAAGAAGACTAAGGTAATCACCTATAACATCTGCACAGACCATCTGCCGATTACAACATCAGAAGGCAGCTCTTTGCAAGAGCTCAATGACTTCAAATACCTGGGTTCCTGGGTATACTCCACTGAACAAGACCTTAAGATCAGGATGGCAATGGCGTGGAGGGCCCTGAATGTTATGTCAAGCGTGTGGCGCTCAAATCTCCCCCGTCGCATAAAGCTGAGCCTATTTCATGCCACTGTGGAGTCCGTCCTCCTGTATGGCTGCGAAAGCTGGACCCTGACGCCCACCCTGCAGAAGTCCTTGGATGGGTGCTACACCAGGATGCTACGAGCAGTGCTGAATGTAGACCAGAATGCCCACATTACCAACAAGGATCTGTACGGGCGGCTGCCGAGGCTCAACCAGAGGGTAGCATCCAGGAGGATGAAGCTGGCCGGCCACTGCCACAGACATCGGGAGCTCCCGGCCAGCAGGCTGGTCCTGTGGGAACCAACGCGCGGGCATCGATCGCGAGGACGTTCCGCGCTAACGTACGTGGACGTGCTTAAGAAAGATGCGGGAGCTGAAAGTTCTTCGGAGCTGGCCGGGTGTATGGAGAACCGAGAGGATTGGAGACTCCGATGGAAGCTCGTCTGAGGACGACCGAGAGAGAGTCCATCAAAGCTGGTGTTGGGCGATGATGGCAGTGATGGTGGAGATGCCAGCCTCCTCCAGGAAGCAGGTGTTAGTCCGTCGATCCTCCCAGGTTATCCTGAGGATTCTCCGTAGGTAACTCTGATGGAAGGCCTCAAATGCTCTCAAATGCCTGCTGTATGTGGTCCAGGCTTCTGACCCTTACAGGAGAGTACGGAGTAGTACCGCTTTGTAGACCAGAATTTTGGTCTTTGACTGGAGGTCGCGGGCCTCAAAGAACCTTTTCTTCAGCTTTGAGTATGCCCCGGTGACACAGCTAAGACGGTGGTGTACCTCTTCATCAATGGTGACTTTCGATAACAGGAGGCTGCCAAGGTATGGGAAGTGGTCCATAGTCAATGGAGAAGTTTGGGTGAGTGTTGCTGTTTGGTGGTGGCTGATGAAGGATTTGTGTCTCTTTTAGGTTGATGGCCAGACCGACCTGTTTGTACGCTTTCGCAAAAGCAATCAAGGTACACTGTAGGTCCTCTTCTGAAAGGGCTACAATAGCAGCATCGTCGGCATACTGCAGCTCTGTGATGGTTATGAGCTGCTCCACCCCTACATTCCTAGCCGCTCTCTCTGGTCAGCAGACCAGCTGCTCCTGACAGAGCCCAGAGCCAGGCTGAAACTCAGAGGTGAACGAGCTTCTTCCGTTGTAGCTCCAAAACTGTGGAATAATTTGCCACTGCACATCAGACAAGCCCCTTCACTGTCTCTTTTTAAGTCCCATCTTAAAACTCACTTCTTTTCTCTTGCTTTAAACTCCAGGTAGCGTGTTGATGTTATGTAGATGTGTTGATGTTATGTAGATGTTTTATATGGGCAGTGTATTTTTTATTATCTTTATATGTTTCTTATCTTGTTGTACACCACTTTGGGAACCTTGTGTTTGTTTAAATTGCGCTATATAAATAAAGTGGATTGGATTGGATTGGATTATGGTGGTGGTACAACCTTTAGTCCTGAATCTGTTGATGTTCAGTAGTCCGTCAGTCCTGTCCATCATTTAGACTCCCTGGTGGCAGCTTGTTCCCTGGGAGATGGAGCATGGCTGCAATGAAGCTGTAGAACAGCGATGGAGCAATGACACATCCCAATGTCATTGCAGGGATGCAATGACGACCCACTCTGCCAGTCAGTACAGTATCAGACATGTCGTCATGCAGCAGCCGCAGCACTCTGATATTTCTTTCTGGCCAGCCAATTTTTGCCAGGACCAGCCAGAGGCTCTGACGGTTGATTGAGTCAAAGGCTTTGGTAAGGTCTATGAAGGCCATGTATAAAGGTTGGTTCTGTTCCCGGCACTTCTCTTGCAAATGCCGAGAAACAAAGATAATATCAATATTGCCTCTGTGTTGGCGGAATCCACACACACACACACACACACACACACACACACACACACACACACACACACACACACACACACACACACACACACACACACACACACACACACACACACACACACACACACACACACACACACACCGTGGGCAGGGACACAGCGACAGAAAATGTATGCTTGGTACATGAGCTAAAATAATACAATCCTCAAGATAAAATGAAAAAGTATTATAAAGAACTTCAACTTGAAATAATCTAACAAGAACTTGAAGAACATCAACCTTACAGTCAACGCCTTGACTATATATCTTGAATCAAATCCCCCTAAGACTGTTGCGGAGGTTTGAGTAACACACTGTAAAAACGAAAACTTAAAATTGTTGGTCTCATTATGATTTCTGAGTAAAATGAATATAAAACATTAAGTATTCATGTCAACTGTGCAATGCAATTTAGTCCAACCAACAATGTTGAGTTTTTGGTCAAGAGTTGGGCTCAGTGTAGTATCTTTGTTAGCAAGACACACAGGTTTAAGTCAGACTCTGTCTGAGGCTGGGCCAACTACGGTGCACATTCGCATTTCGACACTTTGGACAATACGGGGTTTCCTAACGTAATTTTCAGATGGTAAATATTGTGGCGACTCCTACCCCCCGGGGAGTCTGGGTATTCGTGATGCCGGTTGGGAAAAAGGGGTTTATTGCCTTTTGTCAATTTGTTTCTGTTAGGTTAAGTGGGGTTAACGGGTTTGGGGTCTTTATTGTTTGTGTGTTGTTTATTGTGTGTAGTGTTGCCGCCACCGTTACCGAGACTTGCATGTCCGTTGGTTGGGTGTGCGGTGCGTTGTGTGTTGTTGGTGTGTGTTAAATAAAGGCAGCTCTCGGGATCGTGCGGTGTATGATGCACGAGAGTTGCGTCACCGATTAACCTGGGCTCCCGTCTGGTGCAGAACAAGTTTGACCATAATGTCAAACTTGTTCTGCACTTTGGTTTGCTGTATTTAGACAGCGATTCTCTGCTGCTGAACTAGCTAGATGTTGCTTGTTCTATTGCTGTCTGGCATTCAGAAATGTAAATTGGAAGTTCCCAATTATTAATTTTAATAAAGTGAACTTAAAACTCGTTTTGCATTCTTTGAAATGTTTTTTTTTTTTAAATAATATTAACCTTAATTTGAAAAATTAAGTTAACAACCCTGACTTACTTTTTTGAGTTTGGTAAAATATAAAAATCTTAGTTGGTATAACTCTAACTTTCAAGTTTGTCTAAAGAAGAAAATGATCTTTTGATGGGCTCAAAACTCAAAAATGTATTGCAGTAAGTTGCCTTGCAATTTTGAGTTTGCTCAACTTTTTATTTTTTTACAGGGTACTACAGTGTTCATTCATGCAGCCCGTCTGCATTTTTTTTCTTTTCACAATCCACATGCTATTTTTATGCAGTTTCACATATATGAACAATCTTTGACATCATAATATTTAGATTAGGCTAATCGTTGCATGTTTGTGCTGTGTATAGCCTACGTGTATCAGCCATACTACCCTGAACACGCCCGATCTCGTCTGATCTCGGAAGCTAAGCAGGGTCGGGCCTGGTTAGTACTTGGATGGGAGACCGCCTGGGAATACCAGGTGCTGTAAAGTGGTGTCGGGTGTCGGGTGGTGGCCAATAGCTGGCACTCTTCGCTCTGGCCTTAACATCACTCCCGATACCCCAGTGCAGTGACGGGGACACTGTGCTGCGGAAGGCGCTGTCCTTCGGAGGAGATGTAAAACCGAGGTCCTGACTCACTGAGGTCATAAAAGATCCCAGGGCACTTATCGCAAAGAGTAGGGGTTCCCCCGGTGTCCTGGCCCAATCAGGCTCATTCAATCTGGCCCCCTAATCATCCCCCTGTATAATTGTATAATTGGCTGAATCATTAATTCCCTCACCCTCCACCTCGAGCTGGTGTGTGGTGAGTGTTCTGGCGCAGATTGGCTGCCGTGCATCACCCCTAGTGGGTGCTACACACTGGTGGTGGTGAGTGAGGTCCCCCCCTTCAATGTAAAGCGTCTTTGAGTGTCTAGGAAAAAGCGCTATATAAATTCAATGCATTATTATTATTACGTGTGGGTAAGCTTATGTTGAAGTTCCGACCTGCCATGGCACTTCGAAATCGCAACACTAACTGCGCTATCCGCTATTGCATTTAGACCAGGTATTTGCCGGTAAGTGGCGCAATTGCTTTTTGGATCACTAAGGCCCCATTTACACGAGGACGCTTACGGGTAAAAACAACATTTTTTTTTATCGGAAGTGCCTTTCGTTTAGACGTGGACAGCGTTTGTTGGGGGTTAAAAACGCAAAAATCTGAAACCACCCTACAGAGTGGAAAACTTGAATACGCTCCGCTGTAGCGTTTCCGTCTACACAGCCAAGACGCAAAACTCTGCTTAGATCTGCTCACGTCCCGTATGTGTTTACGTCGCATACATGCGCCAGTACAGGGAAATAAACAAACATGTTGGATTATTTCCATGCGTCGGACCTTCAAGCTGCTCTGGCAGCTCTAATAAACTTACAGGAGTCTTTCCACGAAATCTACAGGATATGTACAGATACTATTACTGAACAGAGATTTTATTACTGATAAGAGAAGAAGGAAGATTCTACGCATGCGCTCAGACATGGCGGTGTTGTGCTATAGTGTAGCACAGCACCACCTAGCCATCTGGCATGCATATCCAATCGAATTCCACACACTTTTGCGTCACCGTATGCACACAGATTTCCTCCCGAAAACACTTGTCTAAACCCGGAATAAAAAGTGATGGCGCGACGCCACTTTTGCGTCTTCTGTTCAGACCGTCATCATGTAAACGTAGCCTAAAATAGCACCAAGTTTCATTTATGCCGGAACATGCCTCTGCTTTTCGCCGAAAAGCCTCTCCAGGGCGCAAGTGTAGTGATGCGAGTTTGCTCCAGGGGTAAATCAGCTTTATGCCGGGTGCAAACAAGCAACGATACATGCATCGGTGTAGAAAGTCAATTGCGCTGGGTGCAAGATAGGGCCCCAAGTGTGTCAGAACAATTTTTGGTTCAGCAGTTGTATAATTCAAATTCTTTGGTATGTTTTATGGTCATTATTCAATTTCAGATCACATTGTAGCGATGGAAAATGTCAGTCAAACAACATTTGTCACTTATAAGCCAATAACATTGTTCTATTCCGCTCCAAACTCAAGTATGGTTGTTTTAGTTCCAAAGAGAGGCCTTTTCAGGGGCCCTTTGACAAGGGTATGCCACGATCACGTGGTTCATGTAGTTGACTGCTTCCCAGAGGGGTACACTTCCAGGATACTATAATGCCACTGAGTGGGGACCATTATATATACAAGATCGCTGAATATAAATCTCATACGCAATGATTGTGTTCTGCTGTAAAATCTCATAGTGTTCAAATTCGAGCTGATACAGAGGGTTCAATGACATTATAAACTTTATTTCCCGTGCAGCGATATCATGTGTGTGTGTGTGTGTGTGTGTGTGTGTGTGTGTGTGTGTGTGTGTGTGTGTGTGTGTGTGTGTGTGTGTGTGTGTGTGTGTGTGTGTGTGTGTGTGTGTGTGTGTGTGTGTGTGCCATGTAGGCCCCCCCGGTCCAGTTGGCCCACAAGGCCCCCCAGGTGTACAAGGTGTTCCAGGAGCTTCTGTCAAGGGAGATTCTGGGTTACAAGGTAAGACACCTCCATCAGTCGTCAATACACTATGAGCCAAGCTGGACACCTTTTGTGTGTGCATTGGAACAGTGAACCATTAGGGTTATTTGGACAGCATATTGAACATTAGTGAATATTGTTATTATGAGGGCTGGGTGAGGTTTAGTTAGGTATTGGCTGTGGTTAAGTTAAGGATTTGATATGGTTAAGGTAAGGCTTGTGTGTGTTTAATGCAAAGTTTTTGTTTGTTTAAGGCAAGATTTGTGTGTGGTTAAGCTAAGGCTTGTGTGTGGTTAAGGCAAGGATTTGATATGGTTAAGGTAAGGTTTGTTTGTGGTTAAGGTACAGATTGTGTTTGATTAATGTAAGGTTTGTGTGTGGTTAGGGGCCAAGGGTTGTGTTGTTAAGGTTAGGGCTTGGTATGGTTAAGGTTACTGTTGTGTTAGATTAAGGTAAGTGTTGTTTGTGGTAAAGGTAGGGGTTGGGTGTGGCTAAAATAAGGGAGGGATAGCTCCATAACATGATGTATTCCATGTTTTCTAATCCAGGTATTCCTGGATCAAGAGGAATAACTGGATCCAAAGGTGATAGAGGATACCCAGGTAAGTTGTGTGTGTTTGTGTGTGCATGCGTAGATGTGTGTATGTGGGCGTATTCTTGTTAGTGTGTATGCAACGTGTTTGTATTTAAGGCATTGATAAAGAGCCAATGCCTTCTGTATTTGTTTTTCGCACATAGCTTGTGCCTTAAGTTAAGTATTTTTCATGTACCTTATAGGTGGCCGTGGTGCTATGGGCCTGAAAGGAGAATCTGGATCACCAGGGATGCGTGGACCAGCAGGACTGAAGGGTACGTTCATCAGAATCACAACCATTAGAATCAACCAAAGTGCTGTTTAACATTTTGATCATTGATGCATACACATTCAAGAGGGAAACATTTAGGACTATAATGTAAGATAATGTGTAATATAGGACAACTTTATAATATATCGGACTATAATGTACCATAATGTATAATTAAGGATTAACATATAATATATAGGACTTTAATGTTCTATAATGACACTATAGGAATATGTTATAATGTTCAGGACTATAACAAACTATAATTTATATGTTAAATTGTTTATAAGACCATAATATAATGTATTGGACTATAATGCACTATATTTTATAATGTAAGAATATATTATAAATGTATAGGACTATAATGTATCATAATATATAATGTAGGACTATAAAGTACATTAATGTATAGGACCATAATGTCCTATAATTTATAATATAGGAATATATTACAATAATGTTGACTAAAATGTAGTATATTCAGCATTCTTCAAGGAAAGTGGTCAAATCCGGATATCTTTTTAGGTTACTTTATTTGTTAAAGTATTTTGGTATGGTAACTATGGAGCAAAAGGAAGGGAAGCGTGTCTAACACGTGTGAGAGAAATACCGTGAGCTACTTCGAGCCACGGGCTAAAACCCATGTCTCTCCGCGGGTGTGTACCTATCATCTCTCCTCTCTTCACTTCGAATCCCGCGGTAGAGCCCGTCAAGTGAGCGTGGCCTATGTAGTGGGCGTGGCCGGGGTGACGTAATGGATCCGCCCCTGTCTAAAGGTGCTGCCATCTGTGGCTAAAGTAGTTATTGCAGCTTAAGTGTTCGATCCTGCTTCCTAGTGGCTATGTGAGGGTAATGCAGCTTGTGTGTTCGATCCTGCTTCCTAATGGGAGTGGGAGCAGTTTATGTTCTTAAAATACGTAACATATATAATATAGCAAGGACTATAATATAGTGTTTCGGACTATAATGTACTACGGGTATATTATAGGGCTGCAAAATAATGTATAGGACTATAATGTAGAACAATATAGAATATTGGACTAAATTATAATGCACAGGAATTTTGCTTTGAGGTCGTTCATCTTTTTTCTCTGTTAAAGGTTCAAGAGGATTTCCTGGTTTAAAGGGTGAGAATAATCTTTTTTTAACGTAACAAATAAATACCTAAAAATAAATTAAATAAATTATATTATTTCTTGTGAATGGTTGTGTTGCGTTGTGTGTGTGTGTTTGTGTGAAGTGTGTATATATATTAGTGCTGTCAGTTAAACGCGTTATTAACGGCGTTAACGCAAACCAATTTTAACGGCATTAATATTTTTATCGCGCGATTAACGCAATTTATTTATTTATCATATATATATATATATATATATATTTTTTTTTTTCCTTTGGCTCAAAACAAAGAAGCAGTAGCCTGACTGCTATGTTCAAGGCAGTATGTTTGTATGTTAATTTTTTAATTGCACTATAGGCTTTTTTTTTTGTATCATCCTGTTTTGATCAGTATATGCCAGTGTTGTTATCAATAAAAAAACATTTGCAGAAGGCAGGCCGATGCACTTCTCCATGTTGATAAGAGCATTCAAATGAGAAAAATTAATGGGACAAAGAAATCAAGGGATATTTAGCATAGAAAAAAGAATTGCGATTAATCGCGGTTACTCGCGATTAATCGTGAGTTAACTATGACATTAATGTGATTAATCGTGATTAAATATTTTAATCGCTTGACAAGACTAATATATATACATTCATATATATATATATATATATATATATATATATATATACATAAGAAAACATGACAACTTGGGGTATGAGTTCACAGAAGGCGGACTTGTTGCTGACACAACCTGTATTTACTTCTGTTCTCTTCTCAGGATCTCAAGGAACTAACTTTGGGTAGGAGACGAATTAAACTGGTCTACAGCAATACGACGTTGGAAAGTACTTATGTCTGACCGGAATCTATCAAACGGGCTTGGCTACACACGTGGACTGACGAACACACATGTATACATCAGACACACGGGCACCAAATCACAGACACACAGAGACACAGAGGTGACTACTTGTATCTACAAATGTACTATCACTTTGGATAAAAGCGTCTACTACTTTTCTTGATTCATGAACACCAGATTATCCTAATAGCGTCTATTGCTGTGAAAGAGCTCTGAGACAGTACAAACGTTGTCCTTTTAAATAAACAGTTTTTAAAACACATTCTGATACCCTCATGATGTATTTCTTGGTGTAATGTGTCTTCATACGTTGATGGATAATTTTTGGCAAATCTATTACTGTCATGGTCTGTCGGTTTCCTTGTCTTGTATTGGTGTGGTTCCTGTTTTACTTTGGTATCTCTGTCTTATTTCTCCCCATGTCCGGTCAAGTTTCCCTCCTGTGTGATTACTGCTCCCTCCCCTAATGTGTTTCAGCTGTTACTCGTTGCGTGCCCTGTGTGTTTGGTATTTAAGCCCTTGTCGTTCCTTTGTTCCTTGTCGGATCATTCTAGTTCGTGATGAGTTTTGTCCTGTGTGTTACCTGTGCCCAAGGCCAGCTGTTGCCTAGTGTGTGTTTGCATTGTTTTTTTTCGGATAATGAATACAAACCCATTCCTCCCCCTTCCTCCAAATGTCGCATCTCACTCATTTATTTTCATCCTCTTCCTATCTCTTCATCCTTTCCCCTCATTCTCTTATTCCATCGTCTCACATCCGGCATGCACCTAGACTGACGGACAGCTAGAGACAGAGGAAACCAAATAAGTTCTAGATAGAGAGAGAAAGGTAAAGTGGTAGAAAGAGAGAGCTGATGTGGTAGAGACAAGAGAGGGAGAGAGAGAGGTATGAACCAAATGGTAGAGAAAGCGAGAGAGAGGTCAAGTGGTAGAGAGAGAGAGAAAGAAAGAGAGAGGGAGAGGGAGAGAGAGAGAGAGAGAGAGAGAGAGAGAGAGAGAGAGAGAGAGAGAGAGCGAGACTATGATGAGACAGCAAGGGTGAGGTGATACAGTCGAGGAAGGGGTGAATAGAGAGGGCGGTGGAGAGATCTTTTGGTACAAAGAGTAGTATAGGTGAAGAGTTAGAGGGAGCTGAGGAGCAAGAAAGAGTGGTTGAGAGAGAGAGAGAGAGAGAGAGAGAGAGAGAGAGAGAGAGAGAGAGAGAGAGAGAGAGAGAGAGAGAGTTTAATTGTTAGAGAAAAGTGAAGAGAGAGAGAGAGAGATAAAGAGATAATGTGGTGGAGAGAGATGTTAGGGCTAGACTAAGTGAAGCTGATTATTATTCAACAGGCCTGTATGTCTCTCTGTCTCTGCTCCTTAGGGTGCCGGCTCGGGCTAAATACTGGAAATAAACATGAGGGGTGGTGGGGGGTGATGGGGGAGGTTGGAGGGTCCCCTCCTCACTGTTCATTAGCCAGACCCACCTGGGGTCATCCTCCTGCTCCGGGGCCCACCACTACGGCTCCTAATTGAGGGCTGGCGTGGATAAATAAATGATGGGCACCGGGGACCTGGGAGGAAGAGGGGGGGGGGGGTGGGGGGGAGGCGGTGTCGCTTATTACGGCATATTACTGAATATTACTGCTCATCCCTGTATATTAATGCCATACTACATATTATCTTCAATGTTTTTGTAAATATATTCTAACCCCAAAAATCAATCATTTATGCAAATTCCATTTAATCAATTTCTTCATGCCAGACTGCTTTAGTGGGACTCTTCTTAAACGCTTAAACTGCATGAGTAGTATATATCAGTATTACCTTCAATTGTGTTCCACACATTAAGACGCACAAGCTTATATCTTTGTGTATCTGTATCATAAAGATTATGTGGTGTTGACAAGGCATGAACCATGAAAGTGTTCCAGCCAAATATGACCCTTTGAGTTTTCGTTCCTTAAATGATGGCATCCAAAATTCAGGATTCAAACACCAGGCAGCGTAATGAATCAGTCTGGCATATCAGTTAGAACAATTGACCATTTAAACATGCGTTTTTATATCGCGGTCCAACATCCCCCCAGGAATGTTTCTCTCAATGGCATCATCTTCTGATCTTCGTATGATCTTTGATTGTGCAGGTAGATAGTTCAGATAGGGGTATAGGTAGCAATAAAGGCTAACTCATAGTTAGTCCAAACAGTTCAGGTAGCTCTGAAGGCTTCGCTAGCCTATCTTTTGTTTACGGTGTCCGGGCTGTTTGGAGATGTATGGAGGAGTTCTGTAAGATTGAAGGGTTAGGTTTAGATCTAAGTAATGGATTGGTGAAGGGTTAGGTTTAGATCTAAGTAATGGATTGGTGAAGGTTTAAGTGTAGATCTAAGTCATGGATTGGTGAAGGGTTAAGTGTAGATCTAAGTCATCGGTGGGTGGGAGAGGTTGAGGAGACAAGTTGTTCTGCACCTTCATCTGCACCTCCTGTAGGTGCAGATCCTAGACCTCCTCCAAGACCTATGGCTCCTAAACCTTACCTTATTTTGAGATGTATGTAGGGGCTCTCTCCTGAAAAAATGGTGTTTTAGGAGCCAGGGTTTACTCTATGTTGAAGGAATGGATTGTTTGGGAAAGGTTGAGGAGTCAGAAGGATCTGCAACTCGTGTCGTTCTAGCACATACACCTGCCTAGACATCTAAGGTTATTTAGGGATGTATGAGGGAATGGAAAAGAAAATCGGCGGTGGAACAACGGCGGACATGGTTGAAACTAACCTGGTTTG
Organism: Gadus macrocephalus; assembly: GCF_031168955.1. NCBI lineage: Eukaryota > Metazoa > Chordata > Actinopteri > Gadiformes > Gadidae > Gadus > Gadus macrocephalus. The sequence goes on from NC_082401.1 coordinate 5,101,789, forward strand.
CAGTGTAAGTGAAGAATAGTTTAGTAACTTTACCAGGATCCGGGTTCTGAATGAACCTCGGATCCCTTTTTTAAAACACTTCGATAGAAGACAGGGTAAGGTCGCTGTTTCAGCAGGACAATGAGCAACTTGACCTATTGAGTGATATATAGCCAAGTTGATCATACTGTGATATTCATGCTAAAGTTTGATAGGGTTCCAACCTCAGCAGAAATTCTTATTTATTTTACCTGTAGCTGTCAAACTCCATAAGAGGAGATATAGTTCTCCCATAAAGACTCTATCACCGATAAGTATGAACAAGATTTATTTGAATAATGACATGAGAATATTTTGCATGGTAAATCCTTGGCATGAGCCCCGTCACTGATCCAGGATGACGTGCGGACTCGGCATATCCTGCCAGGACTAGCAGGGACAGAGCCTTCCCCTGGACAAGTAGACTGAGGCAGACCTGGTAGTGGTGGGGTGGATGGAGGAGCATCAAACGAAAACCTGAGCAGCAAAGAACATGTGTTAGACTACTCTTTATAAAGCAGGTGTAGGCAGGTGATTGGTAGATGGTGATTGGCGGCCAGCCGCGCATGATTTGATTCCTCCTGGTAGAACCAACAGCAAGCTTACATTTCTCCCATAACGACTCTATCACCGATAAGTATGAACAAGATTTATTTGAATAATGACATGAGAATATTTTGCATGGTAAATCTTTGGCATGAGCCCCGTCACTGATCCAGGATGACTTGCGGACTCGGCGTATCCTGCCAGGACTAGCAGGGGCGGAGCCTTCCCCAAAAGAAAGGACGTAGGCCTACAATGGAAATAAGTGATACCTCGGCATGTCCTGCCGGGACTCGCAGGGGCGGAGCCAACCCCAAAAATAGAATAGCGAAAGGGAGTAATGAGACCGTACATACCCGCAGTATAAAAAGGGGATCTATACTGCTTCTGGAAGACAAGAGTCATTCATGAATCACATAAAAGCAGTTGAGCTTAAAATACCATCAGCGAGATCAGTGGAAATTTAGAGCACTCTGCAGCTGTTACATAGTGAGCCACGAGTGCTTTCGTGCCTTACCGCCTCCGTGGTCGATTCACTCTTCGGGGGTCGCTGCGTGACCTTGAGTGCTTTCGTGTTGTACCACCGATGTGGTCAACAAACTCACGAGTGCCCGAGCTGTGCCACCGACGTGATGCACGCACTCACCGGTGTTGCTGCAGCAAATATTGTGTACTTTCGTGTTGTACAACCGACATGGTCAATGAAATCCGAGTGCCCTGCACTTGAGCGTTTGATATTGTGCCACCGGCGTGGTAATTAAATTCGGTGTTGCGCCCACCGACGTGGTCAGCGCACTCACGAGTGCCTGAGTTGTACCCACCGACGTGGTCGACGCACTCACCGGGGTTACTGCAGTCAAACCATGAGTATTAGATATCGTGCCACCGACATGGTCATACTCACGAGTGCCCGAGGTCAACACACTCACCGGGGTTGCCGCTGCGAACCTTGAGTTTTTTGATGTTGTGCCACCGTTGTGTCAACGAACTCAAGAGTGTTTTCTAGATGATCCACCGACGTGGTCAACTCGCTCGCCGGGGTTGCTGCAGGTTAACCTTGAGTTATATAGCCAGATTTTGCATCATAAGTTTAATACCTGATAACCACCACCAACAATAGTTGCAAACATGTTAAGCATACCTTAACCGACGTTAGAGAGCATCGTGTGCGCTTGAAGAAAGAACCTTGAATTCGACCGGATGTAAGATTTGTGTGCTGTGGAAGACCACCTTCCCAGCCGTTTGATAGAAGCGTCCGGCAACCCTTGTTCGGCGGCTGTGGTTGCCGCTCCTATCCAGAAGGAGTGGCCAGTGTAGAGGGGAGATGGCAGGCCGCACCCTTCTACCACTTTAGCGAGATGGACTCTGAACCACTCTTTAGTCATTGGCAGGCCGTTAGGCAGAATAAACAGAGGTGATTCGGGGGACGTGCGTTGCCGAAGCTTGAGATAGGAGCGTAGAAGCGTAAGGACAGAGAGAGTTGTTGATTCTTGAAATGACAATAGTTATGCCTGTCCCTAGGCTATCGCTTTTAGACCGTTTTAAGAAGATGGAAAAATGCCTTGCAGAGAAGGTGACATCTGCGGCCCTAATCCAGGCCCTATGTAGGGGAAAAAGTCTGAGTAGGTGACGTGTATTCCCCTGAATGCATGAACCCGTGGAACGCTGTGAGAAACACTGTCTCAAGTAATGTGTTAAAACTAGGGATGGAATCTCCCAGCTCTGAGAGAGAGCTGGGAATGATAAGAGAGCGTTTGTCTGGTACTTTTGGCACCGATTTATACATGCCCTTTAGTAGGAGACGGATTGTGGGAGTCGAAAATAGACTAGGAGAGCCAGGATCTTGGCATCATGCATAAAATTGAATACCAGCTAAGTTTCTGCGAATCGTAGACAATTTATGTCTACGAGATTCAAAGCAGTGGACGATAAAAGCGCAGAAGATAGGGACCGACACTGGAAAAACTGATACGTGCATGGAAATGCAAAATAAATTAGACAGGGACCCCGCATGGCTATAAGCTTTAAGGGTAGATGGCGCTAGAGCTTTTGCCATGAAAATACTTGCGGAGTCTAGCTGCGGATTTAGCCTGTTGCCTAGTCCAGCCGGAGTTCGTGGAAGGGTGGGCTGATTATTTGGTCTGTATCCGCTGCGGGGCATAGACGTCTGAATTCCCGGAACCCTTGTGAAAGGCCCGTGATGAGATGGTCTACGAAACCAGAGATGAGAGAAATTATGCTGGAGAAGCAATGTTGATTGGGGTAGATGGTTGGGATTTAGAATCTCTTGGAGGGATGGGCCTTCCCTTGGTTTGCCGGCGGGGGCAGGTGGATTTCGGGTGCGGGTCCCTGCAAATACAGCAGATGTGGGAGAATTTACAGTTATGATGAGAACAGACAGATTCATTGAAGTTATTACGGGCCTCCCATTAAACGAAACGATAGGCCGACCAAGACGATCGCTCGGTTGGCTTACGTGTGCGTCGCCGTGGACGGGTGCCGTTTTGAAGGCATGAACGGGGGGGTAGTAGCGGCCTTAGGACATGGCACCGTTGTGTGCCCATGGGAACTACAAATAGCACAAGAAAGTGACTGGTGGCCAACGAAGTGGTAGAGCAGAAGCTCGGTGTCCGTGGTGGATCAATCAATCGTAGCGTTGAGCATAGCTATGCATTGGGCCGATTTAGCAGAGAACGCTTTGTGATATTCATAGAATAAGGTCCCCAAATAGCGCTGGTTGAGGTCGGCAATAATAGCGAGGTAAGCGTCAAGTTCTATCTTCCTATCGGGATAAACTTGGCACAAGATAGCGAATGTAATGACGAACTCGCCAAAAGATAGATTGCGCGTTAGTCTGGGATCTGTAGTTTTTAAAAGAAGGGACACGTCACCGCAATGAACCCATTGGCGCTCTATGGCAGGGGAGAGTAACAGTAAACCCGCGAGATTAACATCTCTGCCCTGGAGTATGTGTTTTTTTTGTGATCTGGGAAACTGTTGCCGCGGCGGGCGTGATGAAACTCCTACCCGGAAGCTGGACTGGTAGAGCTGTGGAGAGAGAATAGGTTATGGGAGCTAACACGTCTACTGCGGAGGCTGCAGTAGCCATGGTAGCTAGGCGGGTGCCTGGTGCGTAGCCTGTGAAGACAGAGGAAGCCGCGCTGGATGGTTGCTGGAAGTTGAAGGGTGCCATGGCGACTGACGACAGCGGGTTGGGGGCCTGGGGCCTCATTGCAGAAAAAATCCTAATTCCTCATCCTAATTTAAATTAGGGACTCAAAAATAGGAAAAATCCTAATTTCCTATTACAGAAGCAGTCCCTAATCTGTTGGCCGTTTCCCATCTTATTTTTGGCATCCTTTCTTATTTTAGGTAATCCTAACTGTTCTTTCAATCAGATTTTTCGATCGGCAATCGTCAGGTTATGTCTGTTTCTGCACTCAGAGTGTGCAGAAACAGATTGATAGAATGAGTTACTTTTAACGTTAACTGAGACTGTTGAGGATCTTTGTTAATGACGGCAAGCTAGTAGCACTAGTACTACGGTCATGGCGGGTATTGGTACAGAGAACAAGAAGAGGTAGTAATAAAGTAGTAAAGTATTTCTTCCACGTAATTCAAAATTAAATGTCTTCGCAGGCGAAAAAAATTAAATTAAAATACAAATGTAACAAATCATTATGCGGTCTCGGTAGCCTTTTAGCCATCACATTTCTGTTGTGATGTTCCTCGTCTTCATTGTCATACAGACCTACTAGCAGTGCTGCTACCATTTTCTTCTGTTATTGACATTTTATTATTATTTTGAATTTAGGACAGGGTGTATGGCCACCTAACTTAGGGATCCTAACTTAAGAAATTCCTAATTTAGGATAGTTCTGTAATGGCTAAATTCCTATCTAAGTTAAGTTAGGAAACCTCCTTCTGTAATATCAAAACCCCTAAATGCCTTCCTATCTCAAGATAGAATAGGGTTTCAGAGTAAGGAAGTTTCTGTAATGAGGCCCCTGGACCCGTCCGGGAGTTCCGCACGGTGTTTCGACGGCGTCCATCTTGGCGCCGAGGCTTTGCACCGACTCGGCGAGGGTTTGTAGGACCTGTATGATGTCCGCGTCGGGGACTTGTTGGTGATGTTGTTGAGGATACCGGGGACCGGGATGAACGGCTCTCCGCGCTCGCTTGCCCGGACCAGAAGTAGTGGGCCGACCAGCACTCTTTTTGCTGGGTTTGGTTATTGTCGCAGCAGCGGTGCCAGCGGCGGCGGCATCCGGAGCAAACGGTGGAGAGAGGGGAGCGTGGAGAGGTTCCCCCAGCGCTGTGTCGGCTAGCTGCTAGCATCAAACGAAAACCTGAGCAGCAAAGAACATGTGTTAGACTACTCTTTATAAAGCAGGTGTAGGCAGGTGATTGGTAGATGGTGATTGGTGATTGGCGGCCAGCCACGCGTGATTTGAGTCCTCCTGGTAGAACTAACAGCAAGCTTACATTTAGAATGGATGTTATCACATGTGAATCCAGATAATATAGACACAGACTACCCTGATCACAATCCAGATCATATAACAGATATTATTCCAGGTATTTACCTCTTGTTTGATTATTAAGAGAAAGTATGCAACACTCGCAAAAACACACAAGCACACACGTATATGCACACACACACACACACACACACACACACACACACACACACACACACACACACACACACACACACACACACACACACACATGCAAACACAAACACACACACACACACACACACACACACACCAAGGGAATCAAAGTAATATTCATGACAGTTTTAACCTTGTGCTGGTTTAACTGACCGCTGTTCTTTAGCCTGCATGGGCCTAATCTTTCCTTCTCTCTCTCCCTCTCTCTCTCCTTCTTTCGCTCTCTCTCTCTCTCTCCCT